>NC_042616.1:321278792-321578792 GCF_901001135.1 Rhinatrema bivittatum | reverse complement strand
ACTCCAAAAGGTTTAGAAAAAAGTTCTTTATACATTGAAGCTTGACTGAATTGAATGAATCCCTTGATATCAGATTCAATCTCAAATAAAAATTATGGAGGGTTTTGTTTTTATTTCTTGCAGTTTATAAACATCGATAAATGAGTTTAACCTGTTTAACACTCACAAGTATTTCTGACATTATCATGGATTTCTGTAGAAGCTAAAAAATACAGTATAGTAACAGAACTGAAGAAGCTCAAAAGGAATGGGAGAAAATACTTGTTTCACTAAGAAAGTGGTGGACACCTGGTTCAGGAGCCTAAACAGTGGCAGAATCCAAGCAGGCATGGTAGAGACACAAAGGGACCTTAGTGACAAGGGGAGGGAGAGAACCAGTGACAAATAGTAGACATAAGAACAATAGAACATAATATTACCATACTGGATTAGACCAAAGGTCCATGAAGCCCAGTATCCTGCTTCCAACAGTGGTGAAAGCAGGTCACAAGTACATGACAGGATCCCGAAGGGAAGATAAATTCCATGTTGCTTATCCCAGAGATAAGTAGTGGATGACCGGCGCCATCTTGTGCTCCTACCATGTGACAGGGGCTCACCAATGGCACCGGTAGCCCCTGTGACATAGTAAGGGCAAAGGCTATCGGTGCCATTTTGAATACGACAGCCGACAGTGTGAGTGCAGTAGATGGCTGCCGGACCCCCGCTGGACCAACAGGGAGTTTTGGCAAGTCTTGAGGGGGTCAGGAGGATGGGGGGTTTGTTTAAATTCGCTCCTTTAGATGGCCAAATAATTCGGTGAAGATTCATTGTATTCATTAGGGATGTGAATCGTGTGATCGATCGTCTTAACGATCGATTTTGGCTGAGGGGGGGGGGGGGAAATCTGATTGTCTTAGTTTTTTTGGTTAAAAATTAATTTTATCGGGGGAGGGCGGGAAAACTGGCACACCAAAACAACCCTAAAACCCACCCCGACCCTTTAAAATAAATCCCCCACCCTCCCGAACCCCCCCCAAAATGTTTTAAATTACCTGGGGTCCAGTGGGGGGTCCCGGCGCAATCTCCCGCTCTCTGGCCACGGCTGCGTTAATAGAAATGGCGCCGGTGGCCCTTTGCCCTTATCATATGACAGGGCAAATGTAGCACCGGCACCATTTTGGTTCCTGGCTCCCGACGTCACGCGTGCAGGAGATCGCTCCCGGACCCCCGCTGGACCCCCAGGGTCTCCGGACCCCTGCTGGACCCCCAGGGCCTCCTGACCCCCACAAGACTTGCCTAAAGTCCAGCGGGGGTCCGGGAGTGACCTCCTGTACGTGGGCTGTATTGCCAATATTCAAAATGGCGCCTGCGCTACCTTTGCCCTCACTATGTCATACGGGCCGACGTCGCTCCCGGACCCCCACTGGAATTTTGGCAAGTCTTGTGGGGGTCAGGAGGCCCCCCCAAGCTGGCCAAAAGTCCCTGGGGGTCCAGCGGGGGTCCGGGATTGATCTCCTGCACTCGGGCCGTATTGCCAATATTCAAAATGGCGCCGGCGCTACCTTTGCCCTGTCACATGGTAAGGGCAAAGGGCCATCGGTGCCATTTTTTTTAGCACAGCTGATGGACTGGGAACGGGAGATCGCTGCCCGCGGCCCCCCTGGACCACCAGGTATGTGTAAAAAGTTTTGAGGGGGGGGTCGGGAGAGTGGGGGAGGCTAAGGGGGTAATTTTAAAGGGTCGGGTGGGTGTTTTTTTTATCGGCGCGGGCCTCACTAAAAAAAATTAGTGATGTGAATTGGAATCGGAGCCGATCCCAATTCACATCTCTAACGATCAGATTTCCCCCCCCCTCCCAGCCGAACCCAATCGTTAAAACGATCGGGCACACGATTCATATCCCTATTAGGTATACACAGCTCCTAGCTTATTTCTAGCTTCTGGCTACTTTTTGGGTTTTTTTTTTTTTTTGTGTGGTTTTGTTTTGTTTTTTTCAATACAAATACTCAATTTGTAATATCATCGACAGGTTCCCGACACCACTGACACGCCCGTCCACAATGAACCCATCTACCAAGTCTGGGAGGTCCTTGATGTCTGATTTCATCTTCGACGCTGGGAGTACCTGCTATCCTGGGAAGGTTGCAGTCCTGAGGAGAACACATGGAAACCAGCCCTTAACACCTTAGATAAATCTCTCCTACAGCAGTTCCACCTTCAGCATCCTGGTAAACCTGGCTCTTCTAAGAGGGGGCGTAAAAAGGGGGGTACTGTTGCGGTCCCGGTCGCACCTTACGTCGTCTTCCGGGGCTCCGGGTCCGGGGTCCATCAGCCGGTGCGCCGCATCCAGGCGGGCCTGCACGGCCTGTTCAGCGCCGTCTCCATGAGGGAGACGCTGCCGATTCTCCGAACATGGCCCCTCCCCTCCTAGGCGTGCGCACGCGCATGAGGGGAGGCAATTTAAAGGACTTTTCCCATCGGATCGCGGGACGCCCCTTTCGTAACGTCAGATGCCGGCAGATATTTAAAGCCGGCGTCTGCCCTCAATCTGGGCCTTGCAACAAGTTTACCTGCCTTCTTGTTGCTTTGTGCTTCAGACGTTGTCTGTGTTCTCTTGGGATCCTGTCTTCAGTTCCAGTTCCAGGCTCGACTCCTTGTCTTCAGTTCCAGTTCCAGTTCCAGGCTCAAATCCTTGTCTTCATTTCCAGTTCCAGTTCCGGGTTTGAATCCTTGTCTTCAGTTCCAGTTCCAGTGCCAGGTCTGGACCCTCGTCTTCAGTTCCAGTCCCAGGTTCGAACCTCCATTTCAGTTCCAGTCCTTCTCCTCCTGCTCCAATTCCTACCTTGGTTTCAGTTCTGGACCTTCCTGCTCATTCCGGCTTGCTTCTCCGGTGCTGACTTCTGTCTGTCTCTGACTCTGCTCGCCAGCCGCCTGCCTTGACCTCTGACCGCCTCTTCAGATTGCTGCTCGCCTAAGTCCCAGTGGCCCGGGCTCCTATGGGCTCCTCCCGGGGGAGCCTCGGGCTTCCAGGGTGAAGTAATCTTCTTCGATCACCTAAGACCCAGCGGATCGGATCCTCAGGGGCTCCTCCCGGGGGGATCCGGTCTTCCTGGGTGAAGAGCTCCTGCTCGCTCAACCCGCATCCACCTCCCGGCCTGTGTTCACTTCTCGGAGACTCCTTCTCCCATCATCCTCTCTCTCCGTCAGGCTGGCCCAAGGGTCCACTGCTACTCGTGCAACATTTATCCACCCTTAAAAAAGTAGCAGACTGTGAGCCAAGATTTCCCTGGACTAAATCCATGTTGGCTTTGTCTCATTAAAGTATGCTTATCTATGTATTAGATAATTTTGTTCCTTATGGTATTTTCTTCCATTTTGCCTGGCAAGACATCAGACTCACTAGACTATAGTTTCCTGGTTTCATCCTGGATCTCTTTAAAAAAATTGTTGTTACATTGGCAACCCACCAAGTACCATAGATGCTTTCAATGATAGTTTATAAATTACCAATTGTAGGTCCACAATTTCATGTTTCAGTTCTTTCAGCACTCTGGAATGTATACCATCTGGTCCAAGTGATTTGCTATTCTTTAGATTGTCATTTTCCCCTATTGCATCTTCCAGGTTCACTGAGATTTGTTTCAGTTCCTCTGAACTGAAATATAATTTCTGACCTGGGTTTCCATCATCCTCAGAGAAGACTGAAGCAAATAATTTGTCAGTGAAAACTGAAGCAAGTCATTCTTCTATGGCCTTGTCATCTCTAAGTTAGCCTTTTATCCCTTGATCATCTAATGATCCAAATGAGCAGAGTGTGGGATCAATTTTTCCTTTTCTGTAAATATATTTTGTTTTTCTGTTTCTAAATCTCAGAAAGGGGTATATGAGATAGTTTGAGTCAAATTAGAACCATGAAGATTTAACCAGGGCAGCTGTGCTGAACCTATTCCTTGTACATCTAAGGTATACATTCCTATAAAATACCTAGAGACCACTAGTCAATTAAAATTAAATAAGACCACAGCTTTATTAATAAGAAAATCCTGACAATAGGTCTAAACTTTATGTAACAAAGTGACATTAAACAAAACAGGGAGATTGAATGTTCAGCCCACCCTGAGCAAGCAGGTCCAAGCCCTGCCAAGAAGGACATAGATCCAGGCCCTTCCAGACATCCTGCCCCTTGCCAGTTGAGCTGTTGCTCTCTGGGCATATAGCATGGCTTGAATGGAGTCTCCAGTCTGCCACCATGTTGGGGCTGGTCTCCCAGTTGACAAATTACTTAAGCCATTCAAGGGGGCCTTACTGTATACAATAGTACTTCAAATATACATGACCCTGCTCCCCCCCCCCCCCCAACCCTAAGGCCTGGGTATCTTGCTCAACTGTGACATTGTTATAGTACTATTCTTTAACATAAAGTTTGAGGATAATCAGCACAGAACGACAATTACTACCCTTAACAGAAACATGGGGGTATCCTACACAGAGTGGCAGTTACTACCCTGAACACCAACATGGGGGTAACCTGTATGGAGCGGCATTTACTACCATAAGAAACTTGCTGGGCAGACTATATGCACAGTTTGGCCTTTTTCTGCCATCATTACTAGAGATATGAATCGGTTCCGGAATCTGACCGCTTTGTTTTCAGCTGCCCGAGCCGAAAGAAAATCCCCATCCCGACCATTTAAATCTAATTATTTAGAATTCCCCCACCCTCCTGACCCCCCCCAAAAAAAAAAAAACTTTCCTAAAGTGCCTGGTAGTCCAGAGGGGGTCCCGGGAGTGATCTCCTGCTCTCGGGCCAACGGCTGCTAGTAAACAAAATGGCGCCGATGGCCCTTTGCCCTTACCATGTGACAGGGGCTATCGGTGCCATTGCCTGGCCCCTGTCTCATGGTAGGAGCAATGGACAGCCGGCGCCATTCTGGGTGACTTTTAGGTGCCAACAGTTCCCTCAAAATATCACAAACGTATATTTTGTAGATGAAAACTCCATATTTTTGAGATCATATACAAATTGCAAGCAGATAGGTCAAACTATTTAGAACACTGGTCAGGTCAGGTTTGTCCCCTTCATTGATGGGGTTGGCAGTATCCTGAATCTGATAGGGTCAGGTTTACTTTATCTGAGTTCAAATACCAGTTAGACAATATAACTAAATGTTTGGTGTAGGCTTTCTTTGATATGGGATGTCCCCAAGATGGGGGAGATATCAGGGAGGAGGAATAGCCTAAAGGTTAAAGCAGTGGGTTATGAACCAGGAGACACAGAGTTTGAGTCCTTGTGACCTTGCACAATTCACTTCCCCCTCCATTGCTTTAGGTACAAAACTTAGATTGTAAGCCCTGTGGGAATAGGAAAATGTCTACTGTAAATTGATGTGATATCACAGATCAAATGTCAGTATATAAAAAATAATAATAAAATTTAAATATCAGGCAGTGGAATGAATGTACAGCCATGGTTTGTTTTTTTCATGTCAGGCATATTTTTAGTAATTTGGATTTTTGTTTTTAATGTTTATTTCAGTTTGGTTCATTCGCCAATTTGAAATAGATATAAAAGAAAAAAAAAAAAAAGAAACACCAAGAACCCCAGGCAAGGAGTAAGATAGGTAAGGAGGGGTACTGGGGCTGTAAGGTGTTACATTTTTTAAATAATATTTAGGCAAATTGTATGCGCTATTTGCTGAAGCAAAAATATCTGAACATTTTTGGATACTTTGGAATGATTTGATTTTTGGTACTGTTCTAATGAATTGAACAAAAAATTGAGTCATTCATCATGTTTTACACATTTATGTTAAATGCACATCCATACTTTCATTGCTTTACACAAAATCATTATTTTGTCTTTTGAACATTTTTAGCCTAGTGGACATTTTCTCTTGCAATAGTTTTATATGTCAACAGCAAGCAAAAAAGGCCTCTAATTGTTGAGGCATCATTTGGATTCATTAATAAGTTATAAGTAATTAATGAAAGATGAACTCTTGGCCTTTGATGTGCAAAAATAATCCTTGGAGCTCATTAAAAACCTTGTGAGTGCATTGGTGAATTTTCATTGTGGTTGCATGAAATAATTCATAAAAGAACAGATATGACAGACTCTGGTAGCTCGAATATGTTGATTATCCCTATCTTACTGTCTCAGTTATTGGCAATGATCTCTGCTCTCTATTTCATTATGTACATGTACATTCATTTGCTCATACTTTTTTTTCATTTGTGCTACAATACATTCATTTTCATAATTAGTTCTTTAGGGAACAAGATCTTAATATGTATTAGATTGGTATGACATCTGATAGTAAAGCAAAAACAAGGCTGTTATATATTTTTATACAATTAAATAATCCTTTTAGCAGCAAAACACAACTACTGATATGCATATTCATGCTATAAAAATCCAAATTTCCTCTTAAAAGAGAAAAGAGAAATGGATTTAGAAATTAATGATAAGATTTTAGAGATCCAAAAATATCATATTTTATACACATAGGACAATCAGGTAAAGTGAATAGAACAATTTATTTGGGGGTCTATGTTCAAACGCTACTTAACCAGGTAAGTCAGACTTAATGTGACCAAGTAGCTGCAGGTGAATATCTGGCTATACCAATTAGACAGATAAATCACTTATCTTATCTGGCTAAACAGCTGTTATGAATGAGTAGTGTTTGGGTGGATCCTTAGGTACTTTGGCAGATGACCATGCCCACAGGAGGAGCCCCATGAGGAGCCACAGTACTAGGCTAGACTCAGAACGCTCAAACATAGTTAGTTCTTTATTATACAGCTTTTAAGAGTGCCAGTTGAGGTGGCAGTAGTGAGGCAGTCTGGTAGTGCAGTCTCAGGGACCTCGGCAGAGGGAGCCCTTCTCACTCCATTGGTATTGGGAGGTTCCAAAGCAGGTTTCCCAGCAAGGAAGAACTGTAGATGAGATATACTGAGAGTTAGTGTACCCACTAGGTGTTTGCTGTAGATAGGCGATTGCACCGAGGCAGGGAGAGCAGGCCCTCGAGGAGCGAGTACCTGTTCCCATTAAGGCACCTGAAATAAAGCAGAGGGCCCCCAAGGAGCGGGTACCCAGGTTAGCAGTTACCCCAAAGGGCAGAGACAGAGCTTCCAGCAGCAGCACGGAAACGGCAGAGTAGCGTAGACAGGAACGGAACATACCCAGAATCAAGTCCTTGCTAACTCAACGAGCTAGCAAAATAGTAGATGTTATATACCTGGGTAGCATGATGTCAGTAAGAGGGGATGCCCCCGAGGTTCGTGCCAAGGGTTGCATAAAGATATGGGTGGAGTGCATGCACACCCTAGTAGGTACCTGGGAGGAACATGGCGGGAGGCAGCACCATAGCCATTCCGAGGACGCCGGAGAGGTCGGCTTGTAGATGCGGTTGTAGCCACCTTTCCTAGGTAAGCAGGAGGAGCCTTGAATAAGGTGAGGCAAATGGGGCAAAGCCATCTAGCACTGACGGATGCAACAGTACCCCCCTTCAAAGGGTGTCCACACTCTTTCCTACCAGGTCTTGGTTTTTGAGGATGCAATCCATGGAAGTCTTGAAGCATCTCTTTATCTAGTATATTGGCCAATGGAGTCAAAGAATTTTCTTCAGGTCCATTTCCTTCCCAAGATAGAAGATATTCCCATACTCTGCCTCTTTTTCTCACATTGAGAATAGCGTCTACTTTATATTCAATGTCTTCTTCTGCATCTATTGGTGTAGCTTCTGGTGTCTTGTTGGATAACTCACTAAGGATCAATGGCTTCAATAGTGAGATGTGGAATGCGTTGTGGATCTTCAATGTAAATGGTAGCTTCAGACTATAGGTGAGGTTGCTTAGTCGTCGGAGAAAAGGAAATGATCCAACGAAGCGAGGAGTGAAGCGAGCTGAAGGTAGTCGGCAGCTTAGTGGATAGCCAGACTTTATCACCAGGCTGAAACTAGAGCCTTGCCATGGTGAGCACTGTATCCTTTTTTAACTTGAAGTCCTGCTTTAAGAAGCATCTCTTTTGTCTGAATCCATAGTTGTTGAATATCTTTGGCAGTAGATTGAGCTGTCGGGGACAACACTGATAATAGAAGTGGCAGTGGTGGCAGTGGTAGTTGTCCGTAAACCACTTCAAATGGTGTTGATCCAGTGGATGTTGCTGGATGAGAATTGATGGCAAATTCTGCGCAGGGCAACAGTTCCCTCCAATCATTCTGGAGAGTGTTCACGTAGGCACGAATGAACTGCTTGAGTGCCCTGTTCATTCTCTCTGTTTGCCCATTGGATTTTGGATGGTATGCTGAGGTGAAGTTGCGAGAAATATCAAACTTCTTGCATAGTGCCTTCCAAAACTTTGTTGTGAATTGGGCTCCTCAATCGGACACTATGGGGCGGATTTTCAGACTCTGCGAATAGGCCTACTTTTGTTTGCGCTCCAGGCGCAAACAAAAGTACGCTGGATTTTAGTAGATACGCATGGAGCCGCGCGTATCTGCTAAAAACCTGGATCGGCGCGCGCAAGGCTATCGATTTGTATAGCCGGCAGCGCGCCGAGCCGCTGCAGCCTACCCCCGTTCCCTCCAAGGCCGCTCCGAAATCGGAGAGGCCTTGGAGGGAATCCTCTAACGCCCTCCTCCCTCACCTTCCCCTCCCTTCCTCTACCTAACCCACCCGCCCGGCCCTGTCTACACCCCCCCCTTACTTTTCTCCGGGGATTTACGCCTCCCGGAGGGAGAAGTAAATCCCCGCGTGCGAGCGGGCCTCCTGCGCGCCGGGCCGCGACCTGGGGGCGGGTATGGAGGGCGCGGCCACGCCCCCGGACCGCCCCGGGCCGTAGCCACGCCCCCGTACCCGCCCCCAAAATGCTGCCGACACGCCCCCGAAACACCGCGACGACCGGGCCCGCCCCCCGACACGCCCCCCCTCGGAGAACCCCGGGACTTACGCGAGTCCCGGGGTTCTGCGCGCGCCGGTAGGCCTATGTAAAATAGGCTCACCGGAGCGCAGGGCCCTGCTCGCCTAAATCCGCCCGGTTTTGGGCGGATTTAGGCGAGCAGGGCTCTGAAAATCCGCCCCTATGTGCTTAGGCATGCCATGGAGGTGGAAGATATGTGAGATGAAGAGCTTGGCGAGCTCCGTGGCGGTGGGTAAGCCATCTTTGAGAACCGGTCAACAGTTACCCAAATTGTGTTGTTCCTCCATAAAGTCGTAAGTCTATCATGAAGTCTGAGGCGATGTGTGTCCACGGTTCATCAGGTACTGGCAAGGGTTGGAGCAAACCCCAAGGATGACCAGGTGGCATCTTCTGTCTGGCACAATTTGCACAGAAAGCAACATAGCAGAATGTGTCTTCCTTCATGGTGGGCCACCAATAAAAGTTTTATAGCTTAGACAGAGTTCTGCATTGGTCAGGGTGTCCCCCAGTTTAGAGTTGTAAGCCCATGCTAACAACCTCTTTCTGAGGTTCTTGGGTATGATAGTCTTT
The DNA here is from genome assembly GCF_901001135.1 of Rhinatrema bivittatum. Taxonomy (NCBI): domain Eukaryota; kingdom Metazoa; phylum Chordata; class Amphibia; order Gymnophiona; family Rhinatrematidae; genus Rhinatrema; species Rhinatrema bivittatum. The sequence continues at coordinate 321,569,317 of NC_042616.1, read as the reverse complement.
CCTGCAGGTACTGAATGAGTAGCTGCCAAAATAACCCTTTTGGGTCAATGATGTGTTGCGGTTCCTCTGGAATGTCCTCTGAGAGGAATGAGCAAGACAAGGCATCTGCTCTGATCTTCTTATGTCCAGGGCGGTATTCTAGCACAAAGTTGAAAAACAGAGACCATCTTGCTTGTCTATGATTCAGGCGCTGTGCATGGCGGAGGAACTCCAGATTCTTATGGTCTGTATAGGCAGTGACTTGATGTTGCGCTCCTTCGAGCCAAGGGTGCTATTCTTTGAATGCCATCTTTATAGCCAGGAGCTCTTTATCTCCTATTCTGTAATTTTTCTCTGCTGGAGTGAAGCAACAGGAGAAGAATGAGCATGGTTGTGGAACCTTTGAATCACCAGCCTGGCTTAGTACAGCCCCTACGCCCACATCTGAGGCATCAACCTCCACGATGAAGGGCTTGGTGGGATCCGGATGTTGGAGACATGGCTTGCTCAAAAAGGCATCTTTTAATTTCTGGAATGCAGCTATTGCCTCCAGAGACCAATTTGTAACATTGGTACCTTTCTTTGTCATAGCTGTAAGTGGAACTGTGAGTGAGTAGTTCTTGATGAAAGTCCTGTAATAGTAGTGAAATCTAAGAAACGTCTGAGAGCATTCAGACCAGTGGGCTGTGCCAATTTCTTGATACTCTCCAGCTTCTGTGGATCAATTTGAAAGCCTTGGTTGGAAACGATGTAATCAAGAAGGGCACTGATTCTTGTGGAATTCACATTTGGATAGCTTGGAGTAGAGATGGTTCTCACGGAGTCTTTGCAGTACTCTTTTGACATCCTCTATGTGAGTGATCATATCTTGAGAGAATATCAAGATGTCGTCCAGATATATAATGACACACCTATAGAGGAGATCCCGGAAGATGTCGTTCATTAAATTTTGAAAGACAGCCGGGGCATTGCACAGGCCAAAGGGCATCATTAAATATTCAAAGTGACTGTCCCGGGTGTTGAAGACCGTTTTCCACTCATCACCATCTTGAATGCGAAGTAGGTTGTAGGCTCCTTTCAGATCAAACTTGGAGAAGATCTTGGATCCCTGTAGTCTGTCGAAAATCTCTGAGATCAGAGGCAGGGGTAATGATCTTTCACTGTTATTTCATTGAGACCCCTGTAATCGATACATGGATGCAAGGCTCTGTCCTTCTTCCCCACAAAGAAGAAACTAGCACCAGCAGGAGACTTGGAGGGTCTTATGAAGCCTTTTTGGAGATTTTCCTGAATATATTTGGACATGGCTTTATTCTCTGCCATGGAGAGAGGGTAAACCCATCTCTTGGGTGGTTCAGTGTTAGGCTTCAGATTAATAGGGCAGTCATAGGGTCTGTGAGGCATTAGCACATCCACAGCCTCCTTTGAAAAGACATCTTGGAAAAATGCCTATTTAGGTGGCAACCCTGCATTACTGGGGTGGTTGGCATGCAGGATATAGGAGCGACCTCCATCAGGCATTTACCATGGCAGTCTAGACCCCAACATGAAAGTTCTAATGTAGCCCAATTGAACTGAGGCATATGCTGCTGCAGCCATGGTAATCCCAGTACTATGGGGTGCATGGCCTTCTCTAACACAAAGAAGGAGATATATTCACAATGGAGAGCACCAGTTCGTAGACATACTGGTTCGGTGAGTTGGGTTACTTCACCTGGTAAGGGCTCTCCATGAGTGGAAGACAAAAGTAGTGGAGTCTTCATAGCGGTAGTGGGGATCAGTAGGTGCTCCACTAAACGTAGAATGAAATTGCTTCCTGCCCCTGAGTCCACCAGGGCAAGAGTCTGGTACTCTAAAGGTCCACAGATTAAAAATACAGGGAGAGAGAGCAGAGGAGAAGGAGCAGTAAGACCTAAGAAGAGTCCTCCAGCAGGACTTAGGTCTGCCAGTTTCCCGGACATATAGGGCATGATTGAACAGCATGGCCAGCTTGTCCACAGTACATGCACAGCCCCAATTTCTTCCGTGTTATTCTCTCTTTGGATGTCATATGGCTGCAGCCTAAATGCATAGGTTCTTCTTCACCAGCAACTGGGATTGAAGGAACTGGCCTGGGTATGGTCTTAAATCGTGCTTCACCTTGGAAGGGTTTTCTGAGAGTCTTTGTCTCTTGAACATTGTCATGAAGTCAGCGATCAATCCTTGTTGCCAACTTCACTAGTTCAGCCAAAGTCTCAGGCATCTCACGAGCGGCGAGCTCATCCTTCAGATGAGAGCTTAGTCCTTCAAAGAAGAGGGTCCTCAGACATTTTAGGTCCTAGGATAATTCAGATGCCAGTGTCTTGAATTCGATAGCGAAATTAGCTAATGGTTTATTACCTTGATTCAAATGAACCAAAGAAGATCCTGCAGTGGTATATCGGGCAGGGTCATCGAAAACTGATTTAAACAGTTTGAGGAATCCTTCAAGGTCATGAAGAATTAGATCCTCATGCTCCCACAGTGAGGAGGCCCAAGACAATGCTCATCCATCTAGATATGACAGGATATAAGTAGTCTTGGCATAAGCTGTGGGAAAATGGCTGGGCTGCAGGGAAAAGTACATACAGCACTGGTTAAGGAAACCTCTGCATTTCCAAACTTCCCCCGAGAAGCGGGTAGGAGCAGATAAAGGTATCTTGACTGTCACCTCAGATGGTATGGTTTCTTTACCTGTGGTGGTAGGAGAGTTCATCTGTATGTGCAGTAGGGATGTGCAGCAGGGATGGATTCATCCCATTCGGTATTCGTCTGGACCCAAATCTGTTGCATCCGTTCTCGGGGGACTCCGAGCCGTTCATTAGTTACATATGTATTTGTTTCCAAAAAAAACCCCTTCCCAACCCTTTAAATTTAATTAACTCAACCCCCACTCTCCTGACCCCCTCCCCCAAGACTTGCCAAAAATCCCTGGTGGTCCAGCGAAGTTCCTGGAGCGATCTCCTGCACTCGGACTGTTGACTGACAGTATTCAAAATGGTGCCAATAGCCTTTGCCCTTACTATGTCACAGGGGCTACCGGTACCATTGGTCGGCCCCGACACATGGTAGGAGCAATGGACGGCTGGCGCCATCTGGTGCTCCTACCATGTGATGACCACTGGGTGGACTCATAATACACAAAACACAAGTTAGTTCTTTATTAGACAGCTTGAAGAGAACCACCAGAGGTGGCAGTAGTGAGGCAGTCTAGTAGTTGCAGTTTCAGGGACCTCGGCAGTGGGAGCCCTTCTCACCCCGTTGGTATAGGAAGGTTCTGAAGCAGGTTTTAAAGCAAGGTAGTACTGTGGATGAGTCAGACTGAGAGTTCGAGTACTCACTAGGTGTTTGTTGTAGGTATGCAATTCCACCAGGTATGTTGTAGAAGGTACAGGCACCGAGGTAGGGAGAGCAAGCCCTCAAGGAGCGAGTACCTGTTCTCTTTAAGGCACCTGAAATAAAGCAGAGGGCCTCCGAGGAACGGGTACCCAGGTTAGCAATTACCCTGAAGGGCAGAGAGAGAGTTTCCTGCGGCAGCACGGAAGCTGCAGAGTAGCATAGACAAGAACGGATTTGAGTCCTTGCTAACTCAAAGAGCTAGCAAATTAGTGAAGGTAATATACCCGGATGGCATGATGTCAGCATGAGGGAACACCCTCGAGGTTCGCACCAAGGGTGGTACAAAGACCTGGGAGGATCAATGGCGGGAGGCTGCACCATAGCCGTTCCGGGGACGCCAGAGAGTTCAGCTTGAAGACATGGCAGTAGCCATCTTTCCCAGGTAAGTGGGAGGAGCCGTGAATAAGGTGAGGCAAACGGGGCGAAGCCATCTAGGACCGACAGACACAACAGGAATGGAACATATCCAGAATCAAGTCCTTGCTAACTCAACGAGCTAGCAAAATAGTAGATGTTATATACCTGGGTGGGGTGACGTCAATAAGGGGGGGACACCCCCGAGGTTCACGCCAAGGGTTGCATAAAGACATGGGTGGCACGCATGCGTACCCTAGTAGGTACCTGGGAGGAGCATGGCGGGATGCAGCAACATAGCCATTTCGGGGATGCCGGAGAGGTCGGCTTGTAGACATGGCGGTAGCCATCTTTCCTAGGTAAGCTGAAGGAGCTGTGAATAAGGTGAGGCAAATGGGGCAAAGCCATCTAGCACCAACAGACCCAACAATTCCCACACTTATTGAGTCTTAATGTCTTGTCAGTTAAGCAATGTAAAGACTGAGGAGGCACCATTGTTGGGATGTGCTTAGAGCATCAGTTGGCTTTAATCTGATCCTGTGTGCCGCTGCATATCTCATGTAAGTTAGCCAGAAAAGTGTTGGCTAACTTAAGCACTATCTACCTAGCTGGAATCAAGCTAGGTAGAGAGAACATGGTACAAATCTACTCTTCTTTCACCTTTTATTCCTCCAAATCACATACAATCTTCACTGATGGTAATTGTGCTGTTTGAATGTATGACTGTGCATGTAAAACTGCCCCCTAAAAACCAACTCACCCCACAAACCTCACACTGAGTTCATAATGCCCCCTCTTGGAGTGTTATAAATAGTTCAGAAATCAGTGAGCCTCCACAGAGTCTCTCTTTCTCTCCTACCCTCCCCTCCTGAAACAGGATTTGCGATATATTCCGTTTCACCGTAATATACAGCTATCCCAGGCATAACGCCCAGAAAAAAAAGGTGAAGTAGTTTCTGGCATTAAATCACATGATAACATGTGTTACATTATGACACACAACAGTAACCAGCCTTCATTTCCATTTATTCCTCCTAATTGAATACAATTTTCAAAGTTGCAAATACATTTTGCGTTGTGTGTTTAACACATGTGTTTCAGCATTATCACGGGCCCTAACGTCCGCGATAATGCCCTAATGCAATTTGATAAATGGCCCCCTTTGAGAGATAACTAGCTTTAAATATTGGTCTCATTATATTTACATCTGTTTACTGAAAAAGGAACAAAGCATCAAACTGCACATTAGCACATGACATACATTGGTTTCTGATGCATGCCATAGACAAATCAGTAATTTTATTAATAATCTCCAATCCAACCCACCCCAAAACAGACCTATCCTCCCAGGGGCAGATTTTTAAAAAGTACGTGCGCGCGTACTTTTGTTCGCGCACCTGGCACAAACAAGAGTACGCCGGATTTTCATAGATATGCGCGACCTTACCATAAAGCTGGTAAGAGAAAATGGTGGTAAGGTCGGAATAAATAAATTGGACCTGGAATAAAATTTGGGAAGTTATGTGGAATTAATAGATACACTCCACCCGATAAGCAGTAACCGTAGAATATTGTACTCCGCAGTCTCTGAAGCAGCAGCCCCGCGAAACATGGACACGTCGGACTGGCATTCTCTAACTCTGGACTCTTGAAGCCCCACAGCACTATCAAAGGGAAGTACCTTTTCCACATATTTATGAAAAAATAAGAAGTTTCAAAAAAATTGCAAAGACCCAGAAAAAACAGAAAAAAGGTTATGGATCGATGATTAAATAAAACCCATAGAGGTAAAAATTGCAAGCACATATTTGCAAACTGTGGGTAGTATGATGGTCCAATATACTAAGATAAATTAATCTATGAATGTATTTTCGCAAAAGCTAAAATTTTTACTAACAAAATGTGATTGGTTCTAGTATATGGTTATGTTCGTTGTGTACTGGACTAATTGACACAGATACATTGTGGTTTACACTATTTATTCATTTATTTATTTATTTGTTGAGTTTTATATACCGTCATTCAGTAAAGCCATCATCACTAGATTTCAATTACCCCAATATTGATTGGTAAATGTAACATCATGACTTGCTAGAGACATAAAGTTCCTTGATGTAATAAATGACTACTTCATGGAGCAATTGGTTCAGTAACCATCGAGAGAGGGAGCTATTTTAGATTTTTTCTTAGTGGAATGCAGGATTTGGTGAGAAAGGTAATGGTGGTGGGGCCACTTGGCAATAGTGATCATAACATGATCAAATTTAAACTAATAACTGGAATGGGGACAAAAAGTAAATCTATAGCTCTAACACTGTAGAGCTGTAGATTTAATTTTCAAAAGGGAAACTTTGATAAAATGAGGAAAATAGTTAGAAAGAAACTGGAAGGTGCAACTGCAAAAGTTAAAAGTGTTCAACAGGCATGGACATTGTTTAAAAATACAATCCTAGATGTGCAGTCCAGATGTATTCCACACATTAAGAAAGGTGGAAGGAAGGCAAAACAATTACCGGCATGGTTAAAAGGTGAAGTGAAAGAGGCTATTTTAGCCAAAACAATATCCTTCAAAAATTGGAAGAAGGATCAATCTGAAGAAAATAGGATAAAGTATAAGCAATGTCAAGTATAAAACATTGATAAGACAGGCAAAGAGAGAATTTGAAATGAAGTTAGCCGTAGAGGCAAAAACTCATAATAAAACCTTTTAAAAATATATCGGATGCAAGAAACCTGTAAGGGAGTCGGTTGGGCCATTAGATGACCAAGGGATTAAAGGGGCTCTTAGGAAAGATAAGGCCATAGGTCATTGCAGAAAGACTAAATGAATTCTTTGCTTCCCTGTTTACTAATGAGGATGTTGGGGAGAAACCAGTTTTGGAGATTGTTTTCAAGGGTGATGAGTCAGACGAACTGAACCAAATCACCGTGAACCCTAAGATATAGTAGGCCACATTGACAAACTAAAGAGTAGCAAATCACCTGGACTAGATGGTATGCATCCTAGAGTACTGAAGGAACTCAAAAATGAAATTTCTGATCTATTTGTTAAAATTTGTAACCTATCATTAAAATCATCCATTATACCAGAAGACTGAAAGGTGGCCAATGTAACCCCAATATTTAAAAAGGGCTCCAGGGGTGATCCAGGAAACTATAGACCAGTGAGCCTGACTTCAGTACCAGGAAAAATAGTGGAAACTATTCTAAAGATCAAAATTGTAGAGCATATAGAAAGACATGGTTTAAGGGAACACAGTCAACATGGATTTACCCAAGGGATGTCTTGCCTAACAAATCTGCTTCATTTTTTTGAAGGGGTTAATAAACATGTGGATAAAGGAGAATCAGAAGATGTAGTGTATTTGGATTTTCAGAAGGTGTTTGACAAAGTCCCTCATGAGAGCATTCTAAGAAAACTAAAATGTCATGTGATAGGAGGCGATGTCCTTTTGTAGATTACAAACTGGTTAAAAGACAGGAAAAAGAGTGTAGGATTAAATGGTCAATTTTCCCAGTGGAAAAGAGTAAACAGTGGAGAACCTCAAGGATCTGTACTTGGATCGGTTCTTTTCAATATATTTATAAATGATCTGGAAAGGAATACGAGTGAGATTATCAAATATGCAGATGATACAAAATTATTCAGAGTAGTTAAATCACAAGCGGATTGTGATAAATTACAGGAGGATCTTGCAAGACTGGAAGATTGGTTATCCAAATGGCAGATGAAATTTAATATGGACAATTGCAAAGTGTTGCATTTAGGGAAAAATAACCCTTGCTGTAGTTACACAATATTAGGTTCCATATTGGGAGCTACCACCCAGGAAAAAGATCTACGAATCATAGTGGATAATATTTTGAAATCATCGGCTCAGTATCCTGCAGCAGTCAAAAAAGCAAACAGATTGTTAGGAATTATTAGGAAGGCAATGGTTAACAAAACAGAAAATGTCATAATGCCTCTGAGTTGCTCCATGGTGAGACCACACCTTGAATATTGTGTACAATTCTGGTTGCCGCATCTAAAAAAATATATAGTTGCGATGGAGAAGGTACAGAGAAGGGCAACCAAAATGATAAAGGAGATGGAACAACTCCCCTATGAGGAAAGGCTGAAGAGGTTAGGGCTGTTCATCTTGGAGAGGAGACGGCTGAGTGGGGATATAATAGAGGTCTTTAAGATCATGAGAGGTCTTGAATGATTAGATGTGAATAGGTTATTTATACTTTCAGATAATAGAAGGACCATGGGGCAATCCATGAAGTTAGCAAGTAGCACATTTAAGACTAATCAGAGAAAATTCTTTTTTACTCAATGCACAATTAAGCTCTGGAATTTGTTGCCAGAGGATGTGGTTAGTGCAGTTAGTGTAGCTGGGTTCAAAAAAGGTTTGAATAAGTTCTTGGAGGAGAAATCCATTAACTTTTATTAATAAAGTTGACTTAGGGAATAGCCTCTGCTATTAATTGCATCAGTAGCATGGGATCTTCTTAGTGTTTGGGTAATTGCCAGGTTCTTGTGGCCTGGTTTAGCCTCTGTTGAAAACAGGATGCTGGACTTGATGGACCCTTGGTCTGACCCTGCATGGCAATTTCTTATGTTCTTATGCAGTAGGGGAGTTTGGTGTACTTTTGTGCACATAAATACTTACGGGCTGACTTTATTTTACAGACTCGACCCACCCATGATCTGCCCACATCCCACCCACACCCCGCCCCTTTTTTATTTGTTATGTTTTGTGTGCATAGTAGGAGATATGCACATACCTGCATGGATTTTAAAATCTGTGCAGTGGTGCCACACCGAGTCAATTGTGTATCTCCCAGCTTCAGTACTCACAGGAGTTTTAAAATCAGCTAGTAAATATCTAGGGACCTTCATTTTCAATTTTTATTTTAATTTTCACAGAACATTTCAGTATTTATTATAAGCAAAAGTGAGAGAAAATCTGTTGGAAAAATAATTTGTCTTTTTCCATCAGATTTTTTTCTCATTTTTGATCAGTAAATACTGAAAATTTCACATGAAAAATAAAAGAAAAATAGAAAATGAAGGTTTTTCATTCTGGTCATTGCTTTTTTCACCAGTGTTTGAGTCTTAAAACTTTATGTAGAAAAATATTAAGGGGCAGATTTTAAATACTTGTGTGAGCGCGTACTTTTGTTCGCACAGCACGCGCGAACAAAAGTATGCTGAAAGCAGGCGTAACTTTGCGCACGTCAGCCGGCTTCCCCGCTCCATGGTCTGGTCCCGGGGGCTGTTCCGGAGGCCGCAGCCATGCCCCCGGAACGCCCCCGGGCCGAAACCACGCTCACGTCACCGCCCCCGCCACACCACGCCCCGCCCCTAAACGCCGCATCATCCCACCACGCCCCCAGCCACGCCACGCCACACCCCCGACAGGAAGCCCCAGGACTTACGCGCGTCCCGGGGCTCTCGCGTGCCGGCGGCCTATGCAAAATAGGTGCGCCGGCGTGCAGGGGTTTTAAAATCCGCCCCTTACTGTTTTTGGCAAGTAAAAATGTTTATATCCTATATTTAAAAGAATACTGGCAAAAAGAGGAAAGTACCCAGGAGATGCTATGTTAAGTGTGATTCACATGAGGTTTTAGTATTTTATTCATTATAAAAGTTTATTGGCATATTCAATTTAGCTTTTCCAGATTTGAGTTGGTTTCCCAAACCGGGAGAACATCCATATGGTAGTTTTCTGGTAGGAAAAGTGTGAAATGTGAACTTTCAAAAAATTACAATTATTTAGAATAAACCCTTGAATAGACTAAACAGGCAGGCATCTGAGCAGAGCTGAAGGCATTAGTAGCCTATCTATGGTGGCCCTCTTCTCCTATGACGAGAAAATATATTTTTTTCCACATACTTGCTAATTTGTAACAAGTTAAATATCAAATTTTAAGACAGTTAAAATTTAGCAAACTCAAATACTTCCTTTTGCTTTTCCCTCTTCATTAAAATACTTTGGATAAAATGAACCCAATTAAAGTTTATGATAAAAATATGAATGTTTTATGTGATCTGCAGAAATTCAATTTTTCAGAACTATCAAACTGTAATACAGCAAGTATAATGTGTGTCCACTATTTTTAATGCAATGTTAAAGGTTCTCTATAGTATTCTTATTCTTCTCCCTGTTCAATGACTATTTTTTGTGAGGTTCTGAAATCATGTCATGTCTTTTGAACAGTAGTGACATACCAAAATACAAAATATCTCCACTCAATGGGTAAGAAAAATGATTTAAAACTATGAAAGAAGAATAACCCACTTTAACACTTAGAAAAATCAATGTTATTGTAGGAAAAATGCTTAATTTCTATTCATCTAATATGTAAAAGGTGGACAATGGTTGTTTCATACTTTCAAAATCTATGGTACCAACCTGGTTAACTTGTTTGTAAAACTGTAATCATTAACTCGCTACCAACCACCTATTTTTATAATTGCAGTACCAGAAAAATATGATTACAAAAATGTTTTTAAGAAAAAAATGTTTGCACTTAAAATTGACTATCAAAAGTCTCTGATTAAAGTTAATTAATTCACCATTTACTTGATCACCACTCCAAAACTGATATCAATATGATTTTTGAATCAAACATTGCTCTGTATATTATTATAAATGATCCCAAATGTTCAACTAACTTGTTAATTAAAATGTCTCATACAGGTACTTATCTTAAGATTCCTGACATGGCTAAGTTTCTGAACTGGTCCTTCCTCAGGCGATCAAGAGTGGAAGAATATTCTTAATACTGAATTTTGAAAGAACATATAGCAGATGGAGTTTAAATGGTGAAAGAACATCCTTTAATACAACTGTTTAAATACTCTATCATGTGACCCAAAAACAGTCAAAGAAAAACAATAAGGAAGAACTGTGTCATATCAATGATGTCCAATCCAATTCTTTATTCATGCTCTTTGGAATTACTGTCTGCAGTAAAATCCTTTACTGTTTGTGATAATTCAATCATGTGTTCTTATCTCCTCCACAAATAGTATCTTGTATTTTATCGATAACCGTCCACTTTAGTTGATTAAACGTGTATTGTTTTTCAACACAATGAGCCAATATTGCAGATGTCATTGTTAAAGTGTTTAATCTAGAACAATGTTCAATTAAACGGTGGTCATCACCAGATGGCTTGTACACCTGACATACACTTTTGGTCAGGAGCAAACAATAATGTAAACCACATCGTCAATGAATTTGAAATCTGTAGTTGACTTTCTCTTCACCCGGTATCCTGTGACTGGATCTATCCATATCTCTCCCTCGATAACATTACTGCATATACTACATTGATTGCATTTCCCATGACTTCCCAATGACTTAATGGTTCTATTGGTGAAATAAGAGTGCACAATCTGATCAGTTATATTGAAACCTTATGATATAGCTATTAATGGGGGCTCCTTAAAAATCTCAAGGAGAGCTAAAAAGTACCAATGTTTCCTTGTTTATGCTGCTGTGGCTGAAGTAGCTGTGCTTTGTTGAAGCATGAAGATCAAGTGATTGCTTTCCTTTTGTAGTTTAAATTTTAGCAATTCACTCCTCTCAGAATATTGTGCATGTTTATATGCTCATTTAATGACTATATGGATACCCCCTAGTCCTAAATCTTTCAGCTAATAATTTGGACTGTGCCTCAAACTCAACCAATGTAGAGCATATTTGCTGAATGCGAAAAAATTGACTAACAGGGAGTCCTCTTTTCTAAGATGTGGCATGATGGCTGTGGTACCGTAATAGGTTGTTTTTGTCTGTTGGCTTACACTGGACTGTTATTCTAATGTTTCATCCTTGAATTTGAACCAACACGGCTAAATAAGCTATTGAATGTCTATCTCATTGAAACATGAATTGAAGATGTTTGTCTAAGGAATTGATCCACTTAATAAATACTGACAGTTCAGCCTCAGATGTGAATATGTCATCGAGATAATGGTTTGGGATTTGTTCCAGAAACAGGATGAATGCACATCCCTATTAAACAGTTTTACCCATGTTATAGCTTTATTGCTGCTTAGTAAATCTACCTATTACTTAGGCCTGGATTTATCAAAATGCACTAAATATCGCACGCGATAGGAAAAGGGGTGTATTTTATGGCAATAGGCAGTTTATCGCAATTTGCACTAATACCTATGCGAAGAACTAAAATAGCGCCAATTGTTTAACGTATGTGAAAATGCCTTAAAGCATGCGAAAATGACATGTAGCACTTTGATAAATGGAATGGACCCAACAAGCAAAGCGGAAGCCGATCCAGTTGGCTGTATTAGAGTAAAACCAATAGGAATCGGATGATCAAACGAAGCCCTTTATTATGTGCCCGACTCTGGCCGAGTTTCGCTCGTAGAGCTGCCTCAGGGGCAATTCAATTGGCAGGACTTTAAAAAATGCCTGCTGGGCTGCTGTCACAATGTCACACTGTCACAAAATCACGTATGGACTAGGAATGTTGCGCAGGCGCCTTGTTGACTGTAGCTGTTCCTGCCCCAGATACTCCCATCTGACCGAACCTCAGCTCTTCAGCCTGGAACTAATGTATATCCAGCGGGAATAGGAATGTTGCACAGGCGCCTTGTTGACTGTAGCTGTTCCTGCCCCAGATACTATCATCTGACCGAACCTCAGCTCTTCAGCCTGGAACTAATGTATATCCATACGTGATTTTGTGACAGTGTAACATTGTGACAGCAGCCCAGCAGGCATTTTTTAAAGTCCTGCCAATTGAATTGTCCCTGAGGCAGCTCTATGAGCGAAACTCGGCCAGAGTCGGGCACATAATAAAGGGCTTCGTTTGATCATCCGATTCCTATTGTTTTTACTCGCACTTTGATAAATGACCCCCTTAGTTGGATAAGTCTAGGATCGCTAACTTTAAAATAGCTTACTATATTCAGCAATGTGACTGCGCCTCAAAATATCTCAGCCAAATTAGCTGGATAAGTTTATCTGGCTAACTTTGCAGCAGGATAGCAGCTGAATATTGGCCTCATACTGACTTCAAGCTGTATAATGAGCAGAGATGTATAAAACATTCAAGGACATATTCAAAATAGGTAGATTTTTGTCCATTTCAATTTTGCAGGGGATTTTTCAAAATTTTCCCTTTTTCACTAGGAAATCCCATTGAACATCATGCAGTAGAATATTGTCTACATCTGACAAATTTCATATAATTTTTATCTATACCATGTATTTATTTAGGGCAATATTCCCACATCCACACCTGTTGTACTGACAACTAGGGATGTGAATCGTTTTCCATATCGTCTTAACGATAGAAATCATGTGGCAGGGCAAGAAAATCGTCTTAGGCACGATTTTTTAGTTAAAAAATCGTTAAAAATCGTTTTTTCCGATTAGTGCGCACTAACTCGAGTTAGTGCGCACTAACGGGAGTTAGTGCGCACTAACTGGGAGTTAGTGCGCACTAACTGAAAATGATACAATTTGACACTTTTCAGGTCAGTTAAGGTCAGTTTAGGAATGAATATGTATTTCTATTGGCTGCCCTCTTATTTATTCATGTTACCAAGTTTCCTACTGACAGTATATGGGGGATGGGAAATGGAAACAGTTGGTAGCTTGACAAAACAAGTAATGTGATCAGTCAATGTGACTAGAACTTGTGCCCTAACCCTGATACCAGGGGTATTGTGATCTTCCTGCACACAGTGCCCTATCCCTATTAATACCAGGAGTGTTGTGATCTTCCTGCACACAGTGCCCTATCCCTAATACCAGGGGTGTTGTGATCTTCCTGCACACAGTGCCCTATTCCTGATACTGGGGGTGTTGTGATCTTCCTGCACACAGTGCCCTATTCCTGATACCGGGGGTGTTGTGATCTTCTTGCACACATCCCGATATCAGGGATAGGGCACTGCGTGCAGGAAGATCACAACACTCCTGGTATTAATAGGGATAGGGCACTGCATGCAGGAAGATCACAACACTCCTGGTATTAATAGGGATAGGGCACTGCATGCAGGAAGATCACAACACCCCTGGTATCAGGGATAGGGCACTGTGTGCAGGAAGATCACAATACCCCGGAGGAGTGAGGGTCAGGCAGCTCCCCCCTGTCTGTGAAGCCAGCCTCTCACTAGTAATGCAGGGAGGGAGCTGTCTCAGACTTCACCATCCTCCCCCCCCCCCTTACCCACACACCATTCACTAGCTGGGACATGGGGGAAGTCAGGAGTGAGGGTCAGGCAGCTCCCCCCTGTCTGTGAAGCCAGCCTCTCACTAGTAATGCAGGGAGGGAGCTGTCTCAGACTTCACCATCCACCCCCCCCCCCTCACCCACACACCATTCACTAGCTGGGACATGGGGGAAGTCAGGAGTGAGGGACAGGCAGCTCCCCCCTGTCTGTGAAGCCAGCCTCTCACTAGTAATGCAGGGAGGGAGCTGTCTCAGACTTCACCATCCTCCCCCCCCCCCCTCACCCACACACCATTCACTAGCTGGGACATGGGGGAAGTCAGGAGTGAGGGTCAGGCAGCTCCCCCCTGTCTGTGAAGCCAGCCTCTCACTAGTAATGCAGGGAGGGAGCTGTCTCAGACTTCACCATCCTACCCCCCCCCCCCCTCACCCACACACCATTCACTAGCTGGGACATGGGGGAAGTCAGGAGTGAGGGTCAGGCAGCTCCCCCCTGTCTGTGAAGCCAGCCTCTCACTAGTAATGCAGGGAGGGAGCTGTCTCAGACTGGTATCAGGGTTAGGGCACTGTGTGCAGGAAGATCACAACACTCCTGGTATTAATAGGGATAGGGCACTGTAAGAGATGACTGTAGTAGATTGAATAAAGATCTGATGTTTCTGCTCTCCTCACACCAAACAAAAACAACACACAAGCAGAGAAGCCCTTCTTACAAAGCTGAGCTAGTGAGTTAAGTAGGAGGAAAAGTAAACATACTGGTGCCAGTGTGGCTACTTAAAAAATACACTTACCAACAATCAATTACATATATTTGAACTGTGTACAGTTCCAGCCAGGACCACCTTTCTAAAATGCACAGTGATTGGCAAATTCAACATGCACTAGCATTTCAGGTGCCTGCTAACAAAAATAATAAACAAACAAGTTCTAGTCACGTGAGTGCTGATCATTACATGTCAAGCTTCCAACTGTTTCCATTTCACATCCCTCCAACCATTACCTCAGTGTTAGCCTTGGTAACATCAATAGATAAGAGCACAGCCAGCCAATAGGAATACATATTCATTCCTAAGTGACCTTTACTGACCTGGGAAGTGTGAACACTTTGTTTCATTTTCTGTTGGTGTTCGTTAGTTTCCAGTTCCATTTCCCATCCCCCCAACCATCACCTCAGTGGTAACCTTGGTAACATCAATAGATAAGAGGGCAGCCAGCCAATAGGAACACATATTCATTCCTAACTGACCTTCAGTGACCTGGAAAGTGTTTATTTGTATCATTTTCAGTTAGTGCGCACTAAATCGAGTTAGTGCGCACTAACGGGGAGTTAGTGCGCACTAACTCGAGTTAGTGCGCACTAACACGATTTAACGATTTTTAACGATAAATCGTTAGAATTTCTATTGTATCGTGTTCTATAACGATTTAAGACGATATAAACATTATCGGACGATAATTTTAATCGTTGAAAAACGATTCACATCCCTACTGACAACACTAAACTCTCAGCAACTTTGTGGTCTCGGGTGCTTGGAGACCTTTTATATGGTTCTGCAAGCCCCAAGACCAATGTATGATAATTTTGGACACAACTACAGCATGATTTACCCTCCTTAACCCAAATTACTATGACACAGATTGAGTAAATGCAGAGCCAGGTAGTGGGTACCTAGCATCATTGTATAATTCTCTCTTCATAGTGCTACAAAGCAGTCACAAGTGCATGATCCTCAACATTCTCTTTAAGATGAACTTAAGGTGCTTGTTGTCTGTGCTTATAATACTTTGTTTCTACCCTCCTTTTTCAAATGTCTAATTCCAGGATGGTACTTTTTCCAAGCCTACCTTTTGTCAGTATTGGTAGGGTGAGGTTTTTTTCAATCATTAGCTATGCTGCTATATATGAATTTGGAGACAGTGTAGAACAGGTAGTAGAGGATGGACCTGTGTAGTGCTTGTAGTGATGGCAAACTTTAGTTTATCCAAAGCACCATTTTATCCAGTGACTGCCCAGCTAGGAGGACCAGCAAAGAAGAATGACTTGCCACATATCATTAGTTACGACAAGCAATACTGTTTCTTCACTAAAATCTGATCAGAATCCAGACTGACAGGCATCTAATGCCTGAGTTCTATTGAGCCATTCTGTCAGTTGGAAAAAGACAGCTTTTACTTTGATTTTGCTTAAAAAAACATTGGACAGTGGCCGAAAATTACAAGGGAGATGAGGGTTCAGAGATGTGTTCTTTAAAATTAGGCAAAGGATAGCTTCTTTGAGCCTAGATGGAAGAAAACTGAATGGCTCACACAAATTTGAACTACAATAGGCATGGATCTACTGCACATGTAGAGGAATGCATGCCATCTAAAATAATTTTTAATTCATAGAAGACCACATCTTCAGTAATCAATCCACATTTCCAGGGATTGAGGGAGCTCACTAAAACAAGTGGCTGCCAGACAATTGATAGTATAAAATTGTGCTTGAATAAGAGTAATCTTTTTTTATTTTAAATAGTTTGAGAGTGTTTCATAGTTCAAATTTGTTTCAAGGTTATCTGAGTAACCAATTGGTGATGATATTAATCCACTTGCCACCTTGAAAAATGTAATTATTTCCTACTATTTTCAGTAGAAAATAGTAGGAAATGAAGATTAATAAATGAAGATTAATGAAGATTAAATTAAGATTAATAAATGAAGATTAATGAAGATAAATGAAGATTAATAAATTTAAATTTGGCTTGGCAGTCAGATTTATCAAGAAGTTTGCCAGATTTATGCCATTGCCTATCATATGTTTTTACTGAAAAGATAAGCAGTCTCATGTCCTCGACAATCCATGTTCCTAGACAACCAGAACAAACATAGTATATTTTCTCTGAAGCAAGGAGATCCAATGTCTCTTTACAGTTGTCATACCACTAAGGAATAAAACAGTAATTTTTAAAAGCTATTTACATGTACTTACATGTGAATGTAGACAATTCAATGGATTATATTGTTGCAATTTTCAAAAGCACATTTACACGGGTAAAGTGCATTTACACGTGTAAAACAATTTTAAGAGCTTGATTTTCAAAAGCATTTACACACGTAAAACTGTTTTACATGTATAATTGCAGTTTACCTGTTAAGTGGGCTTTTGAAAATTGCTACTATAGTATATTACATTTATGACTGTAACTACTTTGAACACTTGTCAGCGTGTAAATGCTTTTTAAAATTAGACCCTAAACTGTTCAGTGGATCCTGAGGTATTCCAAACAAATACCTAGGGTCTTCCCAAACTCATTGGGGTTAGATTGGGAATAAAATATCTTCTGTTAACCTAGGATCCTATGAAATAAAGCTAGAGTACCTATCAATAAAAACAGTAAAAAGTGATGGTAAGATCATGCAGCTGGAAAATTTGTAAGATCAGTAATATTCCATTCTAAGGACATGCAATCCAAATTGTGGCCTCTTCATGAGTTTATTTTGTGATCAGTTGGGAGAAACCCAACAAAGACAAGACTACATTTAATTCAGAACCTTTGCCAGTTTTTGCTTCCTTAGCAGGATATTGAAGTTTTCTAATATTAAAATTAAAAATGGCTCTGTAAATCATGAGAATTAAAAAAAAATATTCTATAATTGTACTAAAATGTGATATATTTTGGGAAGTCATTGTATAAATAATTGGTGATATGTTATCCAAAGTACACACATTGCACAATGCACAAATGACAAATATTTTTCAATGGAAAGGAAATTGTAAAACAAGGAGTCATGGCATGAGTCTAAAATGGGATAGACTAGGGGTACGTAACTCTGATCCTCGAGTGCCACAAACAGGTCTGTTTTTCAGGATATCAATAGTAACATAGTAACATAAATAATGCTGATAAATAACAAAATGTTCCATCCAGTCTGCCCAGCCAGTTGCATAGAGTAATAACTGCAGATTACCCTCATGCCTTCTGTTCAGGGTAGTAACTACTGCTCCATGTAGGTAACACCATGCACACATGTAAACTTTGGATTTAACAGAGATTACTCAATTTCTTCATTTCCATTCTCTAGCCACTAAGGATCCTCTGTGTTTGTTCCATGCCCTTTTTAATTTCATTACAGTTCCTATCTTCACAACCTCTTCCAGAAGGGCATGCCATGCATCTTCCACTCTTTCTGTGAAGAAATATTTCCTGGCATTGATCCTGACTCTTCCTACTTGGAGTTTCATATGATGACCCCTTGTTATACAACTTCCTTTCCATCAGAAAAGGTTGGATTTCAGTGCATCATTAATTCCTTTCAGGTATTTGAAAGTCTGATTTATATCTCCCCATCTGTCTTCTCCTCCAAGGTATACATTGGGTCCTCCAGTCTTAAGGTGCAGAGCCAACACTATTTTGGTCATCTTTCCCTGGACCATTTCAGTCCTGTCCTTAACCTTTTTGAGATACGGCCTCTAGAACTGTGTTCCGTCCGTCGGTCTCAGACGGCTTTGACCTCTGTGCCTCACCTTTATTCCTTCTCTCTCCTCAAGCCTTGGGAAGATGGCTGCTGCCACGTCTTCATGCAACTCTCTCCGGTGTCCCCTGAATGGCAACGACGATGGTGTTCGCCATGATTTTCCTGAGGGCCTCCTAGGGTGCGCGTGCACAAGCCACCCATGTCTTTATATACATCATGGTGGGAACCTCGGGGGCATCCCCTCCGAGTGATGTCATCACATCCTGGTATTTAGCCTGCCCTTAATTTGCTAACTGTTATTATTTAGGAAAGTTGTGGGTGGATCTTTGGGCCGGTGGCAGATGACTACACCCCTGGGGGGGAAGATCCTGAGAGGGACCACCAGTCAGGCTCAGAGTTATGAGACAGACACACACTAGTTCTTTTATTAGACAGTATACTGAATCAGCAGAGGTGGCAGTAGTGAGCTGGAAAGCCCGGTTGGGCTGTAGTCCCTCTGATACTGGAACAGCGATCCCTGGAGGCTGAGCTGTAAAGAAACTGAAATATAGTGAGTAGGCAGAGTATGCAGAGTTCATGGACAGAACCTGATGGTAACACTCCCACAATGTCTCAGAAGCCTAGGAGCTGGAATAAAGTAGGCCCTCGAGGAGCGAGTACCTGGTTCCAGGGAAAGCTCTGAGAGAGCGCTGGTAACTCAAAGATGTAGTAGGCAGCGATGACTTCCAGGCAGAAGTGAATTCCGAAGAAGTCCGGGAACGAGGGCCTCGAGGAGCAAGTACCGGTTCCAGACTACAATCTACAAAGTAAGAGAGAACTAGGCCCCCGAGGAGCGGGTACCCCTGGTTAGTCCGAGGAGGCAGAGTAGCGTAGATAGAACAAATCCTTATCCGTATCCTTATCCATATCCTTATCCTTGCTAACTCGAGTTGTTAGCAATTTAGAGACCTTTAAATATTTGAAGCGGATGATGTCATCTCAAGGGGACGCCTCTGAGGTTCGAGCCACTTCTGGTACTTGAGGCAGGGCCGCGCGGTGCGCGTGCCCCTAGGCATGCAGCATCGGGCCGGTCCAGGGATGCCGGACAAGGGCGGCCGAAGAACGCCGCAGCAGCCAGCCTTCCATCAACCCCAGAGGGAGTCACCAATGCGGTAAGGTGGGCGGAGTGGAGACGTCGTGCAGCGACGGTCATAACAATACCTCTCTTCAAAGGGCGATCTCTTCGGGTACCAGGTTTTGGTTTTGAAGGATGCGTGAGATGGAACTGACGAAGCATCTCTTTGTCTAGGATATTGGTCTGAGGCTCCCAAGAGATCACTTCAGGGTCGAAACCTTCCCACTTTGGAAGGTATTCAAAAGCCTTGTCTCTTTTACGAACATCCAGAATCTCTGTGACTTTGAGTTCTAATTCGTCTTCTGTATTCATGATAAGTGAGTTTTGAGATAAAGAAGATAGTTCACTAGGAGTTGTATCATCTTCGTCTTGAGATATTGAAGAACATTCACTGGTTAGTGTATTGTCTTCATCTTGAGATATTGCAGAACATTCACTGGTTAATGTATCATCTATCTTTCCCCCAAAGCAAATGTCTGCACCAGCTGGTGACACAGATGGTTAAGTCCTTCTGGAGATTCTTTTCCATATTTTCTGACGATGCTTTATTTTTAAAAGTTGAAAGTACACCTGTCCTTTCGGAGGCTCAGCTTTAGACTTCTGTCATATGGCACAGTCATAGGGCTCCTGTGGAGGAAGAATATCAACTACTTCTTTGGAGAAGATATCCCCGAAGGGGGTGTACTTGTATGGCAGTCCCGGTACTGCTGGAGTCGCAGGCATGCCAATAATAGGCGATATCTCCTTAAGGCATTTCCCATGACATTCTGGGCCCCAGTGGGAGAGATCCAGAGATGCCCAGTCAAATTGGGATTGGTGTACTTCAACCAGGGTAACCCCAGGACGATAGGGTGCACAGCCTTTTCCAGTACGAAGAAGGAGAGCGATTCCGTATGAAGAGCTCCGGTGTAGAGAGTAACTTATTCGGTTTGGCAAGTCACATCTCCCGGTAAGGGCTCTCCATGAATGGAGGATAATCGTAGTGGGTCTTTCAACTTGATGAGGGGGATCCTCAAATATTCCTAGACATCTGAGAATGAAGTTGCCTCCTGCCCCCAAGTCAACCAGGGCAGGAGTCTGAACCGTTACTGGTCCGTAGGTCAAGGAGACTGGGAGAGAGAGCGTACAAGAGGGTGCAGTAAGGCCTAAGAATAATCCTCCTGTAGGACTTTGGCCCATCTGTGCTTTCGGAGGAGTGAAGCATGTAGAGACATCATGGCCGGGCTGACCACAGTACATGCAAAGGCCGCGCTTTTTCCAAAATCTTCTCTCCTTGGAAGTCAAGCGTCCATGACCAAGATGCATATGTTCGTCTATATCAGCAGCAAGGATTGCTGGAACCATCCGAGGTGTAGAGACAGCACTGGCCTGTTTCAACCCGGGTTATACCCTAGGCCGGAGTTCCTTCACCTTGTCCCTCAGTCGTTGATCAATCTGAGTAGCCAAGGCTACTAATTCATCCAGCGAGTCAGGTGTTTGGCAAGCAGCCAGCTTGTCCCTTAAACGGTTATCCAGGCCTCTGAAAAAGAGAGTCTTGAGGCATTTGGGGTCCCAGTGAAATTCTGCCGCAAGTGTTTTGAACTCTATGGCAAATTCAGCCAAAGATCTGTTGCCTTGCTTCAAATCAACCAAAGCAGAACCGGCGACAGAGGTTCAAGCAGGGTCATTGAAAACAGATTTAAACAAGTCCATAAATCCTTCTATGTCCTGCAAAATGGGGTCTTTACATTCCCACAAGGTAGATGCCCAAGACAAGGCCCCACCATCCAGGTATGAAAGGATGTAGGTAGTCTTGGAGAGAGCTGTAGGAAATAGAGACAGCTGTAAGGCAAAGTGCATGCAGCACTGGTTCAAAAAGCCCCGGGTTTTCTGGATTTCTCCGGAAAAGCAGATTGGAGTCGCCAGTGGTACAGCAGTTGTCAAAGTTACCTCCGGTAACTGACCTTCTTGGTAGGAGGCTGTGCCTTGAACCTTCTGTGTGTGTAGCTGATGAAATGCTGCAGTAAGTTTCTCCAAGGTGTCTTGCTGCTCCACAATGCGCTGGGCCAGGCCTGGTATGGCCTGCAAGGCATTGAGTTCTGCCGGATCCATAGAGTTAGCAATCTGTTATTATTTAGGAGAGTTGTGGGTGGACCCTTGGGCTGGTGGCAGATGACCACGCCCCCGGGGGGGGGGTGAAGATCCCGAGAGGGACCACCGGTCAGGCTCAGAGTTAGGAGACAGACACACACTAGTTCTTTTATTAGACAGTATACTGAATCCCCAGAGGTGACAGTAGAGAGCTGGAAAACCCGGTTGGGCTGTAGTACCTCAGATACTGGAACAGTGATTCCTGGAGGCTGAGCTGTAGAGAAACTGAAATATAGTGAGTAGGCAGGGTATGCAGAGTTCATGGATAGAACCTGATGGTAACATTCACACAGTGTCTCATAGAAGCCCAGGAGCTGGAATGAAGTAGGCCCTCGAGGAGCGAGTACCTGGTTCCAGGGAAAGCTCTGAGAGAGAGATGGTAACTCACAGATGTAGTAGGCAGTGATGACTTCCAGGCAGAAGTGAATTCCGAAGAAGTCTGGGAACGAGGGCCCTCAAGGAGCGAGTACTGGTTCCATACTGCAATCTACAAAGTAAGAGAGAACGAGGCCCCCGAGGAGTAGGTACCCCTGAGGAGGCAGAGTAGGCCCCCGAGGAGTAGGTACCCCGAGGAGGCAGAGTAGCCTAGATAGAACGAATCCTTATCTGTATCCTTATCCCTGCTAATTCAAGTTGTTAGCAATTCAGAGACCTTTAAATATCTGAAGCGGATGACGTCATCTCAGAGGGACGCCCCTGAGGTTCGTGCCACTTCTGGTACTTGAGGCGGGGCAGCGCCACGCGCATGCCCATAGGCATCAGGTCAACATGGTGGATTGCAGCATCAGGCTGGTCCGGGGATGCTGGATGAAGGCGGTTGAAAAACGCCATGACAGTCAGCCTTCCATCAACCCCGGAGGGAGTCGCCAATGCGGTAAGGTGGGCAGAGTGGAGACGTTGGGCAGCGACAGTCGCAACACTAACAAACTGATGGCCTTATTTTCCAGATGGATCGCACGTGATAAGGGATGTTTCACATGCGAAAAGTCCCTTATCGCGTGCGATACCAAGATGGGGGAGGAGTCGGCCCCAGAAAAGGAGAGGTCGAGGCGTCACCGGGGCCGAATCCGCGAAGATGCAGTGGACGACGACAAGGTAAGGCCCTAGTTTGCACCCAACACCTACACCTTCTATGGTGGCGTTATTGGGTGCAAAACCGGCAGCGATCGTACCACGGCGGTGCGTTCGCTGCTGGCTATCGCAGGACTGCCTCCCATTTTGGCCCCCTCCCCCTCATTACCTAAAGCAGGAAGCTCTCTCTGCCCTTCTGGGTAATTCTTCACTAATCTGGGTACCCGCTCCTCAGGGGGCCTTCTGCTCTATTTCAGGTACCTATCTTGGGATACCGGGTAATCGCTCCTCGTGGGCCTGCTCTCCCTAATCTGGTGCCTGCCACCGAACAACTTCTGCCTGCCAGGACCTTCATCTATACAGCTTTCTACTTCAGTGAGTACTAACCCTTTCAGTCTGTCTCAGCTTCAGCTTCAGCGCTCTGGATCCACATCCGGGATCTGTCCCTGCTACACCGCGCTGTCTATTCTACTCGAGTGTGAGACTGGTCTCCTCTGCTGAGGACCCCTGGACTACTTCACTGGGTTACCTTCACTGCTGCCCGCTCCCCGGGCAATACCATCGAGCTGTAGAATAATTACAACTTCTCTGTGTTTGCGTGTCTAAAGTCTAGCCTAGTACTGCGGTTCCTCACGGGGCTCCTCCCCATGGGAGTGGCCATCACCACAGTACCAAAGATTCCACTCCAACACCTCATAACCATAACAGATTGCTAACTTTACATAGATCATACGATTGCACAATTAATTTGAAGCCAAATACGGAACCACCCAAAGAAAGGGTCTACACCCTGTTACGCTAGCCTTGCAGATAGTAGTGGAACCGCCGGTGAGACCGCTTACCTGGAGGTGAGAAACGTAGTACACAGTCCGGGTCAGGGCAGGCAGCAGGCAATCAGGAACCAGAAGTAGATAATCCAAAGGCAGGCAGCAGGTAGCGAAATCCAATAAACAGTCCGAGTCAGGGCAGGCAGCAGGCAATCAGGAACCAGAAGCAGATAATCCAAAGGCAGGCAGCAGGCAGCAAAATCCAATACACAGTCCGAGTCAGGGCAGGCAGCAGGCAATCAGGAACCAGAAGCAGATAATCCAGAGGCAGGCAGCAGGCAGTGAAATCCAATACTCAATCCGAGTCAGGCAACAGTCAACAGGCAGGAACCAAAGGCACAATCCCCAGACGAGAGCTCAAGAACAATCGTGGCTGAAGCAGTGAATCAGGGAAACTGCTCCCTTTAAATAGGCAAGTTTCCCGCGCTGAATTGCCTCTGCCGGCGTCTGACGTCAGGGGGGCGTGGCCAGGACTCGAATCGCGCGAGAATTGGTTCCCCTAGTCGCGCGGAGGTGCTGGCTGGCGCGTCGGAGAGAAACGCCCCGATCCCTGCCCGATCGAGCTGCTGCTGCTGCCAAGTCGGCCCCGCCGTTCCCCGGAGCCCGGACAGTCCCTCCTACACGCTGGCTCGCCGAGACCCGCGCGGCCGAGGTAACAGTACCCCCTCCGCAAGGTCCCCGCCCCCCTCCACGAGGCCCAGGCTTGGAGGGAAAACAAAGATGAAAGGCCCGAAGCAAACAGGGAGCCTGTATATTAGAAGAAGGCTCCCAGGTATTGTCCTCTGGGCCAATGTTTTTCCAAGAAATAAGATATTGAAGCCGCCCTCTCACGCGTCTGGAATCTAGAATCTCCTGTACTTCGTACTGACCATCATCTGGAAGAATAGGTACGGCGGTCCTCCGTCTCCGCTGAGGCCAAGACAGGATAGCAGGCTTCAGTAATGAGATATGGAATGCGTTGTTAATACGCAGCGAGGGCGGTAGGCAAAGCCCATAGGTAACTGGGTTGATCCGTCGCTGAATCGGAAACGGCCCAATGAAACGTGGCGCAAACTTAGCAGATGGGAGACGTAAGCGAAGGTGACGAGTGCTCAACCAAACGAGATCCCTACAATGGAGATCAGGGGCTGGAATCCGCGTCTTATCTGCCCGCTGCTTCATGGCTGCAGCGTGTTTGGCCAACAAGGCATGCGTGGCGGACCACAGACGAGACATAGAGGTGGCCGTGGCGTTGACCGCAGGGCAATTGGAGACAGTACGAATGGGCAGAGGAAAGTGCGGATGCCTGCCATATACCAAGAGGAATGGGGAGCCGCCGGTGGCCTGGCGAACATGATTATTATGGGAGATCTCAGCCCAGACCAGCAGGGAAGCCCAATCATCCTGGCGTTGGTTTACATACGCTCGAAGAAACGTCTTCACCGATCGATTGGTTCGTTCAGTAAGACCGTTGGACTGAGGGTGATAGGCAGATGAAAAATCAAGCTTCACCCGTAGAAGTTTACAAAGATTAGTCCAAAACTGTGCTGTAAACTGTACGCCCCTATCGGACACAATACTAAGAGGAAATCCATGGAGTCGAAATACGTGGTGCAAAAAAAGTCGTGCCAGTTCCGGGGCCGAGGGCAAACCAGGAAGAGGAATGAAATGTGCCATCCGGGAAAAACGATCCACCACCACCCAGATAACAGTATTACCACCGGAGGGCGGAAGATCAGTCATAAAGTCGGTGGCAATATGTGTCCATGGGGACGTGGGAAGAGGAAGCGGGTGCAGTAAGCCAAGGGGTCTCCGGCGTGGCGTCTTCTGAGCCGCACAGACAGAGCAGGAGTCCACCAAATCCTTGACGTCCCTCTCCCACTTGGGCCACCAATAATGGCGCGAGAGCAGTTCCTTGGTGCGAGCGACCCTTGGATGGCCCGCTAGTTGAGCAGCGTGAGACCATCGAAGAACCTTGAGGTGCAACCGCTTTGGAACAACGGTTTTCCCTATCGGCACAGTGAAGGTGGCAGCCAACTGAAGTTGAGCGGGATCAATGAGGAAGTGGGGAGGATCTGGAGCATCAATGATGTCGAAGCTACGTGAGAGGGCGTCGGCTCGGACATTCTTTTGTGCCGGACGGAAGCGGACAAGAAAATGAAACCTGCTGAAGAAGAGCGCCCACCGGGCTTGACGTGGATTCAGACGCTGGGCAGTCGCCAAATATTCAAGGTTTTTATGATCGGTATAGACCGTGACGACATGGCGGGCCCCCTCCAAAAAGTGTCGCCACTCCTCAAAGGCCAATTTTATGGCCAAAAGTTCTCGGTCACCATTGGTATAATTCCGCTCCGCCGGTGTAAATTTCTTAGAAAAGAACGCACATGTTACCCACTGATCCTCTACCGATCTTTGGAGAAGAACCGCCCCTACGCCCACTGCTGAGGTGTCAACTTCGAGAGTAAAAGGCTTTGCAGGATCAGGGTGGCGGAGACACAAATCATTGGTGAATTCAGTCTTCAACCGGTGAAAGGCTAATACCGCCTCCTCCGGCCAGTTCTGTATAGAAGCAGCCTTCTTAGTGAGAGCTGTGAGTGGCGCCACTAATGAAGAAAAATGAGGAATAAACTGTCTATAGTAGTTAGAGAACCCCAAAAATCTTTGTAAGGCTCTTAACCCCACCGGCTGAGGCCAGTTAAGGATGGCATTAAGTTTGTCAGGGTCCATGGATAAACCGGTGTTAGAAACAATATAACCGAGGAACGGTAAGCGTTGCTTGTGAAAAACACACTTCTCCAGTTTGGCAAACAATTTATGCTCCCGGAGGCGTTGCAAAACTTGTCGAACATGAAGCACATGCTGGGACAATGAGGGAGAAAAAATCAATATGTCGTCCAAATAGATAATGACGTGGGAATAAAGGATATCATGAAAGATGTCATTTATCATGTCCTGAAACACCGCTGGAGCATTGCAAAGCCCGAAGGGCATTACCCGATATTCATAATGACCGTCGTGGGTATTGAACGCGGTTTTCCACTCATCCCCCTCCCGGATTCTTATCAAATTGTAAGCCCCCCCGCAAGTCCAACTTGGTGAAGATTTGAGCCCCTTTTATCCGGTCAAATAATTCCGAAATGAGAGGAATAGGATACTTGTTCTTCCTGGTGATAGAATTAAGACCCCGATAGTCAATACAAGGTCTTAGGGACCCATCTTTCTTTTTAACAAAAAAAATCCGGCTCCTGCCGGGGAAGTAGAGGGTCGGATAAATCCACGATCTAAATTCTCAGAGATATATTGACGTAATGCGGTGGACTCAGGTTCCGATAGAGTGTAAATTCGTCCCTTAGGTGGAGTCTGCCCAGGCAGAATGTCAATGGCACAGTCATACTTTCGATGGGGTGGCAAGGACTCTGCGTATTGTTTATTGAAAACGTCCTGAAAGTCCTTATAGGGAAGCGGAATTGCACTGGAGAGTTGCGTGGTATATACGGAGATAACCGGAAGTTTCTCAAGGCAATGTTGGAAACAGAAGGGGCTCCATGCTGTGAGCTGTAGAGAAGCCCAATCTAAGTGCGGCTGATGAATCCGTAACCACGGTAGTCCCAGTATTATCTGATTCACTGATGCTGGAAGTACAAATAGCTGAATGTTTTCTTGATGAAGAATACCGGTTTGGAGCAACACGGGCTTGGTTATGTAGGCAATATGCATTCCCACCGGTTGCCCGGAAACCGAGGTTACCGACAGAGGAGTAGGTAATGGTTCCACCAGAATCCGATATTTCTGTACTAAGTGTTCCTGAATGAAGTTTCCCGCTGCTCCTGAGTCTATGAAGGCTTGGAAATGCAGTGATTCGCCATTGAGGCAAATGGTTGTAGGAAGTAATAATTGAGGAGAAAGAATGGTGGAACCCAGGGAGGCCTCTCCCACCCGACCTAGGTCCGGGAGTTTCCCGACTTGTTGGGGCATTTATTGAGGAAATGCCCAGCTCCGGCGCAATACAGAGATTCCTTGCCCGTCTGCGATTCCGCTCCTCGGGAGTCAGGCGAAATCTATCAATTTGCATGGGTTCCTCCGAGTCCCCCGCAGCCTGAGCCGTTGGAGGTACGACCAGTGGTTGCTGGAACGTAGGTGCCAAACGGAAATTTCTGCGAGTGGCAGCTCGCTCTCGGTTTCTTTCTTGAACACGTAAGTCCAAATGGATAGCCAACCAGATCAAGCCCTCTAAGGTCTCCGGAGGATCCCGACCAGCCAATTGATCCTTGATATTTTCTGCTAGGCCTTGTCGAAAGATGGCCGTGAGACTCTCCTCTCCCCAGGCCAGTTCAGCTGCTAAGGTGCGAAATTGAATGGCATATTCACCCACAGTTCTGGAGCCTTGTCGTATCTGAAGCAATTCATTCGCTGCGGAAGAAGAACGTCCGGGTTCATCGAAAATCAGACGGAATTCTTTGAGGAACCGGTCCAGTGAATTGAGGATAGGATCATCTCATTCCCATAAGGGAGATGCCCACGCAAGTGCCGGACCCTCTAGTAAGGACAGAAGGAAGGTAGTCTTCGTCTTATCATTGGGAAAAGAAGCAGGTTGTAAAGAGAAATGCATCCGGCACTGGTTGATGAAACCCCGACATAAGGCTGCATTCCCATTGAATCGAGGCAGAGGGGCACCCGGATGGGAGCAGGAGTAACCACCGGGCTGGGAACGGGCCCCGTGGGCAAGTGGGCTAAGGCATCCATACGTGCCACCAATCGATCTAGGACCCCCGTCACTTGATCCAGGACTCCCTGCTATTGTTGGATCTTATTGGCCATCCCGGGAATGGCTTGTAGAGCGGTCAAATCAACTGGCTCCATGGCTTCGGCCAACTGTTACGCTAGCCTTGCAGATAGTAGTGGAACCGCCGGTGAGACCGCTTACCTGGAGGTGAGAAACGTAGTACACAGTCCGGGTCAGGGCAGGCAGCAGGCAATCAGGAACCAGAAGCAGATAATCCAAGGCAGGCAGCAGGTAGCAAAATCCAATAAACAGTCCGAGTCAGGGCAGGCAGCAGGCAATCAGGAACCAGAAGCAGATAATCCAAAGGCAGGCAGCAGGCAGCGAAATCCAATACACAGTCCGAGTCAGGGCAGGCAGCAGGCAATCAGGAACCAGAAGCAGATAATCCAAAGGCAGGCAGCAGGCAGCGAAATCCAATACTCAATCCGAGTCAGGCAACAGTCAACAGGCAGGAACCAAAGGCACAATCCCCAGACGAGAGCTCAAGAACAATCGTGGCCGAAGCAGTGAATCAGGGAAACTGCTCCCTTTAAATAGGCAAGTTTCCCGCGCTGAATTGCCTCTGCCGGTGTCTGACGTCAGGGGGGCGTGGCCAGGACTCGAATCGCGCGAGAATTGGTTCCCCTAGTCGCGCGGAGGTGCTGGCTGGCGCGTCGGAGAGAAACGCCCCGATCCCTGCCCGATCGCGCTGCTGCTGCTGCCAAGTCGGCCCCGCCGTTCCCCGGAGCCCGGACAGTCCCTCCCACACGCCGGCTCGCCGAGACCCGCGCGGCCGAGGTAACACACCCTCTCCATAGTGGAGAATAAGACGATGTTGGAGTACATCCAGGAGAATTTCCAGAAAGGATTCATAAGACCTTCTAGGTCTCCTGCCAGCACAGGATTTTTCTTTGTGGGGAAAAAGGATGGAACATTACG
Organism: Rhinatrema bivittatum; assembly: GCF_901001135.1. Classification (NCBI taxonomy): domain Eukaryota; kingdom Metazoa; phylum Chordata; class Amphibia; order Gymnophiona; family Rhinatrematidae; genus Rhinatrema; species Rhinatrema bivittatum. Next base: position 321,540,084 of record NC_042616.1, on the reverse strand, counting down.
TCCATGCATTGACTACAGAGGTCTGAATGAGATCACCATAAAGGACCGCTACCCTTTACCACTCATATCGGAGCTATTTGATAGGTTACAGGGAGCCAAGATATTCTCCAAGCTTGACCTCAAAGGAGCATATAATTTAGTTCGCATCCACTCTGGCGATGAATGGAAGATGTCTTTTAATAACCAGGATGGACACTTTGAATACCTGGTGATGCCCTTCGGTTTATGCAACGCCTCGGCTGTCTTCCAAAACATGATGAACGATATTCTGCATGATTTACTCTACCAATGTGTCATTGTCTACTTGGACAACATCTTGATAGTTTCTCAGGACCTGCAATCCCATCAGGAGGATGTCAAAATAGTTCTGCAGAGACTTCGCGAGAACCGCTTGTACGCCAAATTGTTTAAATGTGAATTTCATAAAGAATCCATGCCCTTCTTAGGTTACATTGTCTCAAAAGTGGTTTCCAAATGGACCCTCAGAAGTTTGAGAGTATTAAAAAATGGCCACATCCCACAGGCCTAAAAGCTCTAAGACAATTTTTGGGATTTACCAATTACTATCGGACCTTTATTTAAAATTACTCGTCGTTGACTGTTCCATTAACAGCAATGACTAAGAAGGGAGCCAACACTGCTACTTGGTCTATGGAAGCTGTGACTGCGTTCCAGAAGTTAAAATATGCCTTTCAAAGCAAACCATGTCTCCGTCATCCGGACCCTACTCGACCCTTCATTGTGGAAGTCAATGTCTCTGATGTAAGTGTAGGGGCCGTGCTAAGCCAGACCGGTGATTCAAAGATATTGCAACATGTTCATTCTTTTCCCGACGCTTCTCACCAGCAGAGAAGAACTACGGTATTGGGGATAAAGAACTGTTGGCAATAAAAATGGCATTTGAAGAATGGTGCCCCTGGCTTGAGGGTGCACAACATCAGATTACTGTTTATACTGATCACAAAAATCTGGAGTACCTCCGACACGCTCAACGCCTCAACCATAGACAGGCGAGATGGTCCCTGTTCTTCAACAGATTTGACTTTTTGCTGAAATATCGCCCTGGTGACAAGAATGTCAGAGCAGACGCATTATCTCGCTCTTTCCTCTCAGGAGACGTACCTGATGAACCCCAGCATATTATTGCCCCGAAGAGAGTGGTCCTCTCAGCTACACATCCAGTACTCCCAGGCAAGACCATTGTACCCTGCAACCTAAGAAAGAAATTGCTAATATGGGCTCATGATTCGAAACTGGCTGGACACACTGGTCAACAGCAAACACTGGCCAAGCTACAAAAGTACTATTGGTGGCCCACCATGAAAGAAGACACTCTAGCTTATGTAGCCTCCTGTTCCAATTGTGCCAGACAGAAACCTCCGTGTGGATGTCCTTGGGGCCTGCTTCAACCCTTGCCAGCACCAGATGAGCCCTGGACTCATATTGCAACAGATTTTGTGGTGGATCTGATCCTGAATTCCAGCCTGGTGATAAAGTTTGGCTTTCTACTAAACATCTGAGACTTAAACTTCCATCTGCTTGATTTGGACCCTTAAACTTCCATCTGCTCGATTTGGACCCTTTCCTATTCTCTGACAGTTGGACTCACACACCTATAGTCTGAGACTCCCTCCAGCTATGCAAATTCACAATGCATTCCATGTTTCGCTGCTGAAACTGCTTGTTCTTAGAGAGTTTTCCACCAAGACACCTGAACCTATTCCAGTTGATGCAGAAGAAGACATCGAGTATAAGTTGATGTCATCCTTGATGTAAGGAAGAGAGGCAGAGTTTGGGAATACCTCCTGTCATGGGAGGGATACGGACCAGAAGAAAACTCTTGGGAACCATTGGCTAATATCATGGACAAAGAGATGCTTCTTCAATTTCATCAATCGCAACCTCAAAAACCAAGACCAGGTAGGGGGTCTGGAGGGGGCTCTTTGAAGGGGGATACTGTTGCATCCGTCGGTTTCAGATGGCTTCGACCTCTGTGCCTCACCTTTCTTCCTTCTCTCTCCTCAAGGCTTGGGAAGATGGCTGCTGCCGCATCTTCATGCCGCTCTCTCCTGCGTCCCCGGAACAGCGACGGTGTTCGCCATGATTTTCCTGAGGGCCTCCTAGGGTGCGCACGTGCGCGCACACCACCCACGTCTTTATCCACGTCATAACGAGAACCTCGGGGGAGTCCCCTCCGAGTGACGTCATCACATCCTGGTATTTAGCTTACCCTTCTTTTGCTAACAAACTGAGTTAGCAAGGATTGGACTGCCTCCGGTCTAAGCTGCTCTGCTACTTCCCAGTTGCCGCAGGAAGCTCTCTCTGCCCTTTGGGGTAATCCTTCACTAACCTTGGTACTCGCTCCTTCAGGGCCTGCTCTCCCTAATCTGGTGCCTGCCACCGAACAAATTCTGCCTGCCAGGACTTTCAACTATACAGCTTTCTACTTCAGTGAGTACTAACCCTTTCAGTCTGTCTCATCTTCAGCTTCAGCGCTCTGGATCCACATCCGGAACCTTTCCCTGCTACACTGCACTGTCTATCCTACTTCGAGTGTGAGAATGGTCTCCTCTGCTGAGGACCCCTGGACTACTTCACTGGGTTACCTTCACTGCTGCCCACTCCCTGGGCAATACCATCAAGCTGTACAATAAATACAACTTCTCTGTGTTTGCGTGTCTAGAGTCTAGCCTAGTACTGCGGTTCCTCACGGGGCTCCTCCCCGTGGGAGTGACCATCACCACAGTACCCAAGAATCTAGTCCAATACCTCATAACCATAACAAACTGAACATAGTTCTTGAGTTCATGCCTCACCAATGACCTCCACAGGGATATTAACACATCCTTTTTCCTATTGGTTATGCCTCTCTCTTTGTGCAGCTCAGAATCCTTCTGGCCTCAGTCACTCCTTGTTGCATGTTTTGCTAACTTCAGATCATCTGACACTAGTATCCTTAGATCTCTCTTCCGGCATGCGCACATCAACTCTCCCCCATGATATACAGCACCTTTGGCTTGCTATACACCAAATGCAGGATTCTGTGCTTCTTGATATTGATTTGCAACTGCCAAATCTTTGACAACTCCTTAAGCTTTCTTAGATTGCTTCTCTTTTTCTCTTTGCCTTCAGGTGCGTCTGCTCTGTGGCAGATCTTTGTGTCATCCATAAAAAGACAATCTTTACCTTCTAATTCCTCTGCAATATCACTCACAAGGATATTGAATAGAACCTGTCCCAGAGCCAATCACTGAAGAGCTCCACTTTATCACACTTCTCTCTTCAGAGTAGGTTCCATTTACTACTACTCGCTAACATCGGACACTCAGCCAATTTGTCATCCATTTCACTACCTTGGGAGCAGGCTTTTCATTTTATTTATGAGCCTTCCCCTTATCAAAAGCCTTGCTGAGATCCAAGTAAACTATATCAAGTGCTCTTCTTTGATCTAATTATTTAGTCACCAAATAAAAAAAAAAAAGGCAATCAGATTTGTTTGAAAAGATAGTCCTCTGGGGATACCATGTTCAGCAGTCTCTCAATTAATTTTCCCACCAAACGTTAAGGCTAACTGGCCTGTAGTTTGCAGCCTCCTCCCTGTTAATTTTGTGAAGTGGGACCACAGCCACCCTTCCCTAATTTTGCAGCACCATTGCAGGGATCTATTGAATGTGTCCTCCAGCACTTCTCTGAGCTCCCTTGCTATTTTGGTCTAGCCCCCACCTCTCTCAGGTAGTGACCCTTCCACTTCAGTGGCTGAGGTGTTAAAATGAATATGTGGTTCTAGATAGAGTCAGAAGTATTCACCAGATGTAAATTCCAAGAAGAGGAGAAGCAGAGAAGGAATTTTCCTTCTGAATGGGTCTCCTATGAAATGGAAAAAGGACCTGGAACACACCCAATATGTTTTCCAGGGGTAAGGAGGGAAGGCAGAACCCAAAATAACCAAAGAAATTTAATTTTAAATGGAATCAGATGATATTTAATTTTGTGAGAAATAGTTAAGGGCCGGATTTTAAAAGGGGTACGCGCATAAGGTACGCGCGTAATCCTTCTAAAACGGCCCTGCGCATGCCGAGCCTATATTGCATAGGCTTCTGGCGTGCGCAAAGCCCCGGGACATGTGTAAGTCCCGGGGCTTTCTTGAGTTGGGCGGTTCCAGGGGCGTGGCGCGGTTGGCGCATCATCTGGGGGCAGTGCTGCGGGCATGGTTTTGGCCCAGGGGCGTTCCGGGGGCATGGCCGTGGCCTCCAGACCTGCCCCCGGACCAGAACATGGCGTGCAGCAGCGCAAAGTTAGGCCTGCCTCTAGCAGGTGTAACTTGTGCGACAGAGGTAGGGGGGGTTTAGATAGGCCTGGGGGGGTGGGTTAGGTAGGGGAAGGGAGGGGAAGGTGGGGGGAGGTGGAAGGAAAGTTCCCTCTGAGGCCGCTCCGATTTCAGAGCGGCCTCAGAGGGAACGGGCAGCACGCCCAGGGCTTGGCGCGCACAAGTTGCACAAATGTGCACCCCCTTGCGAGCGCCGACCCCGGATTTTATAAGATACGCATGGCTACGCGCGTATCTTATAAAATCCGGCGAACTTTTGTTCGCACCTGGTGAGCAAACAAACGTACACACGCGCTCTGGGGCAGATTTTAAGAGCCCTGCTCGCTGGTGCGCCTATGTTCAATAGGCCTACCGGCGTGCGCAGAGCCCCAGGACTCGCGTAAGTCCCGGGGTTTTCCGAGGGGGGCGTGTCGGGGGCGTGTCGGGGGCGGGGACGAGTGGCGCGCCGTTTTCCGGGTGGGACGCGGCGTTTCGGGGGCGGGCCCGGGGGCATGGTTTTGGCCCGGGGCGGTCCGGGGGCGTGGCCGCACCCTCCGGAACCGCCCCCGGGTTGCGTCTAGGCTCGTCAGCGGCCCGCTGGCGCGCGGGGATTTACTTCTCCCTCTGGGAGGCGTAAATCCCCCAACAAAGGTAGGGGGGGGTTTAGACAGAGGCGGGGGGTGGGTAATGTAGAGGAAGGGAGGGGAGGGCGTTAGCGAATTCCGGGGGGTGGGTTAGGTAGAGGAAGGGAGGGGAGGGCGTTAGCGAATTCCCTCCCAGGCCGCTCCGATTTCGGAGCAGCCTGGGAGGGAATGGCGGCAGGCTGCGTGGCTCGGTGCGCGCCGGCTACACGGAATAGGCAGCCTTGCGCGCGCCGATCCAGGATTTTAGCGGATACGCGCGGCTACGCGCGTATCTACTAAAATAACGCGTACTTTTGTTGGCGCCTGGAGATTTTGATGGCGCCTGGAGATTTTCAAAAACGAACGCGCCGTTTTTGAAAATCTACCCCTCTGTGTTTTAAAATGTACCCCAAAATGTTCTGTTGAGACAGTGAAACTCTTGTATTAACTGACTGTAAGAAAAAGCAATTCAAAGTTAACAACTCTTTTCATGTATTATCAGAGATATCTCTTTTTATTAACAGATTTATGTGCAGACTGCAAATTCAACAAAATTATACAATCAGCTAAATATTATGGATACATTTTCCTCTTATATTACTTCTGTTTCTTTTCTGTGCTAGCTTAAGCTGATGTTTTAATAGCGTTACTTCTAAGAAGATGATTCTTTGGTTCCTTCTTTATTGACAGATGTTCCTGTTCTGTTTGACAGAAAGGTTTCTGTGTTGCAAATGTAATGGTGTTATGGTGTCTTTAGTCTATTTCACCGTTTTTATACTATTTTTTGTTCTCTTTCTTTATGATGACTTCATTTTTCTGTTAGAACCTTTCTCTTATTCTGTAATTTAATGTCAACTGTGTATTTCCTCTTACTGGTTTTTTGTCTCTATTTCTTTGTGTTTGTACATGAACAACTCTTCACAGTATTCTTTTGTCTAAATAGACTCTTTGTTTGTAATGTGTATAGACTTCGCTCTGTCCAGCAGTAGCTGGTGGCAAATGTCTTTGTCCCCTCCACCAGAGTTGGATATCGAAGCTGATGAAATGTAGTTGGTGGGTGCAGATCTGGAGTAGCTAAAGGAACACTTGGTTAAGGCTCTGTAGCTCCTCTTCTTCAATCTCTGGATAGAGTTGGCAATGTTCTCTCCACCTAGCTTGATGGACTCTCTACCTGGGTGACATCAAGCTAAGTGGAGAGAACATTAGGGATGTGAATCGTTTTTTGACGATTTAAAATATCGTCCGATATATTTTAAATCGTCAAAAATCGTTAGGGCCACGATACAATACCAATTCCCCCGATTTATCGTCAAAAAATCGTAAATCGGGGGAAGGGGGAGGGCAGGAAAACCGGTACACTAAAACCCCCTAAAAACCCACCCCCGACCCTTTAAATTAAATCCCCCACCCTCCCGAACCCCCCCCCCCCCAAATGCATTAAATTACCTGGGAGTCCTCCGTAGCGGCGGTCCGTGGCTAAATCGGGGGAAGGGGGAACCCTCGCGAGATTTCCGGACCTCGCTGAACGACCTCCTGCAGTCGATCTCCTGCCGGCGCCATTTTCCGTACGGAAAACGATTCGCGGCAGGAAATCGCTCCTTGACCCCCGCTGGACCCCCAGGAACTTTTGGCCAGCTTGGGGGGGCCTCCTGACCCCCACAAGGCTTGCCAAAAGTCCAGCGGGGGTCCGGAACGACCTCTTGCGTCGAATCGTTTTCGTCTATGGCCGCCGCCATTTTGCGGCGGCCATTTTGAAAAATGGCGCCGGCTGAAGACCTCACGATCTAGTGTGCCGGTTTTCATGCAGGAGGTCGTTCAGCGAGGTCCGGAACTCTCGCGAGATTTCCGGACCTCGCTGAACGACCTCCTGCAGTCGATCTCCTGCCGGCGCCATTTTTCGTACGGAAAACGATTTGCGGCAGGAAATCGCTCCTTGACCCCCGCTGGACCCCCAGGAACTTTTGGCCAGCTTGGGGGGGCCTCCTGACCCCCACAAGACTTGCCAAAAGTCCAGCGGGGGTCCGGAACGACCTCTTGCGTCGAATCATTTTCGTCTATGGCCGCCGCCATTTTGCGGCGGCCATTTTGAAAAATGGCGCCGGCTGAAGACCTCACGATCTAGTATGCCGGTTTTTGTGCTCTCCCCCTTCCCCCGATTTAGCCATGGACCGCCGCTACGGAGGACTCCCAGGTAATTTAATGCATTTGGGGGGGGTTCGGGAGGGTGGGGGATTTAATTTAAAGGGTCGGGGGTGGGTTTTAGGGGGTTTTAGTGTGCCGCTGGACCACCAGGTAATTTAAGGCATTTGGGGGGGGGGGTTCGGGAGGGGGGGATTTAATTTAAAGGGTCGGGGGTGGGTTTTAGGGGGTTTTAGTGTGCCGGCTCACGATTTTAACGATTATGACGATACTTTACACACACAAACGGCAACAATACGATTCCCTCCCCCTCCCAGCCGAAATCGATCGTTAAGACGATCGAGGACACGATTCACATCTCTAGAGAACATTGCCCAAATCTCATCTTGGAGTGAGTTTCCTCACTCCGAGGGTCATCAAATGTTCACAAGAGACCACTGTTCTGTTCGTACATCTAACATTGAATGTCAAAGGGGCCCTTAACCCCCTACACTGATACCTAAACCTCACCTCGAGTTACTAGGTGGGCCTACCATAGGGATACAAATACCTATCTAGGGAGATGACATTATGGGCAGGTGTTCTCTCTCTCTCTCTCTCTCAACCACTAAATATGGTCCCCCCAGTGTTATATGTGGGAAATACAACAGGTCTGACTCCTATCACAAAGCCTGATAATGTTATCAAAATTTGCACTAACTTAGCTCTACACATAGATAATTAGCACAAATTGCAATACAATTAATATTTTCATAAACCACACCCCTTTTGCTACCACATTTTGATAAATCCAGGCCTCTATTTGAAACTGGAATACTCAGACGCTCATCAGCCAAATGTTTCACCCGACATGGGCCATGATTTGACTATTACAGTCTTCTTCAGGGGAAATAATTACTGTACACCATCAGCACAATATTCTCTTAAACTAAAAAGAAATATACAATAAAAACTCACACACACTCTTACTTCAAGACATGCAACTCACTCATATCACTTTACTACATCATGGGTTCCAGTTCTAAAAATTGAACCCTAGTAGATATAGCTTCTCTTTTTTACTCAAAATTACTGGGAGATTAATTGTTTGATAACAAAACCACAAATGCTTACCCGGACACTTAGTACATGTCTCTTCAAAGTAAATGCCACAACATGACGGCGTCTCAGCTCATTCAGACTTCCCAATGGCAAGTTTAAATATACCTCTCTTGCTACCATCACCGGAAATGATCATTACTTCCTTGTACCAAAGACTACATTACCCATAATCCAAAACACCGGTAAGATTTAAAGAGAGCAAAACATCTAGCCCTTCAAAAAACAGACCAGTCTATTTCTTTGTTTAACCCTCTCGGAGTTACCATATCAAAGTAATAAATCCACTTTTGTTCCCTCTGTATTAGGTAATTATCAAAATCCCCCCCCCCCCCCCCCCCCCCCCCCCCCCCCCCCCGATTGCATGGTCCAGGTTGTTCAATTACTGCAAAAGTCAAATCCAAAAATGTGTGATTTTTTTCAGCACAATATTGAACAAGAGGAGCCTCAACTTTATTTCTGACAATGGCACTTTGGTGTTCTATTAAACGGGTCTTTAAACTCCGTTTAGTCTTACCAATGTACAACAACGGGCAGGGGCACCAAATACCATATACAACTCCATGGGAATCACTACTAGTTAGTGCCATCAACTTGAATTTATTATTCCCAAAAAACAGTAGTGAGTAGGGATGTGCAGACAAAAAGTTTATGTTCATAAGTCTATAAGTCAAAAAGGGGGGTCAATTTCTGTCAATATGGACATATGGAGAATTTCATAAGTTGAGTCTATGTCCGTATGTGCACTGGTTCCCTAAATAAAAATTTAAACCCCTCACCCTCCTTAAACCCCCCCCCCCCCAAGACTTACCAAAATTCCCTGGTGGTCCAGCGGGGAGTCAGGAAGCCATTCCTCTATTCCTTTGCGAGGAGCACGTGACGTCCGCGTCACGTCGGAGTGACGCGGCCGTCACGTGGTCCACCGCGGTTCGGCTCCCGGACCCCTCGTTGGACACAAACGGAACTTTTGGCCAGCTTGGCGGGGCCTCCTGACCTCCCCAAGCTGGCCAAAAGTTCCGTTTGTGTCCAACGAGGGGTCCGGGAGCGGAACCAGCTTGGGGGGGTCAGGAGCACGTGACGGCCGCGGAATCGGAGCGGCCTCGGAGGGAACTTTCTTTCCACCCCCCGCACCTTCCCCTCCCTTCCCCTACCTAACCCACCCCCCCCAGCCCTATCTAACCCCCCCGTACCTTTGTTGCCAGATTTACGCCTGCCGAAAGCAGGTGTAAATCTGCGCGCGCCAGCAGGCTGCTGGCGCGCCATCACCCGACCCGGGGACTGGTCCGGAGGCCTCGACCACGCCCCTGGGCTGGTGCCACACCCCCTGTCCCGCCCCGAACTGCCCCCTGACCCGGGACATGCCCCAGACACGCCCCCCTCCCCGCCCCTTTTACTAAGCCCCGGGACTTGCGCGCATCCTGGGGCTCTGCGCGCGCCGGGGGCCTATGCAAAATAGGCGTGCCGGCACGTGAGTGCCCTGCGCGCGTAAATCCGGCCAGATTTACGTGCACAGGGCTTTTAAAATCCGGCCCACAGTGCATTTCCCACAAGCGTAATGTCCCCGAGCAGAAATCTCACCAGATCGCTGTCTATGATCTTCATCAACAAAGTCTGAATGGATAATGATATCCCTTTTATTTTTCCCCCATTTAAGTGTGAATCTCGGAGTCTCCTGTAATCCCTCATGCAACCTAAGAATATGCCAACATTTTTTGATACTCCTTTGTACTTTATAGATATGTGGAGAAAAAGGCAAAACGCATACTGTTTTCTCTGAGTCCTCTCTCTTATGCGAGGGTATAAACAAAAGATCTCTGTTTACCCAATGAGCTCTTTTATACGCTTTTTTGATGATCTGCATCGGATACCCTTTTTGTACAAAAGATTTCATCATATCTTGGGCTTTAGCCTTACACTCAAAAATATCAGAGCACAGAGCCTTAGTCTTAGAAATTGGCCATAGGGTAAATTAGTGCACAAATGCAGCGGATGACAACTGTCATATCTTAGAATCATGTTCTTATCTGTTGGTTTCCGATAAATTGAGAAACTAAACCCCTCTTCTTTAAATGTTATTGAAATATCTAAATATGACATATTCCTCTTGTTGAACACGAACGTAAACTTTAAATTAGAGTCATATCCATTCAGCCACTGCATGAATTTCTCAAATACTTCCTCTTTCCTTCCCACAATATCAAGATGTCATCGATATATCGCTTCCACAACTTAATGCAGCCAGCATTTGCGACATCCGGCGCACTAATTTACCCTATGGTCAATTTCTAAGGCTAAGGCATCTGTGCTCAGATATTTTTTAGTATAAGGCTAAAGCCCAAGATAAGATGAAATCTTTTGTACAAAAAGGGTATCCGATGCAGATCATCAAAAAAGCGTATAAAAGAGCTCCCTGGGTAAACAGAGATCTTTTGTTTATACCCTCACATAAGTAACACAGAGGCTTATGTCAGCTCTTTCAAGAATGACAGGGCTGAATAGATTTGATAAAAAATTAGTGTTATTCTGCTGACCACTTTTCAGTACCTTTCCTATCAGTGTGGCATGAGACAGCCAGGTTACTGTACTACACTTCACTGACAGTTTTTCAGAGCTGAGAATGCTTCCAACTTGTATTGAGAGTGAGGGATGGAAACCCTGAAACCCTATACTGTGATAGCCAATTTTACCATAAATTTTTAATTTTATATCCTCTCCAAACACCTCTTCCACTCACCTCCCTGAGATGTTCACTCACTCCATCCTCAATTTTCCTTTTATTTCATGCAGTTTTGGCCACTATTCCCAGCACTGAGAAATGTTATGATTTTGGACACTCTAAACCCCCAAACCAAGGGCAGAATGGACATCAGGGACCTCCCTTCTGGTATTCACCATCATCAATTTAATAATTTCTGAACAAGTTTTAATGTTTAAAATCCCATTTTTTCACTGATGTCTTCTGGGTTAAGTCGGGGCTTTATAGTTGTTGGGCTTTATTGTCTATGTGGTTTGTTTTTTCTATCTATTTCACAGAGTAATAGTGGGAGGGTTTTAGGGTAGGAATTTGAGAAAACTAGTTTTGGGTTTTTTTTTAATGTATTGCCAACTTTCTCTGCCTTGCTCTTTGTATTTGAATTTTGTTTCACCATAGTTTTAAATGTGACAGTTGGCATATTGTTCATGCTTTTCTTTTATGATTGTATTCTTTGAAAACTGAATAAATTTAGGGGTAGATTTTAAAAACTTGCGCGCACGCATCTATGTGCATGCACTACTCGTCATGCACACATAGACATACGATTTTAGAACATGTGCACGCATGTTATAAAATTGGGGGTCAGCACGTGCAAGGGGATGCACATTTGTGCAACCTGTGTGCAGCGACGCACTCAGCCTTCCCTAGTTTCCTCCCAGTCCACTCCAATTTAGGAGCGGCCTAGGAGGGAACTTCCCTACCCCCTATACTAACCTTCCTACCCCTTCCCCTAACCTTCCTGCCCCCTTGCCCTATCCTAACCCCCTCCTCCAAATCCTTGTCTTCCCATTTGCTCCTGCCTTAGGGCAGGAGCAAGTTGCGCACGCTGGCACCCTGCCAGCACGCGATCCCCCAGCACAGAGGCAAATGGCCACTGTGCCGGGCACCTCTAGCCACGCCCCGCCCCTCCCCGGACCGTCCCGCCCCTCCCCTTTCCCGAGGCCCCGGGACTTTTCAAAGGCTGGACCTTTGAAAATTGGCCCGGGGTGCATAAGCCCAGCCACGCTCATAAATCCCTGGGATTTATGCGCGTAAGGTTTAGAAAATTTGCCCCACAGTGAATTTTAAAAAATGTAATTTCACTGCCTTTAAAGATTCCCCTCACATGATCAACACCAACATTTTATTAAAATTGTAGATATTTTTGACATTTGGACACCTTTTAAACTCAGGATTGCCAAGGCATCCCCCAACCCAAATCAGGGGTTACTTTATTTGTACAGAGCTTAGTTTCTCTTTTATTTCTGTTTAAATTTAGCTTCTTTTCAGTGCTAAACCCGAAGTAATATCAGGGTACTTGCTATCCTAGTTCAGCATACTAAAAACGCTAGGGTTTTCCCAGCGTCCCCCGATGCTGAGATCTCGCTCTCTCCAGCAGTGGCAGCATTCCCATGGCTGCCACTGCACAAATCAAACATCACTGCAGCAGTCCAGGCCAACCAGGAGCACTGCGGCCATAGCTGGGCTCCACTTCAGTGGCAAGAGGCAGCAAGGCACCCCAGCAGCTGTCAACAACAGCTGACTGTCTCTTCCTCCTGCTGCAGCAGATCAAAACAGCCAAAGGAAGTCTCCACTGGTCGCAGCTCCTTTAGGCAAGCACAGTGTAAACCATATTTACATAGGTCACTCTCTCAGTTTGGTGATACCATAGTTGAGTATAAGGTGCTGGGAACCATGTTGTTATATATAAAGAGATATACATGAAAGTCTTCCTTCCTTATCAGGTATATTTAAATGATAAAATATATTAGTGTACGCTATCACCCAAACAATTGTTCTCTTGCCAGTTAGGAGAGGAAGCAGAGGCAAAATAAAAAAATAGGATAAAGGCAATTGTTGGATTACTAATTATTATTTTCGTAAAATTTTTATTTTTTTTATCACAGATATTCAACCAATGCTACATCTTCTGTCTTAAACATCTATAAACTAGAGATGTGATTTGGCTGAACTTTTCGGTTCAGCCTTTTTTATCGGCCCGCCGTGGGAAATTTTGTTTTCCCACAGTTCGGGCCTATTTTATTTCAGCTGCCCCCGAAATGAAAACCGAAACCCACCCCAACCCTTCAAATGTAATTAATTACAATCCCCCTAAAACTTGCCAAAAGTCCCTAGTGGTCCAGTGGGGGTCCCGGGAGCAGTTTACCACTCTTGGGCCGTCAGCTGCCAGTAATCAAAATGGCACCAATGGCCCTTTGCCCTTACCATGTGACAGGGGCTATTGGTGCCATTGGCCAGCCTCTGTCACATGGTAAGATCAATGGACGGCCAGCGCCATCTTAAAAAATGGTGCGGGCCATCCATTGCTCCTACCATGTGGCAGGGCCAACCAATGGCACCGATAGCCCCTGTCATATTGTAAGGGCATAGGGCCATTGGCGCCATTTTGATTAGTGGCAGCCGACAGACCAAGAGGGGGAGATCACTCCCAGAACCCCACTGGACCACCAGGGACTTTTGGTAAGTCTTGGGGTGGGGAGGGCAAATCTTGGGGTTCGGGAGGGTGGGGATTGCAATTAATTAAATTTGAGGGGTTGGGGTGGGTTTGTTGTTTTTTTTTCAATGTGCCCTTTCTCTCCCCTCAAAAAATAATAAGACAACTACACAAAATGTTATGGGTTTTCCTATCATTTCGTCGCCCCCCCCCCTCCGAAATGCAACAAAATAGGAAATATTGTTTTTATTTCCTATTTCGTTGCAAACGAATGCACATCCCTTTTATAAACTATTTCAATTATTACAGTCCGATAAGTATATACCATAACAGTTTCTATAACACTTTAAGTCAAACTTTTCTTGCACATCTATAACACAATTTTTCTGTAACTAATACTTTGTGCTTTCCTTTATTTGCTTTTATTTCTAGGTATCTACAAAAATGTCTCTCAATGTATGCTAATGAATATGGGGCGGATTTTCAGAGCCCTGCTCGCGTAAATCCGCCCAAAACCGGGCAGATTTACGCGAGCAGGGCCCTGCGCGCCGGGAAGCCTATTTTACATAGGCCTACCGGCGCGCGCAGAGCCCCGGGACTCGCGTAAGTCCTGGGGTTTTCGGAGGGGGCGTGTCGGGGGGCGGGCCCGAACCGCGCGGTGTTTTCGGGGCGTGTCGGGAGCGTTCCGGGGGCGGGCCCGGGGGCGTGGCTACGGCCCGGGGCGGCCCGGGGGCGTGGCCGCACCCTCCGGACCCGCCCCCAGGTCGCATCCCGGCGCGCAGGAGGCCCGCTGACGCGCGGGGATTTACGCCTCCCTCTGGGAGGCGTAAATCCCCCGACAAAGGTAAGGGGGGGGTTTAGACAGGGCCGGGCGGGTGGGTTAGGTAGGGGAAGGGAGGGGAAGGTGAGGGGAGGGCAAGGAAAGTTCCCTCCGAGGCCGCTCCGATTTCGGAGCGGCCTTGGAGGGAACGGGGGCAGGCTGCGCGGCTCGGCGCGCGCCGGCTATACGAAATCGATAGCCTTGCGCGCGCCGATCCAGGATTTTAGCGGATACGCGCGGCTCCGCGCGTATCTACTAAAATCCAGCGTACTTTTGTTTGCGCCTGGAGCGCAAACAAAAGTAGGCTATTTGCGCTCGTTTTAAAATCCGCCCCTATATATATATATATATATATATATATGTATATATATATATATATATATATATATATATATATATATTCAGGTAAGAAACAATTTCTTTTCTTTATCCTGTTCTGACCGTCGGTCGCAGATGGCTGCGACCGATTCAACTCACGTCATGTGCTGCCCTGCTCCTCTCACCGGGCCTACTTGCGGCTGAGGCTAGCTGCTACCGCTGCATTCCTCCGGTTTCCCAGGACTCCCCATGCCGCCGCCACCCACACTGACTCTGGGCCTTCTGAGCCTCACGTACGGACCACCGGGCTTTCCTATGAAGACCCAATGGTGGGAACCTCAGGGGCATCCCCTACTGATGACATCACAAAGTTGGGATCCTTAAGCACCGCCTTCGCCCCTTGCTAGCTAACTTGGCAATGAGTTCCTTTGCTACTGGTACTTGTTCCTGTCTCCTCAGACCCTTGGTTCCCTTATCGGATCTATCTGCAACTCTGGACTCTGGCTCGGGTACCCACTCCTCGGGGGCCCTGCTTGCCCTCCTGTTGGAGACCTCGTCTCCAGGCTTCCCCTGCTCCTTGGCCTAGTCCTGCGCCTCCCAGAGCTCCTGCCTTCTGGCCTCCTGCTCCTCGGGGTTGCCTCTCGGAGCTATCTTACTGCTTTGGAGACTTGACTCTGTGCTTCTCGTTCCTCGGGGCAGTGCCTATAGCAGTGATGGCCCCTGCGCTTCCGCGCTCCTCGGTAAAGTGCCTACGTTCTACATTAGTGACTGTACTTGCGCTTCCCTGCTCCTTGGGGCAGCGCCTACGATCTACATCAAGTGACTGTACTCTGCACCTCCCCGCTCCTCGGGGTAGTGCCTTCTTTTCTCTCCCAGAGATTTCATTGTGTGCAGCCATGCTCCTCAGGGTTGCTTGCATCACTACTTCAGAGATTCAATTCAGGCTTCCTACTCCAATGGACAGCCTACGTCACCACACCAGATCCTCTCTCGCTACACAGCCCCGCCCCTCGGGACTGTCTCTGAGGCGGACCTCTAAAAGTTCATGTCTTGCACTCCCCAGTCCTCGGGGCCTGCCTAGCACTTCTCTCTCATGGAGGTTCCTGCTCTGGTACGTGCATCTCCAGTTCTGCCTGTACACTGTGGGTTCTCCCCGAACTGTGTCTCTCACCCTGCTCCACGGGATCCCCCACAGTACTCTCTCTGCTAGCTTCCACAATCACATGGCTGTGACGCAGGATGCTCTACTCCTCTACACTCTACTGTATCTCCTGCTGCAGCTGACCTGGCATTCCAATGATGAGGACCTGTGGGGCTCCTCTCCACAGGTGGTATCAATCCTCACCTCGGGCGAAGGGTCCACGAAACCCACGAATCCTAACATATCCCAACCAAAGTATTTATAAACAAGCTTGTTTATATGTTTACCTAACTTTAGTTCTTCTTTTATTTTATTTTTATTATGAGTGTCTCTGTTTCTTCTATTAGAGAGCATTGCTTGGGAACGTTGAATAGCCTTCTTTCTTCCTGTCTTTTCTTCTGTCTGTATCTACTACTTAACTATAAAAATTAAAAAGAGATACTATCTCCCTATACATGTATCCATCTTAAGCAAACTGTGTGTTACCTATGTGTTAATGTTGCATCATGTTGTAACTGTTTACTAACTAATAAGAAAAACAAAAGATAATCACATTTACCCTATCTTGGCAAGTTTCTCTTTTTCTTATTTTGTGGGTAGCTTTAAGAGTGTGCTTTTCTTTTCTTTATATTTAACTTTCTTTTCACATTAGCATAATGTGCTGTTCTTTTTGTTGTCTTAAATAGCATTTCTTTTGCTAGATTCAGTTCTTCTTAATAGCTCAGTCTCTTTTCATATGAAATTTATGCAAATCTTCTTATGTTGAAGCTCATATTCCCATTCATGCATTAATTGCACTGTCTCAAAGTAACTCATGTAACAGTGAATAAATATACTGTCACATTCTAAATATAAACATACTCTAATTCAGCCGTCATAAATCTTTCACGAAACAGATAATCATTTATAAATATATCAATTACTATTGGTGCTTCCTTAATATTAAAGTCACCAATTTTTAACAAAAATATAATGTTTTTTTATATTTTATAAATGCATACTCACTTATTGATTCTTGCCATGAATCCATTCTAAACTTTCACTTTCATTCTAAGCAGAATGAAAGTGAATACATCTTATGAGGAGCACCTGTGTAGCAACTCCTTATCAATGTCTGCTTAGGTTCTTCTGTAGCTTCTATAACTGTCTTTTGGTTTCTTACAAGGTTTTAAATCAGTGTTCTGTAGGGATGTGAATCGTTTTAGGACGATTAAAATTATCGTCCGATAATTTTAATATCGTCTTAAACCGTTATGGAACACAATACAATACAGATTCTAACGATTTATCGTTATAAATCGTTAGAATCGTGAGCCGGCACACTAAAACCCCCTAAAACCCACCCCCGACCCTTTAAATTAAATCCCCCACCCTCCCGAACCCCCCCCCAATAACTTAAATAACCTGCGGGTCCGGAACGGCAGCGGTCCGGAACGGGCTCCTGCTCCTGAATCTTGTCGTCTTCAGCCGGCGCCATTTTCCAAAATGGCGCCGAAAAATGGCGGCGGCCATAGACGAAAAAGATTGGACGGCAGGAGGTCCTTCCGGACCCCCGCTGGACTTTTGGCAAGTCTCGTGGGGGTCAGGAGGCCCCCCACAAGCTGGCCAAAAGTTCCTGGAGGTCCAGCGGGGGTCAGGGAGCAATTTCCCGCCGCGAATCGTTTTCGTACGGAAAATGGCGCCGGCCATACACGTATGGCCGGCGCCATTTTCCGTACGGAAAATGGCGCCGGCAGGAGATCGACTGCAGGAGGTTGTTCAGCGAGGGTTCCGGCGCCTCGCTGAACGACCTCCTGCAGTCGATCTCCTGCCGGCGCCATTTTCCATACGGAAAATGGCACCGGCCATACGCGTATGGCCGGCGCCATTTTCCGTACGAAAACGATTCGCGGCGGGAAATCGCTCCCTGACCCCCGCTGGACCTCCAGGAACTTTTGGCCAGCTTGTGGGGGGCCTCCTGACCCCCACGAGACTTGCCAAAAGTCCAGCGGGGGTCCGGAAGGACCTCCTGCCGTCCAATCTTTTTCATCTATGGCCGCCGCCATTTTTCGGCGCCATTTTGGAAAATGGCGCCGGCTGAAGACGACAAGATTCAGGAGCAGGAGCCCGTTCCGGACCGCCGCTGGACCCGCAGGTTATTTAAGTTATTTGGGGGGGGTTCGGGAGGGTGGGGGATTTAATTTAAAGGGTCGGGGGTGGGTTTTAGGGGGTTTTAATGTGCCGGTTTTTCGATTTTTCGATTTTTTCGATTTTTAACGATTTTTCACGATTATTTTACCCCCCCAAACGGCAACAATACGATTCCCTCCCCCTCCCAGCCGAAATCGATCGTTAAGACGATCGAGGACACGATTCACATCCCTAGTGTTCTGTGTCGTCACTTGCACTGGTTTTTTTAAATAGACCAAATTGTTTTCTAACTCTTTTATTTAATGTTTTTCCTTCTACAACCCTTTGTAACATAATTTATTACTATTATTTTCTTTATTCATTTTATTTCCAACTCTGTATAACTTTCAAATTCCTTTCAGTGCTTTGACTCTTAATAGCATTATTACCCCAACCCTCTCACTGGTAACTAGGGAAGCTAAGTGATGTCATGACTATATACAACTATAGAATTTTTGTAGTCACTTTAGTGATTCCCACTCTTTTGATGTTTTCTGGATTAAACTAATGCATGTAGGGGTTATCGGAATGTTCCAACTGAGCAACTAACTTTTATTTTAAATAGATCACAGATATAAAAGTCTCTTCTATAACTCAGCAAAATATTTTTTCTATATTTCTATTTTTTCTTTGTCTATTTAAATGTTCTATCTGCTCTAAAGTTCCTCAGAATTTTCTTCAGACTTTATTTCAAATTTAGAATTGTATTCAGTATTTCCTAAGTTCCTACATATCTCTATTGATTGAAATGAGAAATTTTTCATTTCATAGGTCTTTTAATGATCCTTTTATTTACTGGTCCCTATCTTAGCTTTTTAAAAATTTCCTAGTTACTCTAGAATACAAATAATTGATGTCTGCCAAATCTCTAGCCTTTTCTCACCTGGACACTACTTGCTTATTTTAAATTTTCCTTGTTTTTACTAGATTTTAACTTTTTTTTAGGTCCCCCCCCCCCCCCCCCCCCCCCCCCCCCCGGCATAATCAGAAATCTGGTGATGCCATGATGACCTTATCAGAGTAGGCTTAACGGTCATGGTGAAGTTTGAGCATTACTTTTGCTTCATATGCCTTCATTAACTTTTTTTTTTTCCATGTTGCCAATGTCAAATTGCAAGGGAGAGCAAACCACCAGCAGTGACAGCTCACGGAAACACAGTTGACCCCTGCCAGCAAGCTGACTCTCCCTGCCAGTCTCTCTTCTTAGTCTGATGCCTGTCCGGTCTCTCTTCTTAGTCTGATGCCTGTCTTTATCTTTCTTTTAGAATGATCAGCTCCAGCAGCCAAAATGGAACAGAGCAAATGCGGACTCAACACCCTAGTCAGCAGCAGCACCCCGAATGGCACCACAACAGCACTCCCTACTCTCTGGAACAACTGGTAATTCATGCCTTCTCTTCTGCCTTCTCTTTTATTTATTTATTTTTTATTTAAACTATGCATCTCTTAATCAGGGTTGTCAGTACTCTGGCAGGCCTATGATCGCGACTACCTCCCTTCAAGCTCAAGGACACCACAATGGCACTTCCCCAACTTAAGCCTGACCAGCGCCAACCCTTTCTCTTGCTTTGTCGGTACAATTGTGGCCTGAATTTTCCTAAAAATAAAAGACAGGCTCACGCGGCACCACGGCTCCACCCTCCTTCATATGACAGCAGGTCTGGCCAGTGCCGCAGTGGTGCTTTTCTCCAACAGGACTCCTTTTTTCCCGTTTCTTCTCAATTACAGCAGCAATGGCAGTGGCAAATAAAAATCAGAAAACCACAACAAAAAAAACCCAAACTCCTCACTATTACTCACCCTTTCCACAGCTCACCCGACTCAACAGTGACTGTTCTACAATGGCCCTCAGAGTTCTCAGAGACAATAGTTATATCAAGCACCATGATAGTGTTTCTTTCAACTTGGGCTCGCCTTTAGCAATGACCCAGCTCTTATATTGCACCCTGATGCCTCCACTCAGCAAGTGGGTACCTAAGCGTGCCCCGATAGTAACTCTGCCCTCTCTACTAGTATCGGGGTTATTGCAACTTCCTCTCATTTCTTTTTTTAAGCAGGAAACAGTTATGTCAAGTCATGTCAAGTCCTGGGGCTCCAACCACAGTTTTGACTCGCCAGCTCAACCCCTCAGCTAGACCCTTCCTCATGCTGGACCCAGTCCCATCAACAACCAAGGACTCTTCTATTTGTAGTATTATTTTATTGATTTATATTTCTTAGGCCTAACAACAACAGCAGAGCTGCAAAAGCATTGTGGCAGCCTTCCAAGCCTCTCCCAAGACCATCTGTCACAATGGGAGCCAAACCCTTCTGAAGCTTGCCTTGGCTCTAGCCCTGCAGTAACCCAGGACAACCATCAGCAATATGGGTCATAATAGCCCCCTTGCTTGCCCTGTAACCCTTCTTTACTCATCTGGTCTCCCACAGCAGTACCAGCCAAATAATTTAAAATATATTCCCCAACTTTAATTTTAACCCCATGGTTTACTTTGGAATGTACCTTATCTGGCTGCATGGCTTTGTCCACCTTCAGGTTTGTTAGTACCCAACAAACACTCTCTACTGTAAATGGGATTATATCTACCTCATGTCTATCTGTACCCTTGCCAAATAGCAATGGAATATCTCCATGGTCTTCATTAGACAAACCAAACTGAAATATTTGTTTAATATATTCTACTCTAGAAATATTTGCCCTAAGCAACTTGCTGAGCAGACTGGATGGACAATTTTGGTCTTCTGCTGTTATTAATAACATACTAAAAGTTGGCAGAAAAAGACCTAATGGCCCATCCAGTCTGGTCAGCAAGTAGGAGTGTGTAGGGTTAAAAAATTTGATTTCTTTTCGGAGGGGAAGGGTTGTTTTTCATGAATTTAATTTTGTTTAATGTTTATTTTGTTTCTTCAGTTTAAAAAATGAAATACCCCGCCCCCAAAAAAAAAAAAAAGAAATGGGGCCTTCCAAGACCTCCTGTCCCCACCACCTATCCTTTCCAGGCAGAGAAATACCAGAGCCAGGATACTCTCCAGCTTACCTGGTCGAGCAGGAATATGCTGGTAAGGCCAAGGATGCAATAGACCACCATGACCCTTGGTCTAGGCCCTTTGCAAGACCCAGGCTTGTAGACCTGGTACCATTTCTTCAGGCTAGGCCGAGAGCAAAGCCTCAGCCTTGCATAGGCCTAAGCTACAGTAGGTAGCCATGAGCTTGGCCTAGGTCCCAAGCAAGGCCGAGGCTAGATCCTGATGCTTGGGACTAGGTCAGAGCCCAGGGCTGAAGTTGAGGCCCAGTACAGAGACCGGGTCCCAACACCTGGACTTCGGCCTTGGCCAGAGATGAGACCAAGACCAAATGCTGGGGCATGGTCTGGAGGCCGGGTCCAGATGCCTGGGACTCAGCATAGCCTAGAGCCTGAAACCAGGCCTGAAGCCTTGGCCTGGTATGGAGACCGAGTCCCAACACCTGGACCTCTCCTGAGGCCAGAGACTAGAACCTGACTAATGCTGGAGACTGGCCCGGAGACCAGGTTCCAACACTTGGACATTGGTCCAGGCCTAAGACCAACATCATGGCTTGACCAGATGCTGAGTCATGATGCCTGGGCCTCAGCTTCGTCCAGAACATGGACCCAGGCTTGACATTGGAACCTGGCCTGGAGGCTGGATCCTGACACCAATTCCTTGGCCCAAGGTCAGGCCTAAGCCCAGAGGTTGGAGCACAGGCCTCAGAGTTTTCCTTCTTGAAGTGATGCTGTCTGCTGGGTCATGCCGAAGTAAATTAACTCCAGCAAATCCTCCTCAGCAGAGGGTATCATTTTGCTGTATGGTGGTTCAATTAACTGCTGAACAGAAAAATGGCACCAGCTGCAAAAGAGAATGTGCTGGAGTTAATTTTCTCCGGCATGTCCCCAGCAGATGGCATCATTTCAAGAAGAAATAAGACAGAAGAAAAAAGATGGAAAACTCTGAGGCCTGGCCTCCGACCTCTGGGCCTGGGTCTGACTTTGAGCTGAGGCCCCAGTTTCAGGACCTGGTCTCCAAACCAAACCTTGGCATCAGGCCTGGGTCCAGTCTCTGGGACATGGACTCTGGAACAGATCCCTGTGTTGAGCCTCAGCTTAGGTCTGGGCTCTAGAATCTGGCATAGGTTAAAGCCCAGATGACAGGCCCCTCCAGGCTGGGCCCCTCCAGGCTGGGCCCCCCCAGGCTGGGCCCCAGTATCAGGCCTGAGCCTGGACTGAGGTGCAGTCATTGAAAACCATTCTCCAGATCAGGCCCCAGGTTTGGGCCTGAGTCCGGACTCTGGTCTAAGCTGAGGTGTCGGGATCTGGTCTCTTGACCTGGCCCCATTGTTGGGCCTAGGTCCAGGCTCTGGCTTAAGCTGAGGCTTAGAAATTGGTATCCAGACTTTGGGCCAGATTATGACAAGGTGCCTAGCCTGGACCAATGGATCAGGTAAGTCAGGCTGGGATATTTCCCGACCCCTGGAAAATGTTTTGGGCCTGGCCCTTTGCACGGATCTTGGCTGAGGTCCTGGCATCACGCATAACCAGAGGACATGGCCCCTGCTTTGAACCTCGGCCTATTCCCTAGGTGAAGTCCCGGTCTTGGGCCCCCATAGGCCCAAGACCGGGACTTCACCTAGGCCCAACAGGAGAATGTTTTGGTGAACTAAACAATATGGATACATTTCTTTTTTTTTTTTTTTTTTTGGGGGGGGCTTCAATTCATTGTAGTACCCCACAAAAGAAATGAATTATCCCTATTTCTTTCATTTTTCACATTTGGTTTATCCAAATGAACATCCCTATTAGTAAGCTGCCCATGGTAATAACTGCCACTCCCTGAAGGTTACCCCAAGCCTTCTGTTAAGGGTAGTAACTGCTGCTCCATGTAAGTTATCTCCCAGCAGAAATATTGCATCTAAAGTAAATATAGTTTGCCCTATTTCTTCATTTCCATTCTCTAGCCACTAAGAATCTGCAGTGCTTATCCCATGCCCTTTTCAATTCCATTAACACTGTCGTCTTCACCACCACTTCCAGGAAGGAATTCCAGGCTTCCATCACCCACTCTAAGAAGACATTTTTTCTAATGTTGTTTCTCAGTCATTCCCACTGGAGTTTCATATCGTGACTCGTAATTCTAGTTTTCTTTCCAACGGAAAATATTTGATGTCTTTTTATCATTAGCATCTTTCAGATATGTGAAGGTCTGTATCATATCTCCCCTGTACTTTCTGTCCTCCAGGGTATTCATTACATATTTAGATCCTTCAGCCTCTCCTCATAGGTCTTTCACTACAGACCCCATATCATTTTGGTCACCTTTTTCTGGACTGCTTCGATCCTGTCTTTATCCTTTTCAAGATACAGACTACAGAACTGAACATAGTACTCATAGTCAGGCCTCACCAAAGACCTGTACAAGGGAATTATCACCTCCTTTTTCCTGCTGGTTATTTCAGCTTTCTATGTCTCCCAGCATCCCTTTAGTTTTAGCTACCACCTTGTCACATTAATGTGTTGCCTTCAGATCTCTAGCCACTATCACCCCAACGTCCATTTCACAGTCTGTGCACATTAGTATTTTATGCTTATTATATACATCTCTTTTGGATTATTGCACCCCAGATGCATGACTCTGCACTTCTTGCCATTAAATCATAGTTGCCAAACTTTTGACTACTCTTCAAACTTTCTTAAATTGTTTTTCATTCTCTCTACTCCTTCAGGCATGTCCACTCTGTTGCAGATCTTAGTATGATTCTCAAAGGACAAACTTTTCCCTCTAACCCCTCTGCAATGTCACTCAGAAAGATATTGAACAGAACTGGTCCCAAAACTGATCCTTGTGGCACTTCAATAATAGGGATGTGAATCGTTTTTTAACGATTAAAATTATCGTCCGATAATTTTAATATCGTCTTAAATCGTTATAGAACACGATACAATAGAAATTCTAACGATTTATTGTTAAAAATCGTTAAATCGTGTTAGTGCGCACTAACGGGAGTTAGTGCGCACTAACTGAAAATGATACAAATTGACACTTTCCAGGTCAGTAAAGGTCAGTTAGGAATGAATATGTGTTCCTATTGGCTGGCTGCCCTCTTATCTATTGATGTTAACCAGGTTCCCACTGAGGTGATGGTTGGGGGGATGGGAAATGGAAATGGAAACTCAGGAACACTAACAGAAAATGATACAAATTATTGACATTATCCAGGTCAGTAAAGGTCAGTTAGGAATGAATATGTATTCCTATTGGCTGGCTGCCCTCTTGTCTATTGATGTTACCAAGGTTCCAACTGAGGTGATGGTTGGGGGGATGGGAAATAAACTGTTGGTAGTTGACAAAAAAAGTAATGTGATCAGTCAATATGACTAGAACCTGTGCCCTATTCCTGATACCAGGGGTGTTGTGATCTTCCTGCACTCAGTGCCCTATCCCTGATACCAGTCTGAGACAGCTCCCTCCCTGCATTACTAGTGAGAGGCTGGCTTCACAGACAGGGGGGAGCTGCCTGACCCTCACTCCTGACTTCCCCCATGTCCCAGCTAGTGAATGGTGTGTGGGTGAGGGGGGGGGGGGAGGATGGTGAAGTCTGAGACAGCTCCCTCCCTGCATTACTAGTGAGAGGCTGGCTTCACAGACAGGGGGGAGCTGCCTGACCCTCACTCCTGACTTCCCCCATGTCCCAGCTAGTGAATGGTGTGTGGGTGAGGGGGGGGGGGGAGGATGGTGAAGTCTGAGACAGCTCCCTCCCTGCATTACTAGTGAGAGGCTGGCTTCACAGACAGGGGGGGGCTGCCTGACCCTCACTCCTGGCTTCCCCCATGTCCCAGCTAGTAAATGGTGTGTGGGTGAGGGGGGGGGGAGGATGGTGAAGTCTGAGACAGCTCCCTCCCTGCATTACTAGTGAGAGGCTGGCTTCACAGACAGGGGGGAGCTGCCTGACCCTCACTCCTGACTTCCCCCATGTCCCAGCTAGTGAATGGTGTGTGGGTGAGGGGGGGGAGGATGGTGAAGTCTGAGACAGCTCCCTCCCTGCATTACTAGTGAGAGGCTGGCTTCACAGACAGGGGGGAGCTGCCTGACCCTCACTCCTGACTTCCCCCATGTCCCAGCTAGTGAATGGTGTGTGGGTGAGGGAGGGAGGATGGTGAAGTCTGAGACAGCTCCCTCCCTGCATTACTAGTGAGAGGCTGGCTTCACAGACAGGGGGGAGCTGCCTGACCCTCACTCCTGACTTCCCCCATGTCCCAGCTAGTGAATGGTATGTGGGTGAGGGGGGGGGGGGGAGGATGGTGAAGTCTGAGACAGCTCCCTCCCTGCATTACTAGTGAGAGGCTGGCTTCACAGACAGGGGGGAGCTGCCTGACCCTCACTCCTGACTTCCCCCATGTCCCAGCTAGTGAATGGTGTGTGGGTGAGGGGGGGGGGGGGAGGATGGTGAAGTCTGAGACAGCTCCCTCCCTGCATTACTAGTGAGAGGCTGGCTTCACAGACAGGGGGGAGCTGCCTGACCCTCACTCCTGACTTCCCCCATGTCCCAGCTAGTGAATGGTGTGTGGGTGAGGGGGGGAGGATGGTGAAGTCTGAGACAGCTCCCTCCCTGCATTACTAGTGAGAGGCTGGCTTCACAGACAGGGGAGAGCTGCCTGACCCTCACTCCTGACTTCCCCCATGTCCCAGCTAGTGAATGGTGTGTGGGTGAGGGGGGGGGGGGAGGATGGTGAAGTCTGAGACAGCTCCCTCCCTGCATTACTAGTGAGAGGCTGGCTTCACAGACAGGGGGGAGCTGCCTGACCCTCACTCCTGACTTCCCCCATGTCCCAGCTAGTGAAAGGTGTGTGGGTGAGGGGGGGGGGGGGAGGATGGTGAAGTCTGAGACAGCTCCCTCCCTGCATTACTAGTGAGAGGCTGGCTTCACAGACAGGGGGGAGCTGCCTGACCCTCACTCCTCCGGGGTATTGTGATCTTCCTGCACACAGTGCCCTATCCCTATTAATACCAGGAGTGTTGTGATCTTCCTGCACGCAGTGCCCTATCCCTAATACCAGGGGTGTTGTGATCTTCCTGCACACAGTGGTCTATTCCTGATACCAGGGGTGTTGTGATCTTCCTGCATGCAGTGCCCTATCCCTATTAATACCAGGAGTGTTGTGATCTTCCTGCACGCAGTGCCCTATCCCTAATACCAGGGGTGTTGTGATCTTCCTGCACACAGTGGTCTATTCCTGATACCAGGAGTGTTGTGATCTTCCTGCATGCAGTGCCCTATCCCTGATACCGGGATGTGTGCAAGAAGATCCCAACACCCCCGGTATCAGGAATAGGGCACTGTGTGCAGGAAGGTCACAACACCCCTGGTATTAGGGATAGGGCACTGTGTGCAGGAAGATCACAACACTCCTGGTATTAATAGGGATAGGGCACTGTGTGCAGGAAGATCACAACACTCCTGGTATTAATAGGGATAGGGCACTGTGTGCAGGAAGATCACAACACTCCTGGTATTAATAGGGATAGGGCACTGTGTGCAGGAAGATCACAACACTCCTGGTATTAATAGGGATAGGGCACTGTGTGCAGGAAGATCACAACACCCCTGGTGCCAGGGTTAGGGCACTGTGTGCAGGAAGATCACAACACTCCTGGTATTAATAGGGATAGGGCACTGTGTGCAGGAAGATCACAATACCCCTGGTATCAGGGTTAGGGCACAAGTTCTAGTCACATTGACTGATCACATTACTTGTTTTGTCAAGCTACCAACTGTTTCCATTTCCCATCCCCCATATACTGTCAGTGGGAAGCTTGGTAACATGAATAAATAAGAGGGCAGCCAATAGGAATACATATTCATTCCTAAACTGACCTTAACTGACCTGAAAAGTGTCAAATTCTATCATTTTCAGTTAGTGCGCACTAACTCCCAGTTAGTGCGCACTAATTGGAAAAAACAATTTTTAACGATTTTTTAACTAAAAAATCGTGCCTAACACGATTTTCTTGCCCTGCCACACGATTTCTATCGTTAAGACGATATGGAAAACGATTCACATCTCTATTCAATAACACTGTTTTCTCTTCAAGGTATGTTCCATTTACTATTACACTTTACCTCCTGTCAGTCAACCAATTTGTAATCCATTCCTCCACCTTAGCATCCACTCCCAGCCTTCTCATTTTATTCATGAGACTCCTATGCAGGACCGTATCAAAAGCTTTATTAAATTCCAAGTAAATCATACTGAACACTCTTCCTTCATCCAATTCTCTAGTCACCCAAACAAAAAAATAATTTTTGTTTGACAGGAAATTCCTCTATGGAAACCATGTTGCCTTAGATCCAGCAACACCCCAGATTGTAGAGCGTTCAATATCCTTTCTTTCAACAGAGATCAGCTAAGATATGTAGTGGGGTATGCACAGATAAAAAAAAAAATTAAATTTTGTTTTTCGGTTTTTATTCAGGAGGTTTTTTCCCCATGAATTTCGGATAGTGGAATGTTTTATTTTTTCATTAAAAAAAAATGAATCAAACATTTAAAAAAAAACAACAACACAAAAACAGCCCCCCCAAAAGAAAAGAGTGCCTCCCAGGGTCTCCTGTCCTGATCCCACTACACATGCCTTCCACCCAAAACATCTCTGGGGTCATGATACTCCACAGCCCCTACTTACCTGTCCAGTTCGTTTCCACCAGGGAGGCCTAGACCCAGGCTAAAGCCTCTGCCTTGCGTAGGCTGAGAACATGGTATGTCACTGTGACCTCAGCCTCAGCCTACACAAGGCTGTGGCCTTGGCCACTACCTAGGCTGGAGGGGAGCTGATGCCTAATGCTGCAGTGCGGCCCATTGGCTGGGTCCTGATACTGGGGCCTTGACCTAATACAGGCCCGATGGAAGGGTCTGGCCTGGAAGCTGGGTCCTCATGACTGTGCCTCATTCTAGACCAGATCCTGGGCCCAGGCCTAATGCTGATGCACAGCTCAGAGGCCAGGTCCCAACGTAGAGACCTTTTACCAGCCCAGGTGCAATGACTGGGCCTGGCCCATAGGTCAGGTTCCAACACCTGGGCATCAGCAACACAGCTCAGTCCAGATGCAAGATCATGATGCCAAGGCCTTGGCCAGGACCCAGGCCAAATAGCAAAGCTCAACCTGGAACCAGGTCCCAACACCTTGCCCTAAATGGATCCTGTGCCCAGGCCCAAGAATGTGACCTGATCTACAGGCTGGGTCCTGATGTCTGGGCCTCAACCCAGACCCAGGCCCAAGCCTGAAGTCTGGCCTGGAAGCTGGGATGCCTGGGCCTTGCCCTAGGGTCAGACCCAGGCCCAGACCCCAGGCTTTGCAAATCCATCGACACTGACCTCTTCTTTCTTCATTAAACTAATACAATGCATTTGTTTAAAGAAGAAAGAAGAGTATGATATCAATTGATCTGCAACGCTTAAGAAAATGCCATACTGGGTCAGACCAAGGGTCCATCAAGCCCAGTATCCTGTTTCCAACAGTGGCCAATCCAGGCCATAAGAACCTGGCAAGTACCCAAAAACTAAGTCTATTCCATGTTACTATTGCTAATGGCAGTGGCTATTCTCTAAGTGAACTTAATAGCAGGTAATGGACTTCTCCTCCTAGAACTTATCCAATCCTTTTTTAAACACAGCTATACTAACTGCACAGTAAAAAAACTTTCTCTGATTAGTTTTTTTTTTTCAATTTATTCTTTATTGTTTTTTTAATGATACAATCATGAAACAAATATACATATTGTGTATCACATTCATCCAATATAAACAATCAAATAAACAGATAAATATATCTTATTATGTGGTACAAAACATAATAGGGGGAGAACATCCTCCAAATCTTATGTAAAGGAAATCTGAAATCTAGGTGCCCCTCTATTCCTTAAGAGGGTATATCGAGACTTCAGCTAACAAATAATAGGAGAAGGAGATTTATTCTTAATTTAAGGACCATTTAGCTCTGATGATCCCAAGTTAGACTCAGATTTATCTAATAAGAAGGTCTCCAAATGAAGCGGATCTGTGAACCCAAATTTTTTCCCTCTATAGTTCACATAACATATGCAAGGGAATTTAAAAAAGAATATACCCCCCAAAGCCACAACACGATATTTTAATGCCAAAAAGGCCCTCCTCCTGGCTTGGGTGGGTCTGGCTACATCCAGAAAAATCTAGATTTTTTGTCCGCAGAAGGAGACATCTTTATTGGCAAAAAAGTTCTTGAACACTTTATCCTTGTCTTGCTCTGATAAAAAGGAAATGAAGAGAGTGTCCCTATTCTCAATAGTATCAAGAGAATCCTCCAAGAAGGTAGAAATACCTAAACTTGGAGGACTCTCCTGATCCTAGTAATGGACTTCTCCTCCAAGAATGTATCCAATCCTTTTTTAAACACTGCTATACTAACTGCACTAACCACATCCTCTGGCAACAAATTTCAGAGCTTAATTGTGCATTGAGTAAAAAAGAACTTTCTCCGATTAGTTTTAAATGTGCCCCGTGCTAACTTCATGGAGTGCCCCATAGTCTTTCTACTATCCGAAAGAGTAAATAACCGATTCACATCTACCCGTTCTAGACCTCTCATGATTTTAAACATCTCTATCATATCCCCCCTCAGCCGTCTCTTCTCCAAGCAGGAAAGTCTTAACCTCTTTAGTCTTTCCTCATAGGGGAGCTGTTCCATTCCCCTTATCATTTTGGTAACTCTTCTCTGTACCTTCTCCATCACAATTATATCTTTTTTGAGATGCAGCGACCAGAATTGTACACAGTATTCAAGGTGCGGTCTCACCATGGAGCAATACAGAGGCATTATGACATTTTCCGTTTTATTCACCATTCCCTTTCTAATAATTCCCAACATTCTGTTTGCTTTTTTGACTGCCGCAGCACACTGAATTGACAATTTCAATGTGTTATCCACTATGACGCCTAGATCTCTTTCTTGGGTTGTAGCAACTAATATGGAACCCAACATTATGTAATTATAGCATGAGTTATTTTTCCCTATATGCATCACTTTGCACTTATCCACATTAAATTTCATCTGCCATTTGGATGCCCAATTTTCCAGTCTCACAAGGTCTTCCTGCAATTTATCACAATCTGCTTGTGATTTAACTACTCTGAACAATTATGTGTCATCTGCAAATTTGATTACCTCACTTGTCATATTTCTTTCCAGATCATTTATAAATATATTGAAAAGTAAGGGTCCCAATACAGATCCCTGAGGCACTCCACTGTCCACTCCCTTCCACTGAGACAATTGTCCATTTAATCCTACTCTTTGTTTCCTGTCTTTTAGCTAGTTTGCAATCCATGAAAGGACATCGCCACCTATCCCATGACTTTCTACTTTTCCTAGAAGCCTCTCATGAGGAACTTTGTCAAATGCCTTCTGAAAATCCAAGTATACTACATCTACCGGTTCACCTTTATTCACGTGTTTATTAACTCCTTCAAAAAAGTGAAGCAGATTTGTGAGGTAAGACTTGCCCTGGGTAAAGCCATGCAGACTTTGTTCCATTAAATCATGTCTTTCTATATGTTCTGTGATTTTGATGTTTAGAACACTTTCCACTATTTTTCCTGGCACTGAAGTCAGGCTATCCGGTCTGTAGTTTCCCGGATCACCCCTGGAGCCCTTTTTAAATATTGGGGTTATATTTGCTATCCTCCAGTCTTCAGGTACAATGGATGATTTTAATGATAGTTACACATTTTTACTAATAGGTCTGAAATTTCATTTTTTAGTTCCTTCAGAACTCTGGGGTGTATACCATCTGGTCCAGGTGATTTACTACTCTTCAGTTTATCAATCAGGTCTACAACATCTTCTAGGTTCACCGTGATTTGATTCAGTCCATCTGAATCATTATCCATGAAAACCTTTTCCATTTCAGGTACCTCCCCAACATCCTCTTCAGTAATCACCGAAGCTAAGAAATCATTTAATCTTTCCACGATGGCCTTATCTTCTCTAAGTGCCCCTTTAGCCCCTCGATCATCTAACGGCCCAACTGACTCCCTCACAGGCTTTCTGCTTCGGATATATTTAAAAAAGTTTTTACTGTGAGTTTTTGCCTCTACAGCTAACTTCTTTTCAAATTCTCTCTTAGCCTGTCTTATCAATATCTTACATTTAATTTGCCAACTTTAATGCTTTATCATATTTTCTTCTGTTGGATCTTTCTTCCAATATTGGGGTAATTGAAGTCTCCCATTATTACTGCACCACCAATTTGGTTAGCTTCCCTAATTTCTCTTAGCATTTCACTGTCCGTCTTACCATCTTGACTAGGTGGATGGTAGTATACTCCTATCACTATATTCTTCCCCGACATACAAGGGATTTCTATCAATAACGATTCAATTTTGTATTTAGTCTCATGCAGGATGTTTATCCTGTTGGACTCTATGCCATCCCGGACATAAAGCGCCACACCTCCTCCCGGGTGCTCCTCTCTGTCATTGCGATATAATTTGTACCCCATTATAGCACTGTCCCATTGGTTATCCTCTTTCCACCATGTCTCTGAGATGCCAATTAAGTCTATGTCATCATTCACTGCTATATATTCTAATTCTCCCATCTTACTTCTTAGACTTCTGGCATTAGCATACAAACATTTCAATGTTTGTTTTTTGTTTGTATTTTCATTCTGCTTTTTAATTGATAGGGATAAGTTAGAATTTTTTAGCTCAGGTGAGTTTTTAGTTACAGGAACTTGGACTATTTTTCTAATTATTGGAACCTCACTGTCGGGATGCCCTAATTCTAATGCATCATTAGTATCCTTTGAAGATACCTCTCTCTGAACCATGCATTGCTGAGCAACTGTCGGCTTTCCCCTTTGTTCTAGTTTAAAAGCTGCTCTATCTCCTTTTTAAAGGTTAGCAGCAGCAGTCTGGTTCCACCCTGGTTAAGGTGGAGCCCATCCCTTCGGAAGAGACTCCCCCTTCCCCAAAAGGTTCCCCAGTTCCTAACAAAACTGAATCCCTCTTCCTTGCACCATCGTCTTATCCACGCATTGACACTCCGGAGATCTGCCTGCCTCTAGTGACCTGCGCGTGGAACAGGAAGCATTTCAGAGAATGCTACCCTGGAGGTTCTGGATTTAAGCTTTCTAGCTAAGAGCCTAAATTTGGCTTCCAGAACCTCCCTCCCACATTTTCCTATGTCGTTGGTGCTCACATGTACCACGACAGCCAGCTCCTCCCCAGCACTGTCTAAAATTCTATCTAGGTGACGCGCGAGATCCGACGCCTTCGCACCAGGTAGGCATGTTATCAGGCAATCCTCATGCCCACCAGCCACCCAGCAGTCTACATTCCTATTAATCGAATCACTAACTATGACGGCCAACCTAACCCTTCCCTCTTGGGCAGTAGGCCTTGGGGAGGTATCCTGAGTGCAAAAGGACAATACATATTCTGGAGAGCAGATCCTTGCTACAGGATCATTTCCTGCTGCACCTGGTTGATGCTCTCCCATCATGAGACATTCTTCCTCCAAGGCAGCACCAGGGCTGCCAGTCTGAAGTTGGGACTTGACTACTATTTCCCTGAAGGTCTCATCTATATACCTCTCTGTCTGCCTCAGCTCCTCCAGGTCTCCCACTCTAGCCTCCAGAGATCGGACTCGTTCTCTGAGAGCCAGGAGCTCTTTGCATCGCATGCACATGTACAACTTCTCACCAGTGGGTAAAAAATCATACATGTGACACTCTATGCAAAAGACTGGGAAGCCCCCCTCTTGCTGCTTGACTGCTGCCTTCATCTCAATTTTGATCAGTTCCTAGTTGGGCTCTGGGCCTGTGCATGATCTAAGGCTGAGGTCCTGACATCAGGCAAGCCCTAGCATCAAGCTGGGGTCCTGGCCATCAGAATGGGGCCTCCAGGCAGGGCCATGCCATCAGTCCTGGGCTCAGGCTCTGACATAGGTTGAGGCACAGGCATCAGGACCCAAATTCCAGGCCAGGTCCCAGTGTCGGGCCTGGGTCTGGTCCGGCGTAGGATCAGGTCCTGGCCTCTGGGTCAGGCCATGGCCTGGTGTTGGCCTAGTCCAAGGCGCAGGCATCAGAATTCAGCCTCCAGGCCTGGCCTCAGTTTTGGGCCTTGGTCCAGTTTGAGGCTTTGGTATTGGGACATGGCCTCCAGGCCTGGACCCAGTGTAAGGCCTGGGTCCTGGCTGAGGTTCTGGGGTTGGAATCTGGCCTCTGGGCGGGCCACTGTATTGGGCCTAGGTTTGGGCTCCTGTCATGGCCAAGGCTCAAGCATTGGCACCCGACCTCTGATCCAAAACTCGGTCCAGGTGATGCCTCAGTGTTGGGACCTGGCATCCATGCTGGGCTGCATCATTAGACTTTGACCTAGGCTGAGGCCCAGGCATCATGATCCAGCCTCCAAGCCAGGACACAGCATCTGGTTTGGGCTCATGCCAAGGCCCAAGCATGATTATACTTCTGGGTCATGCTACAGCATTGGGCCTGGGAGCAGTCCCTAGCCTAAGCCAAGGTCCAGGCGTTAGGCCTGGGTGTGGGCCATAGTATCGGGCCTGAGTTTGGGCTGAGGCCCTGTCATCTGGATTCAGCCTCCAGGATGGACCCCAGTATCGGGCCTGGGTCTGGGCTCCAGCCTATGCTGAGGTCCAGGTATCAGACCAGGCTTGGCTGTTGGATACTTGATGAATCAGGTAAGTGACTGGTTGGAGGAGTTAGGTCTTGACCGAGGCCCCGGCATTAGCTGGGGCCCAAGCTGAGACCTTAGTGTTGTGCTCGGTGTCAATTCTGTGGCCCCTGCTTTGGCACCAGCCTATGCCCTGGGTGAGTCCTAGGCCTAGATCTAGACCTAGACTGAGACACCGGTGTCGTGCTCAGGCTTAAACCATGGCACCTGCTTTGGGTCTCAGCCTATGTCCTAGGCAAAGCCATGTGGCATAGGCCGAGGCCCAATGCATTCATTTTAAATAAATGCAACAAAAAAGGTTCTTTTCATTTGGGGAGGGGGAGAGAAAATGAAACGAATTACCATTATTTGTCATATTTTATTTTATTTATTTAAAAACTTTTCTATACCGTCGCTAAGTTATATACCATCGCAACGGTTTACAAATAGGCACATAGACTAAGGTTAGTAAATGTAGGATATCATACATTCTAACAGGTTCCAATAAAGTTTGGTTACAATTTCTTAAATAAAATCATTATTTGAGTAATGTTGGTCAAGTCCAGGTATATTATTGAGTTACTATCTCTTTGAGATATTACTTCTTAAATGTAGGATTGAGTAAATGCACATCCCTAATCTGTAGGACTGCAGCAAGAAGGGGAAATGAGGAGACATGAATTGGCACTGCAATTGTTATCTTACATCTTAATCTAGGGGTGGCCAACTCTGGTCCTCAAAAGCCACAATTAGGCCTGGTTTTCAGTATATCTTCAATGAATATGCACGAGACAGATTTTTGTCACTGCCTACATTGTTTGCAAATCTATCTCATGCATATTCAATATGAATATCCTGAAAACCTGGCCTTTCTTTGTGAATCTGGAGGATTGGAGTTGGCCACCCCTGTATTAGGATATAAAATAACAATTGCAGTGCCCATTCATGCCTCCTTATTTTCCCCTCCTACAGATTTTAGCAGATCTCTGACTTTACCTCACTTCCCTGCCATTGTGCTTATCACAAGCTTTCTTGAATTTAAATTCTGTCCTAATCTGTGTTTCAATGAATACATTTAAATTGCCATTCATTTACTTTTGCAGACTTGTGCTGATATCTTTACAGAGGAGAAAGCTTGAAATGCAGATGTAGATTTTAAGAACAGCAACAACAACAAACAAAAAAAACACCCCCCAGAAATGTTATGTTATTATCAAATTGTGAACAGCAATAGGGATACAAATTTTGAAAGCAAAGTTAAAGCTTATTGAGATATTCAAGAATATTTTAAAAGAAAAAGGTAAAATTGTTATCATGCCACAAGCAATTAAAATTAAGTGTTGTATTCATGTACAAGAACATCAGAACTAAAAATCCTAAGTAAAGTTCAGGATATCCAACTGATATATTTAACATAGGCATTAAATGTATTGAAGAGTTTAATATTTTATCAGTTGAAAGTGAATTTTCTTCCATATTTTTACTTCTAAATATTTTAGAATTTAATATTTTAGCACTTGTAAAAAGTGGTTTACATGTGCATGCTGATTTGCCTGCATTCATTTTTTGGCAGATGTATTAGAGCTTGAAGTTGGTTATTGTTCATTTATACTACATTTCTATTATGCATCTTTACGCTTTCATAAAATAGGAAAAAGTAGAATGTGCCTTTTAAAAAGATCCAGCTGCTCCCAATTTGATAAGTATGTGCATTTGCTGCCATAAATGATGACATGGCTCTGTAAATCAGGGGTATTCAAAAATATATCACTCTTGGGTAGACATATTGAAATGCAGTAATTTGGAGAAATTACTATAGCTTAGAGCAATATTGACAAGATTTTATTCATACATTATCTACAGAGGTAATGATACCCAAAAATATTTAACAAGACAGCCTGGTGACTCAATGACAGTGCTGCAAACTACAATGTATAATAGGGCCATGGGTTTAAATCCCAAATCAGGTCTGCAGCTCCCCTACAGTGTGTCAATTAATTGATTCAGCATTGCTCCCAGTGTTTTTAGGGTGTTGGGATGGTAGGAGTCCATAAAAATAGACATTTTAAAAATGCATTGTGTCTGCAATGGGTCAAAGATGGTATCTGCTTTTAACCCGTGGGCTTTGCATTAATTCTCAAAGCAAAAACCTATGGGGCGGATTTTAAATGCCCTACGTGCGTAAATCCGGCCGGATTTACGCGCACAGGGCCCTCGCGCGCTGGCACGCCTATTTTGCATAGGCCGCCAGCGTGCGCAGAGCCCCGGGACGTGCGTAAGTCCCGGGGCTTTGTAAAAGGGGCAGGGAGGGGGCGTGTCGGGGGCGTTCCCGAAACGATGCAGCATTTTGGGGGCGGGCCCCAGCGTTTTGGGAGCGGGCCCGGGGGCGTGGTGCCAGCCCGGGGGCGTGGTCGAGGCCTCTGGACCAGCCCCTGGGTCAGGTGACGGCGCGCCAGCAGCCCGCTGGCGCACGCAGATTTACGTCTGCTTTTAGCAGGCGTAAATCTGCCAACAAAGGTAAGGGGGGGGTTTAGATAGGGCCAGGGGGGTGGGTTAGGTAGGGGAAGGGAGGGGAAGGTGGAGGGAGGGCGAAGGAAAGTTCCCTCCGAGGCCGCTCCGAAATCGGTATCAAGACCTATCTCCAGAACTGAACTTTAGCTAAATTCTTTTTTCAGCATTTCTTTTATTAAAAGAAGAGACAGCACCACACACTTTATAACAAGGCAAAAAAATCCTAACTTTATTCACAAAAATATACCAAAAAAAAATGCAATTATTTACTCCCACCCCCAAAAAACCCCCAAACTTTAGATGAAAGGTTGCCCAGACACATATGTTTCAGCAACATAGCTATTCATTTCACACTCTTTAAAACACAAGGTTAGTCATCTCACAAAGAAAGGTCCTTCTCAGTACTGAAAAGGCATCAATGTTTAAGTTATAGCACGTGTTTTATGTCCAGTAGAGCATGCTTGCATGTAACCAAAATTCCACAAGACAGGTATTCTGGTAGAAAGTTACGATAGTCACATTATATCACATAAAAAAAGTTACAGCAGAGGAGTTTTAAGACCAAGACTTATGGCAGAGCAATGAAACTAGGAGGAATAGTCAGAAGGTTGCCTCTCGCCCTCAAAACTGTGATGGCTGTATCCAGCCCTGCCAGTTCTGATGTATGTGCCATTTTTTTGGGTGTTTCTGAGTGGTATAGATGGAATGAATGAGGTGGAATTGGAGGAACTGGAATCAGTGAATGGGAAAATACATGCAGTCCTTGAGTAGCAGAAGTTCTTCATTGCTGTGGTCTGTTCATTGAGGCCTGTGAGTTGTCCAAGGCTTTAGTTATGCCAGTATTCATGTCTTCTATATTAACCAAAACTGTATAAATATGATATGTATGAAATACTGTAATCACAGAAACACCATATTCATAAGCTGAAAATAGTTAATACTATGTAGTCTATAATTTTAGTGTGGACAACTCATAGATTTGCGTGGGCTTTTATTTGAATGCCTCACGCTATGGTTATGCAGCGTTTGGAAGCTGTTATACATGTCAATTAGGTTGTCTGACAGGGGTCTGCTAGCTAAAGCTGAAACCGAGTAGCAGTGCATGCAGAAAGATAGATACAAAGAACACACCGTGCAAGTTTTCCACCCCTGATGAAGCCCACGAAACATGAAGTGTGTCAGCAATGCTAAGATAAGTGTCCGGGTTCCTAAGTGAAATTTCTTCTAAAAAAAAACTTTTCAAAAAACAGTGTGGTCACCGATGATTATAAATTGGTTACACAGTCAGAGACAACCTAATTGACATGTATAACAGCTTCCAAACGCTGCATAACCATAGCGTGAGGCATTCAAATAAAAGCCCACACTAAAATTATAGACTACATGGTATTACCTATTTTCAGTATGCATGTCTTTACATTGCCAATGCTTTTACACACACGGGTGGATTTTAAAAGCCATGCTCGCGTAAATCTGGGCGGATTTACGCGAGCAGGGCCTTGCGCGCCGGCGCGCCTATTTTCCATAGGCCTGCCGGCGCGCGCAGAACCCCGGGACTCGTGTAAGTCCTGGGTTTTTTGTCGGGGGCGTGTCGGGGGTGGGGCCGATTGATGCGGCGTTTTGGGGGCGGGATGCGACGTTTCGGGGGCGGGCCCGAGGGCGTGGTTTCGGCCCGGGGCGATTCGGGGGCGTGGCTGCGCCCTCCGGAACCGCCCCTGGGTCGTGTCTCAGCGCGCCAGCAGCCCGCTGGCGCGCGTGGATTTAGATCTCTCTCCGGGAGGCGTAAATCTGTGGACAAAGGTAGGGGGGGGGGTTTAGATAGGGCCAGGGGGGTGGGTTAGGTAGAGGAAGGAAGGGGAAGGTGAGGGGAGGGCGAAAGAGAGTTCCCTCCGAGGCCGCTCCGATTTCGGAGCGGCCTCGGAGGGAACAGAGGCAGGCTGCGCGGCTCGGTACGCGCCGGCTGCCCCAAAATCGGCAGCCTTGCGCACGCCGATCCTGGATTTTAGCAGATGCACGTGGCTACGCGCGTATCTACTAAAATCCAGCGTACTTTTGTTTGCGACTGATGCGCCAACAAAAGTACGCGAACGTGCATTTTTTAAAAATCTACCCCACAGAGCATAGCTTTTTATGTACTCCTTTTAGGACATCTAGAATGATGGCCTCAAAAGTGTGGCCTGGCAAATTCTTGTTTGATATTAAAGAGATGTTTCTGCTGAGGATGCTCAAGGAAACCTCTGTTAAAAGACGTTTTCCCTTTGCAATCTTTCTTGACTATGCTTTATTGTAGAGTATGGATCAGTCATCCTGGATTTTGGTGATACAGGCTTCTGCATGATATCATCACCAGTGGGGTTGGAGGTGTGTGGCTCCATGTCAATTGTGGAGTCACCAGGTATAGGCCCTGTGTGGGGGGGGGTTTGGGGTGATCACCACAAAACTACTGGACTTGTGAAAAGATTGATGGAAGAAGAAGCAATCTTGCTAGAGTTCACACATTCTTTTGCTTGCTTCAGAAAAGTGTACTGATACAAGGCCCCTGCCCTCCACGGTCCCATCCCTGTTGTTATTGAGTGGATTTTAATGTCCCCACCCTTCTGGAAAATCATGATCTCGGCCCTCCCTACTGAATCTGCACCTGCTATGTGCCCAAAGTAGTAGCCCAAACCCTCTCCTCTGCCTAGCCCTAAAATGTCCTATAACCTTTAAAGGCATCCTCTTGAGTACCTTTTGTTGATGCTTAGTGTACATTCTAATAGGTACTTCTGTAATGCAGGTAACTCACCAGCTTTCTAAAATTCTTATCCCTAGCAGCCTTTGGAGAATCTGTGCATATTCTGCAAAGAGTGCTTCCTGTTGTCAAATTGTTGCTTGAATTAAACTGTATCTCGATGCAAATATTTAGCAAATAACATACTTATTCCACTATTTAAAAAAAAAAAAAAAAAAAAGCATAACCATTTTAATGTGGAAAATGAATGTTATTAGTGAAAAGACCCATTGGAAATAATGGGGGCATGAAATAAATAGTGTGCATTTTCAAATGTTAAAGCATAAAGGGGCTATCTACTAGATAAATGAAGCTTGACCGACGTGCCGCAAATGCGCAGTAGAGAGCAACTCTACCGCGCATGCGCGGGAAGCACGTCGGTCAGAACTTGCCAGTAATAAAAATGGCACGGCAAGGAGCAGTAGCGGCGGCAGCGACGAGCAGTGGCGGGGGCGCGCGCGAGGGAGGGAGGGGACCTCCCCCGGAGATCTTCCGTCTGCACCATCCGGAGGGGGAGTGACGGAGGGGAGGGGGGAGAGAGTGACTAAGGGGAGGGGGGGAGGAGGAGAGAGTGAGGGGGAGAGAGGGAGGGGAGGGAGGAGAGAGGGAGGGGGAGGGGGAAGAGTGGGGGGTGGGGGAGGGAGACTAGAGGGTGAGGTAGAATGAGGGGAGGGAGGGGAAATGAGGGGTAAGGAAATGGACTGAAAAAAAATGTTAATGTAGCCCGTTGTTACGGGCTTAACGGCTAGTCAATTTATAAAGTACACACAATGGGGAAAAAAGATCCAGCATTCAACTACAAGATAATGCAGAGAGATGTGCCTCAGCTGGTGAGGTTGGAATGAGGCACTACCACGCTGTTCCACGGAGTGGAAGGAGTCACACCATGCAGCTGGAAGGAGATAGAAGCCTGCACCTGTCAGAGGTCAGACCAAGACACTCTGGTGAGTGAATAAGCACTCTGGACCACTGGAGGGACTAGACCAGGGATGGTGAACTCCAGTCCTCGAGTGCCACAAACAGGACAGGTTTTCAAGATATCTACAAAGAATACGCATGTTAAATATTTACACGCACTGCCTCCATTGTATGCAAATCTATATTAATCATCTTCATTGTGGATATCCTGGAACCTTGGCCTGTTTATGATACTTGAGGACTGGAGTTTGTCATCCCTGGACTAGACAGCAGTCTGAGAGTAGGGGGAAGGGAAAAACGGATAATGGTGCAGTCAGGCTAAGGAGTAGGGAGTTGGGAGAGGGGGAAGATAGTGATGGGGGAAGGCTGGAAGGGAAAGAAAGAGTAATGGGATGTCCAAGGATGGAGATAGTGCAGGTGAGGAGGGAGGAATGGGTGGAAGGAAGGGAGAAGAGGTGGAAGAGAAGTAATAAGAGAGAGGGTTGAGATGGATGATGGAGGGATGGGAGGAGGTGGGGAAGGGGAGATGAGGAGAGGAGAGGAGAGGGGAGAGGGGAGAGGGGAGAGGGGAAGGGATAGGTGGAAGAAGGGGAGGGGAGGGAAGCTCATTTCACTGTAAATGTTTTGGGAGTTTCAGCTAATGTTTCTATAGAAACATAGAAATGACGGCAGAAGAAGAACAAACGGCTCATCCAGTCTGCCCAGCAAGCTTTCACACTTTTTTTTCTCTCATACTTATCTGTTACTCTTGGCTCTTAGTAACCTTTTTTATTCTGTTTCCCTTCCACCCCTGCCATTAATGTAGAGAGCAGTGTTGGAATTGCATCTAAGTGAAATAGGTTAATTAGTTAGGGGTATTAACCACCGCAATAAGCAAGCTACACCCATGCTTATCTGTTTATCCAGACTATGTAATTCAGTCCTTGTTGGTTGTTGCCTGAATTTAGATCCATGTTTCTTCATTCCTCCCGCTATTGAAGCAGAGAGCCATGCTGGCTATGCATTGCAAGTGAAGTATCAGTCTTGCTCCCCTGCCGTTGAAGCATAGAGCTATGCTGGCTATGCTGGATATGCGTGAAGTGTCAGTCTTTCTACCCTGCCGATGAAGCAGAGAGCTATGCTGGCTTTGCATTGAAAGTGAAGTATCAGTCTTGCTCCTCTGTCGTTGAAGCAGAGAGCTATGCTGGATATGCGTGAAGTGTCAGACTTTCTCCCCTGCCGTTGAAGCAGAGAGCTATGCTTTATATGCATTGAAAGTGAAGTATCAGGCTTATTTGGTTTGGGGTAGTAAGTAAGCACCATAACAAGCAAGCTACTCCCTGCTTTTTTGTGAATGCAAATCCTTTTTTCCACATTTCCTCATTGCCGCTGAAGCTTAGAGCAATGTTGGAGTCGCATTAACCGTGTGTATGTTTATTGAATAAGGGTATTATCACCAGGTAGTAGCTGTCGTTCCCGTGAGCCACCCACTCTTCATTCACATCCTCTAGACTTTATGGATCCACAGTGTTTATCCCACGCCCCTTTGAAGTCCTTTACAGTTTTGGTCTTCACCACTTCCTCCGGAAGGTCATTCCAGGCATCCACCACCCTTTCCGTGAAGAAATACTTCCTAACATTGGTTCTGAGTCTTAGTTCTGAGTCTATGTTAGGGTCTTTGGTAAAATAACATCTTCTGAATGTTGTTATTTAGGGGAGTTGTGGGTGGATCCTTGGACCAGTGGCAGGTGACCATGCCCCCGGGGAAGATCCCGAGAGGGACCACCGGTCAGGCTCAGAGTTAGGAGACAGACACACACTAGTTCTTTTATTAGACAGTATACTGAACCATCAGAGGTGGCAGTAGTGAGCTGGAATGCCTGGCTGGGCTGTAGTCCCTCAGATACTGGAACAGTGATCACTGGAGGCTGAGCTGTAGAGAAACTGAGATAGTGAGTAGGCAGGGTATGCAGAGTTCATGTACCAAACCTGATGGTAACACTCATACAATGTCTCATAGATGCCCAGGAGCTGGAATGTATTAGAGATGTGCATTTGTTTATCATGAATTAGGCATTTTTTTTGAAATTGCCTAATTTATCGTGGGTCGGGGGCCCCGAACCCCGAAACAGATTTTCCCCGAACTTCGGGGAAAATATGTTTTTCGGGTTTGTACGGGGGGGAGACATTTTATTTTTTAAATAAAAAAAATCACCCCAAGCATTAAAATTTACTATAATACAACCCCCCCCCCCCCACCATCCCGATCCCTCCTCAAGACTTACTAACATCCCTGATGGTCCAGCGGGGTCCCGCGAGCGTTTTCTCCCTCCGTGCCGTCGGGCTGTCCGGCCTGCCTCACATCAAAATGGCGCCGATTGCCTTTGACCTACTATGTCACAGGGGCTACCGCAGAGGAATCCACACATACACTGGAGCATCAGTGCACTCAACCACTCAACATTCGCGCCAAAATAGTGGCCTTTAAATGTCAGTTTTGACTCAAACTTGTTGCGCTCCTTGTTACATGTGAGACTTATGACAACAAGTATGGTTTTACGTACCATGATTAGTGAAAGAGGTACTTATACTACAACAAGATTATTTTAATATTGGGTTGTGACACGGGTTTGCTATGCTTAACGTGTTTAAGATTCACGATGTTGTTAGGGATGTTTTTCCATTACTGTTTGATCAGTTAGGGATGTAGTTTTTGTACCATTTTGTCTCTGTTCGTGAACCAACCAGTCTATTCTTGGTCCATTTATACTGTCCTTTGCATTACAGATGCTTGTTTGTAAAAAAGTACCCCCCCCCGAAGCAGTCGGACTGGCAAAACACGGTCTGTGTTGGGGGATTTGCTGTAAAGAAATTTTGCTGTACTAAAAGGAGTAGCCATTTTTCAAGAATAAAGACTATTTGTGAATTGAGACCAGAAAGGTTTCCTGCACTTCTATTTCCTACACAGAGGATACCGGTGCCATTGGTCAGCCCCTGTCATATGGTAGGAGCACAAGATGGTGCCGGCTACCCATTGCTCCCACCATGTGACAGGGGCTGACCAATGGCACCGGTAGACTCTGTGACATAGTAAGGGCAAAGGCTATCGGTGCCATTTTGATTACTGGCACCCGACGGCCCGAGTGCAGGAGATCGCTCCTGGACCCCCGCTGGACCACCAGGGAGTTTTGGCAAGTCTTGTGGGGGACAGGAGGGTCCCCCAAGATGGCACGGGCCAACAGCAAAAGATGGCACTGGCCATCCATTGCTCCTACCATGTGACAGGGGCTGACCAATGGCATTGGTAGCCCCTGTGACATAGTAGGTCAAAGGCAATCGGCACCATTTTGATGCGAGGCAGGCCGGACAGCCCGACGGCATGGAGGGAGAAATCGCTTGCGCGACCCCGCTGGACCACCTGGGATGTCCGTAAGTCTTGGGGAGGAATCGGGATGTGGGGGGGGGGGGGGGGGTTGTATTTAATGTATTATAGTAAATTTTAATGCTTTTTTCCTGCTTAGGTTTTTGTTCATTTTTCCAAAAAACTAACTGAGGAAAAACAAACTTTACCCCGAAGCGTCTGACTCAAAAAATGACATGGTAGAAAAAAATGAAGCTCATCTCTAGAATGTACAGGCCCTCGAGGAGCGAGTTCCTGGTTCCAGGAAAAGCTCTGAGAGAGCGATGGTAACTCACTGATGTAGTTGGCAGTGATGACTTCCAGGCAGAAGAGAATACGGAGCAAGTCTGGGAACGAGGTCCCTCGAGGAGCGAGTACCGGTTCCAGATTGTCACCTGAAAAACAAAGGAGAAAGCGAGGCCCCCGAGGAGCGGGTACCCCTGGTAAGTCCAAGGAGGCAGAGTAGCTTAGAGTAACCCATTGCTAATTCGATCTGTTAGCAAATTCTAAGACCTTATATATCCATCGCGGGTGACGCATCTCAGGGGGATGCCCCTGAGGTTTGCGCCATCGCAGGTACTTCAGTCGGGGCCGCGCTGTGCGTGCCCCTAGGACTCCAGGAAACATGGCGGGTTGCAGCGTCTAGCCGGTCCAGGGACGCCGGAGGACTTCGGCAGAAGGACGCCACGGCAGCCAATCTTCCTGCGGACGAAGAGGGAGGCGCCAAAGAGGTAAGGAGGGCGGAGCAAGGGCGTCGGGAACCAACGGACATAACATTGAAATTACTGATAAATGTTCTTATTGTTATTGAGATGTCCAAGTTTTATCAATTTTGCAGCAAATCTGACATAACTTTTAATTACATCCCAGTTTCTGTCTATCACTTTGTGCATTGGGTAGCAGTAGGGTAGCAGGAGGTTCCCCTCCTGCTACCCTACTACCCTATTACCCTATTAAGCTTTATAAATATTGTACTATTTGTACTATTTGTATATAATTCATGCATCAACCTATTATAATTATTTTATTACTATTACTACTGTTTTACATTGCCATATACCTTCTTTCAGTTGCTCTAGTTTAGCATTGTTATATTTTTCTAATGGTCCTTCTTTAGTTGAATGTTAATTGTAAAGCACTGTTGCTATTTTCTAACTGTTCTAGCACTGCTGCTGAAACTTTGTTGTATGTGAACCGTCATGATGTTACTAAATGAATGGCGGTATATAAAGAACCTCAAATAAATAAATTAAATAAATAATACTAATCAGGACTGAAATGGGGCAAAGAACAAGAAATACATTTAAACTATGTCAGGCAGTAAGCCATATTTTAATATATGTAGCAGAGCTATAAATACACCTCTGTAATACCTAAGCTACAACTCAACAGCATTTTTAAAAGATAACCTGTCTTGCATTTCAGC
This sequence comes from Rhinatrema bivittatum, assembly GCF_901001135.1. Classification (NCBI taxonomy): domain Eukaryota; kingdom Metazoa; phylum Chordata; class Amphibia; order Gymnophiona; family Rhinatrematidae; genus Rhinatrema; species Rhinatrema bivittatum. Next base: position 321,495,560 of record NC_042616.1, on the reverse strand, counting down.
AGAAAAGTGCCATTCAAAATATGTTCGGACCCAAAAAACAAAGCAGTAGCCGATCCAGTAGGCTGTGTAACAGTGAAGACAATAGGAATTGGATGGTGAAAACAAGCCCTTTATTAAGAATAAACACAAACAATAGATGCCTGATCTTTTTCCAAATGTTTATTAAGCAGAGACGTGTTCAAAAATCGCCCGACTTAGGCCGAGTTTCGCGGTTCAAAAACCGTTGCCTCAGGGGCTTCAACACTCCACAGTTATGAAAAAATCTCAGTAGTGTATTTCTCATCCGATGTACAGTCAATTACTGTCAGCAATGCTTCTGCAAACAGCACTTCACTCCCGGTCTCTGCTGCTACTGCTTTTATTAAGAATGCCAGACTCTGGCCGAGTTTCGCTCTTTTGCACAGAGCTGCCTCAGGGGCAATTTATTGAACCAGGACTTGGATAGGTCAACATTGATGATATCGCATTGATCTTCAGCGTAGTTGAGTTCGTATCTAATCAGAAAAACTTTTCCTTATCCACACAGCATTGCCATGTGATACCAGCAGTGAAGTCAATAATGTTCAATGGATTGCAACTCGTTTCACATGGCTCATAATACACGGCCCAACACAGCTCCTGTTTCGAAAACCATCCTCAGGGCCCTCAGATACAAATGATTTCCAAATTCTGTAAAGATGTCAGAAAAGCGGAGGCCACAGGGGCTATGTATCCCCCCAAAAAATGTGGGCTGCCAATGACAATGACTGCTGCGTAACCCCCGTTATGCGCCGAAGTGCTGGGTCCAGATAAAGAGGTGGTCTGGGGGGGCGTGGAGGGGTGAGGCTGGAGGCGGCCGGTACAGTGGCCTTTTACCACTGTATTAGGGAAGGAACTACTGCTAAAGGTAGGAGAAAGGGGTTAGGGGGCGGGGAGGAAAGGGGAAGGGGAAGGGGAAGGGGACGAGGAAGGGAAAGGAGATTAGGTAGAAGGTTAGGGAATGCATCGCCACACAAAATTTGCAAATTTCTACCCCTCTCCCTCCCTGCATGAGCCACACGATATTTGGTGTAATCTGTGCACATTCATGCACAGATTACAAAATCTGGCACGCATGTGCGCTCGGCCCAACAATTTTATAACATGTGCGCACGCACTTCTTTAAAAATCTACCCCTTAGGGCAGAGCTTTCCAAACTTTTCATGTTGGTGACATACTTTTTGGACAAACATAATTTCACGACACAGTAATTCAGTCTACTAGCAAACCCGATGTTAAAGGTTAAATGAACGAAACACATTTCGACACAACCTATCTCATGAAAACCTTTCATTTATATTAAAAATATATAATACTCCAAGAGCTATTTTCCAAAAAAACAAGCCCAAGCACATGTCTGTCCCCCACACACTCATCTCTCTCCCCCCACAGCACATGTCTGTCCCCTATGTACTCATCTCTCTCCCCCCAGCACAGGTCTGTTCCCCACATACTCATCTCTCTCCCCCCCCCAAGTACATGCCTGTCCCCCACACACTCATCTCTCTCCCCCCACAGCACATGTCTGGCCCCCACATTCTCATCTCTCCCCCCCCCCCAGCACATGTCTGGCCCCCACATACTCATCTCTCTCCCCCCCCCCCCAAGCATGTCTGTCCCCCAAACACACATCTCTCTTCCCCCTCCAGCACATGTCTCTCCCCCACACACTCATCTCTCTCCCTCCAGCACATGTCTGACCCCCACACTCATGTCTCTCTTCTTTTTGATTGTTGCCAGTTAAGTGCTTCACTCCCTTCAGGGTTCAAGCCTGCTATGCTGCATAACACCTTCCATGATCAACAGACACTTGCTTACAGTCAGTATTCCTCGTGGCCAGGCCTCATTGGCAGCAGCAGCCAATGACAGGGACAGCTAGGCTCAAGTCCCACCCACCAAGCCCCCCAAAAAACACGATTGACAGCAAAAATTGCCCAATAATAAGCAACCCACGAACTGAAAAAACAAGCGACACACTAACGTGTCGTGACACACAGTTTGGAAAGCTCTGCCTTAGGAAATAGCTACTGCTTATTAGTGGCTTTATTAGCATGCAATCTAGTTAATGTTTAGGTACTTGCTAGATGCTTATAGCATGGACTGGCCATTGTTGGAAACAGGATGCTGGGCTTGATGAACCCTCAGTCTGACTCAGTATGGCAACTTCTTATGTTTTTATGTTTTAACACAGTGGTTGTGAACCCATAACTTGGGGACCACCCAACTAGTTGAGTTGTCAGGATATCTACAATGATTACACATGAGATATATTTGCATGTACTACCTCAATTGTATGCAAATATATTGTGTGCATAGTCACTATAGATATCTTGAAAACCTGACTGGCTAGCTGGTCCCTGAGGGCTGCAGTAAAACACCTCCTATCACATAGCAAAACATCAGAACTAATAAGTAGAGTAAAATGAATAGCTCAGGCCTACCAATTAATAAATTATCGGGATTAAATAATGCTGACTGAATTTATAAATATTCAAATGTAGTTCAACAGGATAGCACACAGGAGTCCACACAAGATAGACATCTGATTCTGCTCTTGCTTACCTTGAATTCACCCTCCTGATGACTTTTAAGATTGACAAAATTAAAAGGATTTGACACTTTAAGATGTCAAGGAAAGGCCTAAAAATATTTAATTCATGGGCCACATAGGGAGCTAAAGCGGCTCAAACAATACCCTCCTACACAAGAAAGCAATGAAGCAGTGCTGGATGAATTGCAGGGGATCAAGGAACCAATGGAACAATACTTTAAGGCAACTCAAGACATTAAATCTGATTTAGGGGTTCATTTATCAAAATGCGGTAAGTACCGCATGCGTTACCAAAAGGGGCGTGGTGTATGCTAATGTACTGTTTATCGCATTTGCAAAACTTACCTGTGTGATGTATTGCCTGCATTCAACCAACGGGGGGGGGGGGGGGGGGGGGGGGGGGGGAAGGGAGGGAGGGAGAGCCTGGCCATGATAGCATGTCCCATACATAAGTTTTTATATCCCTAGGATAGGCCCACCTAGTAACTCGAGGTGGGGATTAGATAAGGGTTGTAGGGGGTTAGGGCCACTGTCACATTCTACATGAGACGTACGAACAGAACAGTGGTCTCTTGTGATGATTAGCTGGCCTTCGGAGTGAGGAAACTCCCTCCAAGATGAGATTTGGCCAAGGGTCTCTCAGCCTAGCTTGATGTTACCCAGGTAGAGAGTCCATCAAGGTAGGTTGAGAGACCCTTGCCCAAATCCCATCTTGGAGGGAGTTTCCTCACTCCGAAGGCCAGCTAATCTTCACAAGAGACCATTGTTCTGTTCGTACGTCTCATGTAGAATGTGACAGTGGCCCCTAACCCCCTACTAGGAAGAATACACCTTTTTTTCCTTTCCTCATCATACATATTCTTGAATAAATTGATTTCTGGTTTCCAAATCTATCCTACCTGAGGTTATCAAAGCTGAGATCCTTCATTGTTGAACCATATCTTGCTGCCATTACTATAACATTCACAATACCTCAATTAATAAGACAATCTGCTTATTGGAGATTTAACGCTACATTACTAGAGGATAATGATTTAAGGAAAAAGTGGCTCATTTTATCTCTGAGTTTTATATCTTAAATGGGTCAGAACAGTCTGCTTCAATAATCTGGGAGGTGTTTAAGGCTATATTACATGGTGGGATAATCAGTTATGTGGCACACAAAAATAGAACTAATAATTCATCTCTAGATTCCTTGGAAACAGAAGTAGCATCAATGGTGGTTGAGCACATTTGAAGTGAATTACCAGACATGTTATTACAACTTACTAAATTAAAATATAAATATAACACGTTGCTTAGTCCAAAAGCAGTAAAAAGCATATTTATGAGACAATCTTGATGTTATGTTGGAAATAATAAGACTGGTAGAATTCTGGCAAATTACTTAGCTGACAAAAAAATATAATTCAGATCCATGTCATTAAAAAGACAGATAATTCTATGGTTTTAAAAGATCCATTCTTTTTATGCCAGTTCCTTAAATACTGTCAAGACTTAGATACGTCTAAGATTTCAATCATAAATCATGCTCAGTTAGATTGTGAATCTTTCCTTACAAAACTAAAGACTCCTAGGGGCCGATGCAATACGCTGAACTGAGCTGAGCGCACTGTTAACCTGCAGTCAGACGCGGGTAGAATAGGCGCTAATCAATACCCTAATGCAATAAGGAGATTAGCGCACATTCAACGTGTGTCCAATGCGGAGTGAATCTAATAGCGCTCTTCAAATGCAAATGCATGTGAATGAGGCTATTAGGCATTCATAGGGATGTGCATTAGTTTGCGACAAAATAGGAAATAGAGACATTTCCTATTTCGTCATGGTTCGGGGGGGCCACGAAACGATAAGAAAAACACACAAAATTTTGTGTGGTTTTCTTATCATTTTTTGGGGGGGAGAAAGGACACATAAAAACAAACAAAAAACCCCAAATCCACCCCAATCCTTCAAATTAAATTAATTGCAACCCCCCACCCTCCCAACCCCCCAAGACTTGCCCGACCCCCCCTAAGAATTACCAAACGTCCCTGGTGGTTCAGCGGAGTCCCCGGAGCGATCTCTCCCCCTCTTGGGCCATCTGCTGCCACTAATCAAAATGGCGCCAATGGCCCTTTGTCCTTACCATGTGACAGGAGATATCAGTGCCATTGGTCGGCCCCTGTCACATGGTAGGAGCAATGGATGGCCCGCTCCATTTTTTAAGATGAAAAATAAAAGAAATAAAAGTAAAAATAAAAATTTGACAGTTGGACCCATCACGAAATCCAACGCCGAGTTTATCAGCATCGGTTTACCTTACCGGCTGACAGCCAGGAAAACCGACGCCGTTAAACCCGGCATTGGTTTTTGTGATTACTGTTCACTGCTAACAACCAATGCTGAGTTTATTTGTGTATTCAAATCCCACTTACACCGAATAAATGGGGGGATTTTAAGAGGGGGGGGGGGGGCGCATCCGCACTATTCCATATATTCCATATATTTTGCTATTTTGTTTCTATTTTATATTTAAATTGTTATATTAAATAAGGATGGGTTCAATTGAGTTCAAGGATGGGTTCAAGGATGGGTTCAAGGATGGGTTCAATTGAGCCCCATCCAATTGTAGGGGCTCAATTGAACCCATCCTTATTTAATATAACAATTTAAATATAAAATAGAAACAAAATGGCATTATGTATGGATATACCCTTTGGAAGTTCCATTTATTTTGTACAAAATCTTATAGTGATTACATTTTCAAGATATTCTCCATATGTTTTTAAACTCCTGTATAATAAAGAACAAAACCACACAACAGGCCAACAACTCCTTAAAAAAGGGAAAAGCCCGCAATCTTGATTCAACATGAATCAATTGGGTTTGCAGGAAAAACACACTTCAAGATCTCTCCAACCCCATTACAGACTTTATTGCTTAAAATTATTAACAAAAACATTCTATATTATAACCACTTTTATAACCATGTCACAAGTACCATAGCTTCATGCACATACCTACAGCTGTACATGTTTTTACATTTGGTATTACATGCTCACCTCGGACATTATAGTGCATGCAAATTCCGGATAATATGCATAGTAAAAGGCATTGAAGATTTGAAACAATATAGCAGCGATAAAAAAAAGCAAGTATAAAAGTGAAAGTGAATAGTATTGCCATTTTCACCAGTTCATTCCCAGTTTCCACAGTTAAGGGACAGGACCTCCAAATCCCTCTAGTTTAATAACATCCCTTTTGTACTGTTAGCCATGACCCTTAAAACCCCACTGACATGCCTATTTTTTTTTTTTTATGATTTACATGCCATCCATAGCAGAAGTAAAGTTACACAGCATGGGACCCCGGCATGTGCTTGTGCACAAAAGTATTTATGCTCTGGTTTCATTGAGAAATCCAGGATTGTCTATGCCCACCAAGATTACACCCATGCTCCATCCCTTTAAAAAAATAAAATAAAAAAAATGTCTGCATGCAGCGGGAGTTACACGTGTATCCAGGCTGCTTTTGAAATCCTCTTGGCGTATGCCAGCCCAACATATTTGTGTTTCTCCAGGTTTGCCACACGCCAGGCATTTAAATTTCACCTTTAACAGTGTCTCATGTTCAGCCACTCTTACTCAGTCTTTATATTTTTCTGCTTGATCAAGTCTCTTGCTCTTCAGTGAAATTATATAGGGCTAGAATGTGGAATTCCAGTGTTTGCTGGCATTGTGAAACAAATGAAAGTACCTTACAACATATGTTATATGAATGTTAAAATATGACCCTTTTGGAATCAGACTTGGAAGAACATCACTAAAATTATATCATTTCCCATACCTATAACTTATAAAACTATCATTTTACATTGTAGAAATAACATGTTTACTGTTAATGAGAGAAAGCTGTTAGATGTTCTAATTGCATATGTGAAACAAATGGTGCTTAGCTTTTGCAAAAACAGTGACTTTCTAAATGGTAATTACTGGTGGAATATATGAGGTGACAGTGGCTCTAAAAATGCATCACGAAAGAAAGGTTTATGCTGTCTGGAAACTGTTGCGCTGTGATGGGATGGAGCGCAACTGGGAGCTCTCCGGCGCGGGACGAGGAGAGTGGGTGCCCTTGCGGTGAAACCAGTCCAAGTCTGGGAGGCTGGAACAGGCAAGGAAAGTCAGGAAAGTCCTTGAAGACTTGGAGCAGACGTGAAGACTTGGAACTAACGAGGAAAGTCCTTGAAGACTTGGACATAGACATAGAGGGGACGAACAAGGCCCTCAGGTGCCTACACAGCCCGGAGGCTGGTCATGAATCACGCTGTCCCCAGCGCACCCTACACAGTCGGATGGCTGATCTCTGACCACATGGGGAGCGGGACAGGCTTGGGAGGTTTCATAGCACAGGAGTGAAGCAACCCCTCAGATCCCCCGGAGTCAGGACTGAATTCAGGAGCAGATTAAACATGGAACTTGGATTAAAAACAAGGAATCTCCGGAGGCACAGGTTGTACAGGACCTGGAGCATCAGGACCGGGATGAGACATCAGACATCAGGACTGGAACGGAACATACAGGAAGATCCATGGATGAAGATCCAAGATGCCAGGCAGGAGCTGGAGGAGTCCTAGGGAGGACTAAGCCCCTAGCCGAAGCAAGGACTGAATGACTGAGAAGTCCTTTTATAGGGCTGAAGATGGAACTACACCCTGGGAGGAGTTCAGGTGGAGCCAGAGGAACCAATCCCTGCTAGCCCTTTAAATACAGAGAGGAGATGTGGCTGCACCCCCTAGGCAGAGGGGGAGGACCCAGGACAGTGGCCATGCTTGCTGCTGAGGATACGGAGCAGGGCTTGGCTGAGGAAACAGGCCTCGATGTGTGAGGTGGCTCTCCTGACACCGAAGGAAGGACTGGAGGCGGCTTCCTTGCTATAGACAAGTCCGGGGATGTGGCCTCTAGGCCGCGGAACAAGATGGCCTGGTCAGCGGCGTCCTGCCACAGGGAAGTCCAGGGATGAGGCCTCTGTGGGATGGCGGCGGCTCCTCACTGCAGAAAAGGCCCCTGCTTCTGCGGCCTCCGGGCCATGAAGGTATGCGCCTCCCATGGCTCCAGCTGCGGGAGGAGCGCAACAGAAACCTGTGTCTGATTAACTTAATTCCTAAGATTTTCTTGAAATTCCTATTCAGAATTTATTTTTCAGTATTGTTAACAATGTTCTCCTGTATATTTTAATCTTTTTACTTTTTGTTTGTTAAAACTATTAATATTTAGTAAAATGAACTCATTAAAAAAATATATTTCAGTAGAGGTGTGCATGGCAAAATTTTTGTTTTGTTTAATTTTCATTTATTTTCTTTTTCCATTACCTTTAGTTTTGCTTTATTTATTTTCAAATCTATTATATTGAATTTTCATTTATTATACAAGAAAGACAAAAAAAAAAAAAACGGTCAATGCACATGATGATGGTTTATTTCTCTCATCTTCACGTGCTACTAGTCTTGGTATTATAACATAAAATTAATAGATTTAACGTCAACATTTTCAAACAAACAATCCATATACCCTCCCTCCCCCCCCCCCCCCCTTATCCCCCATGCCCCCCTCAACTAACATCCTGGAACTTAGGTGATCATTTATGAACCTTTGGAAACAATTCAGTTGGTATGACTCACATTATTCCTATGCGTAATGTTTAGAAAAAGGTTATGTGCCCTATGGGGCAATGCTTGTATATAAAGATCCCAGATTAAAAAAAAAAAAAAAAAGCTCCGTGCCTAATGGTCAAATCAATCTTTTCCATATAATATTCCATGGCACATTGGTGATGTACAGCTATCTTCAATTGCATAACCATGGGGGCTTCCAGGAGCAGACACTGTTTAAAGATAGCTTTCTTTGCTAATAATTGGATTTTTTGACCCTATTGCTTAATAGGGATGTGAATCGTTTTTTGACGATTTAAAATATCGTCCGATATATTTTAAATCGTCAAAAATCATTAGGGCCACGATACAATACCAATTCCCCCGATTTATCGTTAAAAAATCGTAAATCGGGGGAAGGGGGAGGGCAGGAAAACCGGCACACTAAAACCCCCTAAAACCCACCCCCGACCCTTTAAATTAAATCCCCCACCCTCCCGAACCCCCCCCCCCAAATGCTTTAAATAACCTGGGGATCCAGCGGTGGTCCAGAACGGCGGCGGTCCGGAACGGCCCCCTCAATTGAATCCTGTTGTCTTCAGCCGGCGCCATTTTGTAAAATGGCCACCGCAAAATGGCGGCGGCCATAGACAAAAACGATTCGACGCAGGAGGTCGTTCCGGACCCCCGCTGGACTTTTGGCAAGTCTTGTGGGGGTCAGGAGGCCCCCCCAAGCTGGCCAAAAGTTCCTGGGAGTCCAGCAGGGTTCAGGAAACGATTTCTTGCCGCAAATCGTTTTCCGTACGGAAAATGGCACCGGCAGTAGATCGACTGCAGGAGGTCGTTCAGCGGCGGTCCGGAACCCCCGCTGAACGACCTCCTGCAGTCGATCTCCTGCCGGCGCTATTTTCCGTACGGAAAATGATTCGCGGCAAGAAATCGCTTCCTGAACCCCGCTGGACTCCCAGGAACTTTTGGCCAGCTTGGGGGGGCCTCCTGACCTCCACAAGACTTGCCAAAAGTCCAGCGGGGGTCCAGAACGACCTCCTGCGTCGAATCATTTTTGTCTATGGCCGCCGCCATTTTGTGGCGGCCATTTTGCAAAATGACGCCGGCTGAAGACAACAGGATTCAATTGAGGGGGCCGTTCCGGACCGCCGCCGTTCTGGACCACCGCTGGATCCCCAGGTTATTTAAAGCATTTGGGGGGGGGGGTTCGGGAGGGTGGGGGATTTAATTTAAAGGGTCGGGGGTGGGTTTTAGTGTGTCGGCTCACGATTTTAACGATTTTCACGATAGTTTACACACCCAAACGGCAACAATACGATTCCCTCCCCCTCCCAGCCGAAATCGATCATTAAGACGATCGAGGACACGATTCACATCTCTATTGCTTAATTGGTATATTGGGAAAAATGAGGTTCTGAAGCAAACAGAAGGCATCGGGCTTCCAAAATAATTAGTATCCCTATTACCTCTGGATATATCTCTGCCCTTGCCCCAGAATACCCATATTAATGGGCACAACCAGAACTGATGGCCGAAGATAGACCATGTAACTTGACATTCGGAACACTTGTCAAACTCAGATAATCCCATTGTATAATTACAAAAGCATTAGGTATATAAGCTCTCTTCAAAAATGTATATTGAGTTTCCCTTAGTCCTACATTAGACATGAGAGAGCGAAGTCTAGAAAATAATTTTGCATAATTATCCAATAAAATATTTATACCTCCTGCTTCTAACACTGTATAATATTAGCATACTCAATAAGGGCTTCCTTCTTTAATAATAATTTATAAAAATAAGAAATGGTATGACAGTAGTCTATGGGTACACGTTCAATCAAACTGATTGACAGGCGAGATAAGGATGACAGCAACCAATAAGTGTTCACTTCCGGTCTATGCCCCACCCATACTCTGCCCACCCATCTTGCCCCTGACCCCCATGCCCATGCCCCGCCCACCCCCTCTTGCCCCTGACTCCGCCCCAGGCCCTGCCCATGCTCCTCCACCCAATAGAGGTGAATGGGGAGCCCCTCAAATGCCCCACCCCCCCAAAACCAACCCCCTATCTACAGTGAGGGGAGGAGGGAAGGGGTATGGAGGAGATTCTCCCTGTCTCTGTGTATAGAATGAGACAGAGCTTCCTGCCACATCACCACTGGTAACTTTTATTGGGGCATGCGTATCTACATTGAGGGGGTAGAGCGGAGGAGTGGACTTTTGGTGACATCATTGGGGGTTTGGTTTGGGGTTTGAGTGACAGCGTACCCATAGACTGCTTGCAAGTTTGATTGTGCCTGTGTAAAATACATTGCCTGCAGTTCACCACATGTAGTTCCAAGCAATCACTTGTTTAAAAACCAAATCCTTGTGTACAGAATGAGCCACAGTTTTCCTGCCACCTAATCGCTTGTAACTTTTAAAATCAGAGGGGGCTAGAAAAAAGCATACTTCTGGCTCTGTCATCATTAAAAGGCATCAGGATGTTCTAGGGCGCATTTTTGGAGGATTTTGTATTGTACTTACGGTGAGATCATCAAAAACAGCCAGAGTCCATTAATTCTGTCGTCATTAAAATAGCGATAGGACCCTTTCTGATGACGTTCTAGGGGGCGTGTTTTTGGGGGGTGGTGAGGAGGTGGACTTCCGGTGATGTCATTCCTGTGACATCATAGGGGGTGTGGCTTGGGGTGGGGTGGGGGTGGGGCCACCAGTTTCATCATAGGGGGTTGGTTTGGGGGGAAGAATGTGGAAGGGGCTCCCCATTCACTTCTATTGGGGGGAAGATCATGGGCAGGGCCTGGGGCAGGGCCTGGGATGGGAGGGGATGCAACCTAGGGGTGGTAGGGGTGTGGTCGAGGGCAGGAGGAGGTGGAAGGGGTGTGGCTATGCCCCCATCACTTCTATGGTGAGTGGTCAGGTGTGGGCGGGGCTTAGACCAGAAGTGAATGCTGATTGGCTGCTGTCATCCTTATCTCATCTGTCAATCAGTTTGATTGATCGTATACACATAGACTACTTATGTCGGCCTGGGTCTTCCAGATCAACCATCTCAGAAAGTATTTCCTGATTCCTATGAGTTAGATCTTGTAAATCCAAGACTTGCATATAATGCCTAACCTGGAGGTATGCATAGAATTGTTTATTGTCCAAGGCAAAGGCATTTTTAAATTCTTGAAATAACAAGATCTCATCATACTTATTTAATAAGTGTGCTAATACATGTTTACCTTTATTGCCCCACTCTTTAAACACTCTACATTGAAAGCCCGGGACAAAGTCCCTGTTACCTTGTACAGGTAAATAATGTGATACTCTACAACTTAATTGGAGTTTTGAAAATAAATACCTCCAAGCTTTCCAAATGGGCAAAACTAATATACTATTCTTTGCACAAGGAGGCATATGTGCCCAATTACCATATAAAAGAAAACAGGGATCTAATGGTGACATTATCTTCCTCTCCATATCCAAAGGCATATAAAATGTTGAACTCATCAGCCAGTCTCCAAAGTGTCATAAATTACAAGTTATTTATACAGTAGCAGAAGAGAGAGACCAAGTCCTTCTTTTTCCTACTTCCTCATCAATGTAGCAAGGGCAATTTGGGGTTTCTTATGGTGCCAAATGAACTGTTGTACCAGTTTCTCAATTCCTGATACCTCCCTTTTTGTTAAATGCATAGGAAAAGTATGCAATAAATACAACCACTTGGCCAGCAATATCATTTAAAATAAGCTGATTCTGCCTGTTAATGACAATGGGTAATCCATCCAAGTTTTCATCTTTTGTTTAGTTTGCTCCAATAAAGATTGATAGTTAAACTTTTGTAATTGGAATGTAACTTTATGCGGGTGAACCCTCAAGTACTTGAACAATTCTTTTGACCATTGCATTGGGAAATCAGGCCCACATGCTTCGACCAACTCTTTTGTCATTGGCAGTGCCTCTGACTTGTCCAAATTTAAGTTTAAATCTGCCAATCTGCCATAAACTGAGAATTCTCTCAGTAACACTGGAAGAGAAAACTTTGGCTCCTATATGTATTAATATGTCATCTGCAAATGCAGTCAATTTAAAAGAAAAATTATTTTGACCCTCAAAAGATATTTTTTTAATCCCATCATTCTCCCATATTTCCTTTAGCAATGGCTATAAAGATAACAAGAAAAGGAGAGGAGACAATGGGCATCCTTAACGAATTTCTCTCATGAAAGGAAAGGTCTCTGATCTCGTACCATGCGAGTACCTGGTTCCAGGGAAAGCTATGAGAGAGCGATGGTAACTCACAGTTGTTTGTAGCAGTGATAGCTTCCAGGCAGTAGAGAATCTTCAGAGTGTCCAGGAACATGGGCCCTCGAGGAGCGAGTACCAGTTCCTATCTGTAATCTGAAAATAAAGAAAAGAGCGAGGCCCCCAAGGAGCAGGTACCTCTGGTAAGTCCGAGGAGGCAGAGTAGCTTGGGAGGTGTAGCCGAAGCAATCCCCTTACCCTTGCTAACTCAGTTTGTTAGCGTTTTCAAAGACCTTTAAATATTGGAAGCAGATGACATCATCTCAGGGGGACGCCCCTGAGGTTCGCGCCCTTGCTGGTACAAGAGTCGGAATGCGCATGCACGCCTTAGGCAACAGGACAAGATGGCAGAGTTGCAGCATCAAGCCAGTCCGGGGACGCTGGAGGGAGACGGCATGGAGACGCCACGGTAGCCAGCCATCCATCAGACCCTGAGGGAGTCGCCCCAGAGGTAAAGAGGGCGGAGTGAGGACGTCGAGCAGCGACGGTCACAACAATTCAATGGAGGGAGAAGGGCTGATGTACACAGAGCAGGAGAGAGACCTTGTAATGATAGTGTGTAATGATCTGAAGTCGGTGAAACAATGTGACAAGGCGATAGCTAAAGCCAGAAGAAGTCTGGGCTGCATAGAGAGAGGAATTTTGAGAAAGAAAGGGGAAGTGATTATCCCTTTGTACATGTCCTTGGTGAGGCCTCACCTGGAGTACTGTGTCCAGTTCTGCAGATCGTATCTACGAAGGGACAGAGACAGGATGGAGGCGTTCCAGAGAAGGGCGACCAAAAAGGTGAATGGTCTTCATTGAATGACTTATGAGGAGAGATTGAAAAATCTAAATATGTACACCCTAGAGGAAAGGAGGAGCAGGGTGATATGATAAAGACTTTCAGATACTTGAAAGGTTTTAATGATCCAAAGACAACAACAAACCTTTTACGTTGCAAAAACATCAGCAGAACCAGGGGTCATGATTTAAAACTCCAGGGAGGAAGACTCAGAACCAATATCAGGAAGTATTTCTTCATGGAGAGGATGGTGGATGCCTGGAATGCCCTTCCAGAGGAAGTAGTGAAGACCAAAACTGTGAAGGATTTCAAAGGGGCATGGGATAAATACTGTGGATCCATAAAGTCTAAAGGATGTGAATGAAGAGAAGAGGCATGGGGGTGGCTTGTAGGGATGTGAATCGTTTTGTGATGATTTAAAACAATCGTCAGATATATTTTAAATTGTCAAAAATCGTTAGACCCGCGATACAATAACAATTCCTCCGATTTATCGTCAAAAATCGTAAATCGGGGGAGGGCGGGAAAACCAGCACACCAAAACATCCCTAAAACCCACCTCGACCCTTTAAAAGAAATCCCCCACCCTTCCGAACCCCCCCCAAAATGTTTTAAATTACCTGGGGTCGAGTGGGGGGGGTCCCGGCGCGATCTCCCGCTCTCGGGCCATGGCTGCGTTAAGAGAAATGGCGCCGGTGGCCCTTTGCCCTTACCATATGACAGGGCAAAGGTAGAGCCGGCACCATTTTGGTTCCTGTGACCCGACGTCACGAGTGCAGGAGATCTCTCCCGGAACCCCGCTGGACCCCCAGGGACTTTTGGCCAGCTTGGGGGGCCTCCTGACCCCCACAAGACTTAACAAAAGTCCAGCGGGGGTCCGGGAGCGACCTTCTGCACTCGGGCCGTATTGCCAATATTCAAAATGGCGCCAGCGCTATCTTTGCCCTGTCATATGATAAGGGCAAAGGGCCACGGCACCATTTCTCTTAACGCAGCCGTGGCCAGAGAGCAGGAGATCATGCCAGGACCCCCCCCCCCCACTGGACCCCAGGTAATTTAAAACATTTTGGGGGGGTTTGGGAGGGTGGAGGATTTATTTTAAAGGGTCGGGGTGGGTTTTAGGGTTGTTTTGGTGTGCCGGTTTTCCCGCCCTCCCCCCTCCCCCGATAAAACAATTTTTTAACCTAAAAAACTAAGACGATCAGATTCCCCCCCCCCCCCTCAGCCAAAATCGATCGTTAAGATGATCGATCACACGATTCACATCCCTAGTGGCTTGTGGGAATACGGCTACTACCTGTAGATTAATGTCCTTATTCAACAAACATACACACAGTTAATGCAACTCCAACATTGCTCTATGCTTCAACGGCAAGAGGAAATGTGGAAAAAAGGATTTGAATCCACAAAAAAGCAGGGGAGTAGCTTGCTTGCTATGGCGGTTACTACCCCAAACCAAATAAGCCTGATACTTCACTTTTAATGCATATCCAGCATAGCTCTCTGCTTCAACGGCAGGGGGAATGAAGAAAAGATGATTTATATTCAGACAATTACCAACAAGGACTGAATAACATAGTCTGAGTAAAACAAATAAGCAGGGGTGTAGCTTGCTTGTTATGGCAGTTACTACCCCGAATCAAGCCTGATACTTCACTTGGAATACAAATCCAGCGCAGCTCACTGCTTCAACAGCAGGGGGAATGAAGAAAAGATGATTTATATTCAAACAACCAACTAGGACTGAATTGCATAGGCTGGGTAAACAAGCGTGGGAGTAGCTTGCTTATTACGGCAGTTACTACCCCAAACCAATCAGCTAGATACTTCATTTAGATGGAGCTCCAGCACTGCTATCTATATAGATGGCGGGGGTGGAAGAGAAATAGAACCAAAAAGTTACTTAAAAAAGGACAAGAGTAACAGATAAGTATGAAAAAATAAGTGTGAAAGCTTACTGGGCAGACTGGATGGACTGTTTGGTCTTCTGCCGTCATTTCTATGTTTCTATGTTTCTATATTAGAGATGTGAATCGTGTGATCGATCATCTTAACGATCGATTTCGGCTGGGAGGGGGAGGGAATCGGATCGTCGCAGTTTGGGTTTTTTAAATATCGTGTAAATCGAAAACCGGCACACTAAAACATCCCTAAAACCCACCCCGACCCTTTAAAATAAATCCCCCACCCTCCCGAACCCCCCCAAAATGCCTTAAATTACCTGGGGTCCAGTGGGGGGGGGGGAGGGGAAGAGGAGGGCGGGAAAACCAGCACACTAAAACAACCCTAAAACCCACCCCAACCCTTTAAAATAAATCCCCCACCCTCCCGAACCCCCCCAAAATGCCTTAAATTATCTGGGGTCCAGAGGAAGGGTCCCGGTGTGATCTTTTACTCCCAGTCCTCCGTGCGTTGTTGAAATGGCGCCGGCGCTACCTTTGACCTGTCATATGACAGGTCAAAGGTAGTGCCGGCGCCATTTTGTTTTTTTGTCCCCCGACGTCAGGAGCGTAGGAGATCGCTCCCGTACCCCCATGGACTTTTGGCCTGCTTGGGGGGGCCTCGTGTTGCCGTACGGAAAATGGCGCCGGCCATACGGCAACACGATTCGACTGCAGGAGGTCGTTCTGGACCCCCGCTGGACTTTTGGCAAGTCTTGTGGGGGTCAGGAGGCCCCCCCAAGCTGGACAAAAGTCCCTGGGGGTCCAGCGGGGGTCCAGAACGACCTCCTGCAGTCGAATCGTTTTTCCGTACGAAAATGGCGTTCGGCCATACGGCGTATGGCCGGTGCCATCTTCCGTACGGAAAAACGATTCACAGTAAAAGATCGTTCCGGACCCCCGATGGACTTTTGGCAAGTTTTGTGGGGGTCAGGAGGCCCCCCCAAGCTGGCCAAAAGTCCCTGGGGGTCCAGCGGGGGTCCGGGAGCGATCTCCTACGCTCCTGACGTCGGGGGACAAAAAAACAAAATGGCGCCGGCACCATTTCTACAACGCACGGAAGACCGAGAGTAAAAGATCACACCGGGACCCTTCCTCTGGACCCCAGGTAATTTAATACATTTTGGGGGGGTTCGGCAGGGTGGGGGATTTATTTTAAAGGGTCGGGGTGGGTTTTAGGGTTGTTTTAGTGTGCCGGTTTTCCCGCCCTCCCCCTTCCCCTCCCCTTCCCCCGATTTACGATTTTTTAACGATAAATCGGGGGAATTGTTATTGTATCACGGCTCTAATGATTTTTGACGATTTAAAATATATCGGACGATATTTTAAATCGTCAAAAAACGATTCACATCCCTATTCTATATATCAGAATGAGAAGAAACTTTTGGCCAAAAATGGTGTATGGAAAATGTTGCGCCAACTTGCAAATATCAGTGAATGGGAGATATGAAGAAATTAGGTCATTATTCACTCTTATTGCATAATTTAAATCTGTATTATGTCATTTACAGGCAGTGGGGATTTCCAATTCACCTGCCCTGAATCTTTGGTTTCAAAGTCATTTACCAAGGTTGATAGGCCCTGACTGAAAATAGTCCTTCTCTGCCTGGCTACAAGTCTTTATGGACTTCCACCGGCAGGGACTTCTAGTTGAAATGAGGGGAACTATTCTCATGGTAGGAGGAGAGGCGGGGGTGGGGGGGAGGAAATAACGTTCAGAGATTTAATGTTCAAATCATGCAGGCTGCAGTTTCTCAGCAAATTTATCCCACAGAAAAAATGTGTGCTACGTCCTCAGGTACTTTGCATCTGGAGGCAGTTATCAGATGGGAACTACCTGTGCAGTTACCCTCTCAAGATCAGCTTGAGGAACCCCAGGATAATAAGGACCCATGCACTCTGCAAATGCATGGGCTGACGGAAAACTGCTCCCCTCAGTGAACAGACAGCTAAGTTTGCTTTAATTCTTTTAAGGAATTGTGAAAAATGTTTGGAGAAACTGTTGAGCAAATAAATGATGTTGTTTAGTCTACTTAAAGAAACTGCTGCTGAGTTGCAGATACTTTAACCTCTCAAACATCTTACATATCCATTAAGGGCGAAGAATGAAAAATAGGGAATACACCACACAAAACACTTTGCACCAAAGAAACAATAATTTTGAAATAGGTATATACAATGGTACAATATTAATACAATTCAAAAACCTTTTCAGACAGTGAAGAGAGCTGATTTTTCCTGCAATTTAATGCAACCTAAAGATGACACCTTCCAATAAGAACATTTCTAAGTCAAGTGCTGATAACAATTCAGATCTGGAGGAGCTATTATTCGGTGTATGAATAAATACACTTTCAGTTGGGCACTGTTGCTTTTTTAATGCTTTGTCTATATTGGAAGACTTAGGTACAGTTTCATGAGATATAATGTAATGCTAAAATGGCAAGAAAAAAAATATACCCATGCTAGTTATAAGAAGGAAAGCAAATGATTTTGTTCAACTCTGAGCCTTACCATCTAGTAAGAATGTCGTCTACCTCCCCATTTTAATCCGTTGAATAATTCTAGTGCAATTCTACTTAACTGACTTCATTTTGGGTGAAAAGGACGAGTAAATGGTGATAATGGTGATCACAAGTGCCTTGACCCCCATATTCATTTTATAATATAAAGGACAAATACCATGACACATTTAGGATTTGGAAAACTGAAAATGTTTTTAAAAAAAATGTCACCTGATATTTGTGAAAAAAAAGAAAACATATTCACCAGGGCCTAAAAGAAGATATTTGAGGAACACAGGAGGGGGTGAAACCATAAAAAATCATGTAATACTTACCACTCTGTCCACAGACATGCCATAAAACCCTATTCACCCGATATACACACGTACCTTTTGTTCACCCTAGCTGTGGTCATACAATTTGTTATTTCAATCTCAAAAACAGACATGGAATTTCCTAGGGGTGCATTAATCACAACATGATTCCCATTGATTCCTTAGGCTTTGCCATCCGGAGCAGTGGCTCCAGGTAGAGGCACCCATGGCAGACAGGCCGGGATTTTCTGGAGGGGTGTAGCTAACTCTATGATGGCAGGGAAATCACCCTCTGCTTACTGGAGGTAAGGATGGGCTACAATTTTAGCTCAAAATTTGCTGTGAACATAAGAGGGGGAAACACCGTAGAAGCTCAATTAATACCTACCACTCTGTCCATAGACACTTCAGGCATTCCTTTTTTTTTAACTCTATTTTCAGAATATTTCACAATTAACAAGTTGAAATAAGACATCCAGAATTTCGATATAACAAGGAAAATGTAAAATATGTTAGAAAGAGAAAACAAATAGTATTATTATTTTTTTTTCCAAAATAATTTTATTGCCAGGAAAATGACATACATACATGGGATCCATAATAACTCAGTACACAGTGTAAACAGTACATAATACGAACTTGAACAGAGGTGAACAATACAACAAGGGGGTAATTTTCAAAAGGAGTTACATGCGTAAATGTAGCTACTATTGTAGCAATTTTCAAAAGTAAAGTGCACTTATGTGAGTAAATCCTATAGACAAGTCAATGGCATATATTGTAGCAATTTTCAAAAACCCACTTACTCAAATAAAGTGAATTTACCCCAGTAAACCTGGTTTTTACTCGAGTAAATGCTTTTTAAAATCAGGCCCCAAGTGATCCCACTGTAAGCGTGATCCCTTGTTTTGCTTTTATTCACTATGTCCTGTCCCCCCGCCCACTCCCCATACCGTATGCTGACTCATAAACAGCTCCAGTCACACCACATGCACACCACAGACAACCCACTCACTCCTCTACTTACAGATCCCCACCGCCGAACTTCAGGGCCAATTTGGCTTATATCCATTATTGCTTAGCTCAGTCAGAATAGCAGGGGGAAACAACAAATAGCATGCATGCCAACAAGCACAATATATCTTGTCTGATTTCCTCTTGCCAATACAAAAGTCCATGTATTCCAGTTGTAATAAAGATGCCATCCTGCCAATCCAGGCAGCAACTGAGGGCTGTGCCAGCGGATCAGTCCAGACAGCCAGTATGGTATGGCACGCCACCAGGACAGCCCTACACTCAAAGATTTCTCTATAGAGTGTAAACCAGGAGCCTGACCTCCTTGCTGGTGGGTCATGAGGAGGCGTTCTGCAATAGTAATAATGTGACCAGTACTTTTATTTATCATATCAAGAACTGACCGTCAAAAGGGCTCCAGTCATGGACACGCAAGCAAACGATGATATAGATGACCATCTGCGACACCACACTTGCTACAGAGAGGAGAGTGAGTTAGCTTCATTTGATACTGGCGGACATCATCGTAATAGATTCAATGAAGAATTTTAAATTGGACCTCGCAAAGACCAACATCCGGTAACATTTTGTAGAGAGCCATGAAACACATTTTCATATAGTCTGGAGCAAGCGGGGAGTCTAACAGGGCAGTCCAACGAGATGCGGGATAGTGCATACGTCCAGCCGGATAGAGAGACTGACCTAGCTTTTTCCAGCCAGTAAGTGTGTTAGCTAAGAAGCATTATCAAAGCCCTTGGTAGCAAAAGTAGACTCCACTACTAACTCCTCCACAGACCAGCAAAAGGACTTGACGTAGTGGAGAGCTTGCAAGTATGCATAGAATTGCTTGGCTGGTAACTGAAATGTGCGGGCCAGAATATCAAAATAATGAATGACATGAGTTTACGGATCAAGTGAATGGAACATATGGACCACCCCATTATCGGCCCAAGTCTGGTAGACAACCTTACTGCCCTGGGGACCTATATAGTAACTGAATTTATATAAGGAAAAGCACTAAAAACAATAAAAAACCTTGCTATCATAGAAGTAGCATTATAACATTAAGGAAGAACAGAAGATAAGAACATAAGAACATGCCATACAGGGTCAGACCAAGGGTTCATCATCCCAGCATCCTGTTTCCAACAGTGGCCAATCCAGGCCATAAGAACCTGGCAAGCACCCAAAAACTAAATCTATTCCATGTTACCGTTGCTAGTAATAGTGGTGGTTATTATCTAAGTCAACTTAATTAATAGCAGGTAATGGACTTCTCATCCAAGAAAGTATCCAATCCTTTTTTAAACACGGCTATACTAACTGCACTAACCACATCCTCTGGCAACAAATTCCAGAGTTTAATTGTGCATTCAGTGAAAAAGAACTTTCTCCGATTAGTTTTAAATGTGCCACATGCTAACTTCATGGAGTGCCCCCTAGTCTTTCTATTATCCGAAAGAGTAAAAAAACGATTCACATCTACCTATTCTAGACCTCTCATGATTTTAAACACCTTTTTCATATCCCCCCCTCAGCCGTCTCTTCTCCAAGCTGAAAAGTCCTAACCTCTTTAGTCTTTCCTCATAGGGTAGCTGTTCCATTCCCTTTATCATTTTGGTAGCCCTTCTCTGTAACTTCTCCATCGCAATTATATCTTTTTTGAGATGCGGCAACCAGAATTGTACACAATAATCAAGGTGCAGTCTCACCATGGAGCGATACAGAGGCATTATGACATTTTCCGTTTTATTCACCATTCCCTTTCTAATATTTCCCAATATTCTGTTTGCTTTTTTGACTGCTGCAGCACACTGAACCAATGATTTCAATGTGTTATCCACTATGATGCCTAGATCTCTTTCTTGGGTAGTAGCACCTAATATGGAACCTAACATTGTGTAACTATAGCATGGGTTATTTTTCCCTATATGCATCACGTTGCACTTGTCCACATTAAACTTCATCTGCCATTTAGATGCCCAAATTTCCAGCCTCACAAGGTCTTTCTGCAATTTATCACAATCTGCTTGTGATTTAACTACTCTGAACAATTTTGTATCATCTGCAAATTTGATTACCTCACTCATCATATTTCTTTCCAGATCATTTATAAGATATTGAAAAGTAAGGGTCCCAGTACAGATCCCTGAGGCACTCCACTGCCCACTCCCTTCCACTGAGAAAATTGTCCATATAATCCTACTCTCTGTTTCCTGTCTTTTAGCCAGTATGTAATCCATAAAAGGACATCGCCACCTATTCCATGACTTTTTACTTTTCCTAGAAGCCTCTCATGAGGAACTTTGTCAAATACCTTCTGAAAATCCAAGTACACTACATCTACCGGTTTACCTTTATCCACATGTCTATTAACTCCTTCAAAAAAGTGAAGCAGATTTGTGAGGCAAGACTTGCCTTGGGTAAAGCCATGCTGACTTTGTTCCATTATTTATTTATTTATTTGTTTATCTATTTATTTATTTATTTGTTTGTTTGTTGAGTTTTATATACCGTCATTCATAGAGCCATCACAATGGTTAACAAAAGTATACATTTTTCTTAGCAGTTGTGTAACAGAAAAGCAATGTGAACGTTATACATTTTCTTAGCAGTTGTGCAACAGTAAAAACAATTTGAACAATATCAGAAATAAGCATATCAAGTCCAGAGAGCATTATTAGGTTGGATGAGGAGGGTATGCAGGTTCAGGGTGAAGAGAATGTATTAAGAGGTTTACAACTGAGAGTTCAGTTGAGAGTTGGGATGATCAGACGTCTGAAAGTCAATGTAGAATTTGCGGAACATTAGTGTTTTTAGGTCTTTTTTGAATGTTTTTAGGTCGTGTTGGGTTCTCAGGAATTTAGGTAGGGTGTTCCAAATTTTAGGTGAGGCAATTGAAAAGGCTCTTTCAAGGCCAGATGCGCATCTATGATAGGGGGAATGTTTAGGTAACCTGAGTTATTAGAGTGTAGGTTTCTTGGAGGATTTTGAGGGATTATGTTTAGGGTGTTAAGACCTTGATGATCATTGTTTAGGATTTTTTGGATTATGGTCATTGATTTGTAAGCAATACGTGCAGTAATAGGGAGCCAGTGAAGTGAGGTCAATATTGGTGTTATGTGTTCACTTCTTTTTGTTCCAGTTAGGACTCTGACAGCTGAGTTCTGCAGTATTTGGAGTGGTTTGAGTGATGACAAAGGTGTTCCAATTAGTAAGGAGTTGCAATAGTCAAAAGGTGGAAAAGATAAGAAGTTGTAGTACAGTTCTGAAATCGTAGGGGTTGAGAAATGGTTTCAGGTGTCTTAGGGTTAGGAGTCTGTGGTATCCTTCTTTAGTTTTATTTGCTATGTGGTTCTTGAAAGAAAGTTCTTTATCAATGATAACTCCAAGGTTCCTAGTGTGGGTGGTAGGGAGTATAGTTATCATTTGTTTGTCAAGTATTATCAGGGGTGGCGGAGTTGGATTGGGTTTTTTATCCAAGAGTATTATGTCAGTTTTGTCAAAGTTAATTATGAGTTTCAGGGAATTTAGGAGATGTTTGATTGAGATAAGTAGTTCTGAGATTTTCTTGTAGGTGTCTTCAATTGAATTTTGTATGGGAATGAGGAGCTGAATGTCATCAGCATAGAGGGAGTGTGTGATTTCATATTCTTTTAGTAGTTGGCAGATGGGGAGAAGGTATATGTTGAAAAGGGTGGCTGATAAAGCTGATCCTTGAGGGACTCTGGTGTTGAGGTTGATTGTTTTTGATAGGTTGTTGTTGATTAATACTTGGTATATTCGATCAGATAAATAGGAAGAAAACCAACGTAAGGTATTGCCAGTTAAACCAATTTGGGATAATCCTTCCAATAGTATATTGTGGTTCACTGTCTTGAAGGCGGCTAAAAGGTCAAAAAGAATGAGCAAGTATTTTTCACCTTTGTCAAAGCCTCTTATAATAATGTCATTTAGGGAGATGAGGAGAGATTCCGTATTTAGGTTTTTTCTAAAACCATATTGGGATGGAGGTAGGATGCTGTTTGTCTCCAGGTAGTCATCTAGTTGAGTGTGTAAGACTTTTTCAATGGTTTTGGCTATGAACAAAAGGTTTGATATGGGAAGGTAGTTGGTAAGGATTTCCGGATCTAGGTTGTTCTTTTTAAGGATTGGTTTGATGACAGCAGATTTGAGGCATTTGGGGTAGTTGCCTTCGGTCAGTGATAAATTGACAATTTTGGTGATGGTTTTTGATATGGTAGGTTCAATTAATTTGAGGGTTGTTATTGGGATGCTGTCTAATGGATGGCTGGTGGGGTTCATTTTATTTATTTTAGATTGAATTTCAATGGTGGAGGCAGTATCAAAGTTTGACCATGATGAGGTTATCTTGTTGTTAAGTTTAGTGTTCTGGTTGTTGTAGGTTATATTGGATTGGATTAGATGAGATATTTTGTTGTTGAAGAAATCAGCAAAGTCATCGCTTCCATGTTTGGTGCATGAAGACTCGGGTGGTTTTGGTAAGTTTCTGAACTATTGTGAATAACATTCTGGGGTTATGATGAAATTTGGAGATTTTGTTGGAGAAGAATTCCTTTTTTGCATTGTTGATGATATTTTTATATTGAGCTAAGTTGTTCCAATAATTATTTAGTGTGGTAGTATTTTTGTTTTTTCGCCATTCTCTTTCTTTTTTTCGGAGTATGCGTTTGACAGTTCTGATATTTTCGATATACCATTGGTTGTTGTATTTGGGTTGCTGTTTAGTCTTTGTAATAATGGGATTGATGTTGTCTGCAACTTTTTTGTGATATTTAGCCATGATGAGGTAGCATTCTCGAAGCTAGATAGATTGATGTTGTTTAATTCGGATTGAAGAGTTTTTTGTAAAAGTTCTATGTTGAAAGGTGGATGGTAGGATATTTTGTTTGGGGTAATTTGAGGAGGTTTAAGGTTGATATTGGTATGTAGGTTAGCTTGGATTAGATGGTGGTCGGACCAGGGTATCTCTGTGGTGTGGGTAGAGAATGATTTCCAGATTTCAGTGTTGACAAAAATGAGGTCAATTGTTTTATGAGTTGGAGATTGGATTATTTGTTCTAGATATAGAGTTGATAGTGCATCAATGATAGTTTGGCAGGTTTTTGAGTGAGTTGGTAAGTTGAAATGTATGTTGAAGTCACCAAGTATGATTATGGGTTTGTTGAGGGAGATGTTGTTCATAATATATTCAATTAGAGGTGAGCAGTTTTTATCGAGTGCTCCTGGCGGACAGTAAATGAGGCATATTTGCGGTTTTGGTGAGTCATATAAAGCAATTTCCAATGGTGGAGGAATGTTAGATGGGTGAAGTGTTAGTTGCAGGCTTCTTTTAGATATAAGCATTAAGCCACCTCCTTTTTTATTTTTTTCTGGGGATTGAAGAGTTGTTGTAATCTTGGTTGGATAGTTGGTTTATTAGAACGGAATCCGTGTTTTTGAGCCAGGTTTCTGTAATTGCAATGAAATCTGGTTTGTGGTCACTGAGTAGGTCATTGAATAGAGGGATTTTTTTTATTATAGAACGAGTATTAATGAGTATGAATGAGAGAAGCAAATAGTTTGAGAGTTGGATATGTGTGTTGTTTTTGTAGTTTATTAGTTGATTTAGTTTGTGTGGAGGTTTCAAGGATGAATGTTTCTTAGAGGATGTAGGTTGATTATTTGGAGATGAGATCTTGTTCATCTTCATATCTTTTTGAGTTTTTGGATTGAAAGTTGATGGAGATAGCAATATGAGAGTATAGCTTGCTTTTGGAAGGCAGTTGTTAGTGATGCGGTTTTTCTTTTTTTTAGTGTTTGGGAGCAGCGGGTTGAGAAGGCAAGGTTTAGAAAGGGGGTGTCTTTGAGGGCTACGATGAATGGGCTGCACGAAGGGGCGTGCAAAGGGGCCTGCTCCTTTGGACGCGCTCCTTTGGCACGCGGCACCTGGGGTGAGTTTAAATTTAAACAGCACTCACCGGGCCCCTCCTCTGACATCAGGGGGCTGGCTTTGCTTGTCAGGGGCTGGCTTCGCTTCGAGATGGGTCGTACTGCAGAGAGGAGGCCTTTCCGAGGCCTGTGCTGCTGGTTGCAGGCGATTTCAAGGGGTTCTGCTCCTTAGGCTCCCTTGTTGCTGGGGGAGGCGTTTGGGGAGGCCCCTGCGGAGCTTGGTGACAGCGAGATGAGATGAGCCTGGCAGCGCTGGATGAGTCCCCAGGAGCTGGTGAGTGGGGACTCGCTGATTGACAGTGCTCTGGTGTCTAGGGGGGGGGGCACCGGGGTGTCTTTCTATATGTTCTGTGATTTTGATGTTTAAAACACTTTCCACTATTTTTCCTGGCACTGAAGTCAGGCTAACCGGTCTGTAGTTTCCCGGATCGCCCCTGGAGCCCTTTTTAAATATTGGGGTTACATTAGTTATCCTCCAGTCTTCAGGTACAATGGATGATTTTAATGATAGGTTAAAAACTTTTACTAATAGGTCTGAAATTTCATTTTTTAGTTCCTTCAGAACTCTGGGGTGTATACCATCCGGTCCATGTGATTTACTACTCTTCAGTTTATCAATCAGGTCTACCATATCTTCTAGGTTCACTGTGATTTGGTTCAGTCCATCTGAATCATTACCCATGAAAACCTTCTCCATTACAGGTACCTCCCCAACATCCTCTTCAGTAAACACCGAAGAAAAGAAATCATTTAATCTTTCCGCGATGGCCTTATCTTCTCTAAGTGCCCCTTTAATCCCTCGATCATCTAACGGTCTTTCACAATTTAATTGAAAACCTTCCAAGTGGTCCAGATCAAAAAAATAAAACTATTGGAAGCCATTTTTATAAAACATTTACTGGGAAATTGTAAAAGATGTTCCAATATCTAACACTCATTGCTTTTTAGCCAGAAATAACCTCTGTCTTAACTGGGTCACCTTAGCAACATCAGAAAATAAAGCTAGTTGTTGCCCAAGAAAACTCATTAAAAAAATGAAAAAACATTTTCATAGTCCACACACGATCATGTTCCAAAGTAAATACTACTAGTAAAGTAGCAGTACCATGTACTTCTATCTGAGACTGCTGTAGTAAAATTGTCAAATTTTCTAATGCATCAGCATGAGGTAAGAAATGACCATTAATATTCCCAATTGATCTAAAGGGAAAGGATAAGTAAGATGCTTTGGTAATAGGAGGAACCAAATCTTGAAGAACTTTTGAGCCTCAACATAGAATTTTCTTAACAAATCAACTGGGGAGACACTATGGGGCAGATTTTCAGAGCCCTGCTCGCCTAAATCCGCCCGGATTTAGGCGAGCAGGACCCTGCACACCGGTGCACCTATGTTAAATAGGCCTACCGGCGCGCACAGACCCCGGGACTCGCGTAAGTCCCGGGGTTTTCCGAGGGGGCGTGTCGGGGGCGGGTCCGATCCGCGCGGCGTTTTCGGGGCGGGACGTAGCATTTCGGGGGCGGGCCCGGGGGCGTGGTTATGGCCCGGGGCAGTCCGGGGGCGTGACCATGCCCTCCGGACCCGCCCCCAGGTCGCGTCCCGGCGCGCTAGCGGCCCGCTGGCGCGCGGGGATTTACGTCTCCCTCTGGGAGGCGTAAATCCCTGGACAAAGGTAAGGGGGGGGGTTTAGACAGGGCCGGGCGGGTGGGTTAGGTAGGGGAAGGGAGGGGAAGGTGAGGGGAGGGCAAAAGAAAGTTGCCTCCGAGGCCGCTCCAATTTCGGAGCGGCCTCAGAGGGAACGGAGGTAGGCTGCGCGGCTCGGTGCGCGCCGGCTATACGGAATCGATAGCCTTGCGCGCGCCGATTCCGGATTTTAGCGGCTACGCGCGTATCTACTAAAATCCAGCATACTTTTGTTTGCGCCTGATGCGTCAACAAAAGTACGCCAAATCGCGCTATTTGAAAATCTACCCCTATGAGATTAAGAAAATTAAGTATTCACAAATTCCTATGTTGTAAAAGTTCCAGACCTTAAATCAAAGACAAATCATATTTCCCAAAAGACTCGTGCTGTTTCTCTAGAAAAGAAATGTTTTGTATTGCTTTTAATCACTTGATCATGCCCCAAAACTTGGATATGAACTTGTGCAACAGTTGAATTAACAGTACTCAATTTAGGGAGTTATTTATCAAATCACATTAGGGTGCTATCGCAGGTGTTAGGGCCCTAACGCCCACGATAACGCCAATACACCGGTGATAAATAACACATCATGAGATGCATATGCACATTTTTAAATTTTTCCCCAACTGGAAGGAGTAAATTAAAATGAGGGATGCTTAGTGTTGCATGTGATACTGTAACATACACTATCGGTTTTAACACTGGAAATAACTACACCATTTTCCTGGTGTGCCTGCAATCGCTATGCTTTACTACTGAAACAGGATTTGAAATATTTATTGCAGATCCTGAGAGAGAGAAAGAGAGAGAGCGAGAGCATGAGAGAGAGAGAGACTCTGGGGAGGCACACATATTAGGCAACATTTTATGCCACTGTAGGTGTGATTTGGAGTGATGAAAGGTACGCAAAGATGAAATTTGTACGTTGTACTCTCGACCTGGCTTGATAGCAGCTAGGTAGAGAGTGCATTGTTCAAATCTGATCTTTGCGCACCTGTCATCACTCCAAATCACATAAAATCTTCACTGATGTCTACTGTGCTGTTCATACCTCTGACTGTGCATGTAAAACTGCCCCCAAAACCATAGGCCACCACCAAAACCTCACCCCAAGTTCAGAATGCCCCCTCCTCCAGTGGAATAAAATGTTGCCTAATATGTGTGCCTCCCCAGAGTCTCTCTCTCTCTCTCTCTCTCATGCTCTCGCTTTCTTAGTTAATAGCAGGCCCTACACATGATCAAGGTCACACTTTAGATTTATTGTTTTTCGCTAATCACTTTGATATATCTGATTATATTACCAAACTTTTAACCACATCAAAAACTTGGTCAGATTAGCAGATGGTCCATTTTTCTCTGGTTACTCAGACTCATTATTCAAACGAAAATAAAATCTTCAACATGGTTCAATCTAGGAAACGTTTAGTCCAGAAAGTTAAATGTATGAGCTGTCTGATTTCTAAGTTGATAATTTTGAAACAAACCCTGCGGGATTAATCAGAATATGGAAGACTGAAATAGGGAAAGCACTTACATTTATGATTATGAAACATTTTTTAATCGCTTATATACTAGGCCCAAGGCAATGCACAAATTTGAACATACATAATTCAATTAATATAAAACAGAAATATCACTCTTAAAATAACATACATTGGAAGACTTGTGAGAAAATGTTGAAGCAGACAGAGGTCAAATAAAATTTAAAATCTTAAATTACAGCCCTGCCGAAATGTGATATGCTTCTCTTGGATAAGATAAGTACTATTGAGGCTGCTTTATTTGAACATTATGAGATATAAGAGAAACTAAGGGGGTCATTTTCAAAAGTGATCACACGCAAAAATGGGGGCGGAGTTGGGGTAGAGTCGGCCCGCCGGAAAGAGGAGGAGTTGGGGCGGCACCGGGGCTGACTCTGCGGAAGGCATCACTGATGGCAAAAGGTAAGGACCCTTATCGCCTCCAGTTTCGTGCTGAATAACTACACCTTTTATGATGTAGTTATTCGGTGCGCAAGCCGGCAGCCAGCGCATCGCAGTGGTTGCTATGACTGCCAGCTTTGCAGGCCCCCCACCCCCCCCGCCCCCGTTACCGCCGGATTTTCTAAGGTTGCAGACCTTAGAAAATCCAGGCCTAAGTACCTTAGAGGCACCTTAATATTTAAGTGGAACATTTTAACAATAAAAAGTCTTTATAAATGGCTATTTTGACATAAAAGTTTTTCTGGAAGTATATTGTTATGTGAAAGTGTTTTTTTTCTTGTGATGGCAGGCTGCTTGCAGGCTTGAAGCTAAAAATAACACTAGGGAAATTGAAGTTTTCCACAATGGCTGCCTGAGGTTTTCAAAATGGTGCCGGCACTAGCTGGCAGCCAATAAACAAAACGCGATTGGGCCCGATGGGAAAAACCCCACATGTGAATCTGAACTGGAATCCGAACCGATTCCGGTTCCGATTCACATCTCTAGAGATCAGACCTAGCTCATAGCTATCTCCTGATCATCAACCCAAGGCAGTACTGGAGTGCTTTGGAGTCTGTGGAAGTCTGCCTGTGCCTGGTCCCAAGCTACAGCAAGCCTCATCACTATCTGCTGTTTGGCAGTGGAGACACACCTTTGTCACTCCTCAGTTGACACATAGCAAGTTCTATAAGCTTAACACAGAGTCTACTTTCTTGGATGACACAGTGTTCTAGCAGGCCACAAGTACATTGAGGTCCACATAGGTAGACAACTAGTAATGTGGGTAGAAGATTAGTGGGGTAGAGGACTAGTGATGTGGCTACAGTTAGCAGCTGAACCCATCCTCTATATTCAACCAGATAAAAATGCCACCTATTCTATTCTAACAAAACCTATGCAACTACATAAGGATGGGTAAATGTAGGCCTAACCACCAGCGTGTAAATATGACAGAGTAAGCTTAAAGTGATCTGGCCTTGTGTTGTAGGCTCACCTTCTACATACCAGGATATCTTCTACAGATTATGTGGTAAAGTAGCGCTCTGTGTAGAAAAACATTACTCAAATAGGGGTCCTGGCAGGCCTCCTGCCACCCCCAGATATCAGCAATCCACTGGCCTAGGCCCATCCCTCAAACCCTTTATTCTGTGAGCATGAAAGTATATGGTACTCCCTTCCATCCATCCCTGCATCCTCAACATAAGTAGACTTCATCAAATGCCCCCCGCCAAAACACCCCATCCTTTCAGCCGGCTGATGCTCTCTCAACTCCCCACACCACTGACTACCATAACAAATAGGCCCACAAAAGGTAATGGATGGGAGAATGTCAGGGACCAGGGGGAGGAGGAATAGTAAACTATAGGCAGATAACAACTTATGTGGCTAGAATATAGCTAGATAAGTGGCTGTGTCTGGCACATTAATTGTTTAGACAGTTAACTGTTGACCATATAAATGGTTTTCGATGATAGAACTCAATATAAATGTAATGTACTATTATAGAAAAGGCAGTGCATGGTATACCCACATAGCATGTACACAGCTGTCTCTGATGCAGACAAGACAACACATGCTTTCAATGTGTTCCACAACAGCAGTACACCATACACAATAGTAGATGAGATATGTATTTCATTCTGCTGTACTGCAATACGATGAATGCTGTAGCTACAGGTATGCTACTCCCACACTATATGTTTGCATTGCATAAGAGAAGCTAGGGCTATTTGGCCTCAGAAGAAAGATATTGGGAGCAAGTGGGTCACTTTGGCGGCACAGCTTTCAGATTACTGCCAATCTCCCAGACCAATATATCTCCCACTCAGCCTCCACTTTGCCCCATAAGTATGTATGTGTCAGTCTGTGTGACACAATGGGCAAGCTACATTGTTGGAGTTGTCAAAATGTTGCTACACAGTGCCAACTACCAGCAGATATCAACTCATTTGGCAAAGTGGCACCCCTCTTATGTTGCCAATGTTCTAAACCCCCTCTAAACCGGCTGAGGCCCAGGCATTTGGCCCAATCTATGGTTTGGGTCTCAGCATCGGGCCTGGGTTCTGCCCAAGGCCCAGTAATTGGGACCCAGTCCCTGGGTCATATTCTGTCATTTGGCCTGTGTCAGGGCTGAGACCTAGCATTGGGACCCAGTCTCTGGACCAGGTTGTAACATCAGGCCTGGCTTGGGCCCCAGCTTTTTCTGAGTCCCAGGCATTGGGCTCCATCTCTGGTTTGGGTCCCAGAGGGCCTGAGGCCCAGCATCAGGACCCTGCCTCTGGGTCAAGTCCCAGCATCGGGCTTTGGTTCAGGCTGAGTCCCCTACATCTGGATTCAGTCTCCAGACCAGAACACGGTATCAGGGCCTGGGGCTCGGGCACCGGCCTAGGAGGAGGTCCAGGTATTGGGACCTTGACTCCATTCAGGTCTCAGCAATGGGCTTGAGTCCTGGCTGAGGCTCAAGTATCGGGCCCAGGCCTGTATCAAGAAGCTGGATCCCAGAGGCAGGAAATGTTTAACATTTCTGGAATCTTGGTCCAGATGCCAGCATTAGGTGTGGGCCTTTGCTAAAACCCTGGCGTCACACTCTGGCCTAGGGTGAGGCCCTTGCTTTGGTTCTTGACCTATTCTGTAAGCAAAGGGTTACCGTTCAGCAAGGTTCCAGCAGGCTCCCGCAGTATGCAGCTTGAGGGCATCGTTTAGCTCGGCGCAGCACCACGCACATCGTGGCATGACTCTGCCCCCTTTTTGTCATCAGCAGCCCGGCTGGAAGTTCCTGCGGTAGCGCGGGAAAAATACTGTATTTAAAGGGAGCGTTCCAGCACAGTGTCACCTCCGCTACAGGCTTCCTTGTGCTGAAGCTTTGGTGGTTCCTGCCTGCATTCTTGTCTGCTGTTTGTCTTGACCTGGATTGCTCCTCGGACCTGCCTTGTCTTGCTGCCTGCCTTTGGATCTGTTTGCTTTGGAACTTTGTCTGCTGCCTGCCCCGACCCGGACTGCCTCTTGGACCTGCCTTGTCTTGCTGCCTGCCTTCGGATCTGTTTGCTCTGGAACTCTTGCCAGCTGCCTGCCCTGACCGGACTGCTACTCGGACAACCCTGATCATCTCACAGAAGGTGGTTCTCTACATTGTTTCCACTATCAGATCCGTAACACAAGGTCCCAGCTTCGGGCCTGCACCTAGGCCCAATGGATTAATTTTGTTTTCAAAACGAAATGTGAAAACCAACAAAATTTAATTGGATTTTCAATGGTTTTGCTTTAATAATGAAATAAAATAGAAAATTTCATGTAATTTCCTATTTTGTTTCTCCCGAATGCTCATCCCTAATAGCTTCTAATAGAACTTTGCCTTATGTTCAATGAGGTGAACCTTTTGTTATGTCACATGTCTTTGCCATTATTGGCATCACTAAATAAACTGAGCCCTGAACATTTCAGAGGTGACTTTCAACAACATGTGTAGGCATGACACTAACCTATTCCAAATACAGCCTTCAAATAATAATAGACAGCATCCTTTATAGCCTCCCCTAGCAACTAACATAATCAACATGACAGCCCAAGGGCCAAGGCCTTTATCATCTTTACATGCGAGTTGACTGTTTGCTTTTCTAGGGATAGCAGGGCCCAGATGTGCATGGTCAAGTGCATCCCCTAAGAGATGATAGCTTGCAATGACAAGTACATGTGGATATATTCAGATGCTCATGGATGTCAACTAGGGAATCCGGATATAACATGTAGACTGTGTGATTGATGATTGTAGCTGCCAACTTGTAGCTGTGCCTTTAAACAGCTGAGGAACTTGTGACTCTATGAGTTATAGAGCACTCGGTCCATGTCCTAGGCCCTGCTAGAGTTACATTATACCTATGCAGCTATCTTGCCAGCATGTGAAGGCTAGGACAGAGTCAAAGGCATAGCAGAGGCTAGCAAGAATGTGAAAGCTATGGCAAGCTATGTACACTGTGTTGTCAGTCCTACACGAACACTATGACAAGGCATGACTCTTTTGGACTGTCAATCAATATGAATACATTAGGACAGCAACATCTCTTTGGCACTAGGTTTATTTTGTGTCTACTTTGTCTACTACTGTCTATTGCTCTTATTGGTCTATTATCACAATGTTGCCTAATTAGACTGAAGAGGTTTCTGTTTACACTGACCCTGATAGGGGCCCTCTGAGTAAAAGAAAGATACAGATGTACCCAACTAAAACCACTGCTGAGCTCTCTTCCATGCAAGGGGAAGGACTACATGAGGACTAACAGACAAAGTAGTGTTGTATAATTCTTCTGTAGGTGGACATGGGGAATCCTGAGGTAGATCTCGAATGACGTCTAGTGGGATGCCATACTGTATAGCCAGATTATGAAATACACAGCAGACCATCACTATCTCTGCTACTCTGCGTGAAGTAGACATTAAAGCTCTCCCTGCTTTGTCCAAACAGCAAAATCTATTTTTTGAAAACTTTGAATGTGCATTCAATGACACAGAGTGTAGAACATAAGGCCTTGATGAACCTCATCTCTGCTGGTGTGTTTGGAAGAGCAACAGGTGTAAGAAGCCAGGTCCTGCAACTATAGCCAGAATCTTCTATGGCAAAGAGAGAATGGCTGCATCACTCACACACCCGTGAATGTATCTTGATGCCAACCCATAGCATGCTATAAGACACAAGAAAGTAAGCTCTAGCTTGACATGAGGCATAAGAAACTATTTCAAAACCCTTAGTCCATGCCTCCTTTTACTATATCACTATATGTACATTACAGCATTTTGTTATGCTGTGTCAGATCTTCGTGAATGGAAAAATGCATCTGGGATGCATACAAAATGTGTCCATGTCACTCACAAGCAAGCAATCTACTCCCAATTCTAGCACTCCTATAATCCTGGAGCTGTACATCACAGCTGCCACACATGTCATTGCAGAAAGACATCAACCTTGTGGTGCAATTGTTCATGTCTCTGGCTGATCAGCAGAATGACCTCCAGAAACACTCATATGTCAGACATGAAATACTGAAAACCATTGTCCCAAAAGGCTACTCCCACAACTGCCATTGACCCCATGTACCCCTGTGATGATGAAGGCAAACTATGGCTGTCAGAGCAGAAGCACTGTAGACATGATACTGATATTGGTACTGTTAGCTGAGGGCCGACAGAGCACATCTGACCTAGGAGTCCAAGCACTGTGCAGCCAAAAGGTTTTCAGTACATGAGTGACTTTTCAACAGCTCCAAAGAGAGAGAATTTAAACTGCCACTTGTTTTAAGCTGACAAGTTGAAAGTCTGTAGTGTTTGATCACACACTGACCTTAGTGGAATGTGCTTTGTAGGGACACAGAACATTAGTAAGCCTCAATAGTATGGAGAGGGCAAGCTGGCCCTGGCACGATGGTTTGTTGACCTAACTATGCAAGCCACTTGTCATGTAACTGATGCAGTCATGTCCCTGACAACCCCCCATATCACTGCTGTTTGCTATAAACACATAGCTGAAGAGGGATGATGGAAAGAAGCACCACTCTTACCTATTAGCTAATCGTCACAACAGAGGCTGCCTTCAAATTGTTCAAACAGACCAGTTGCCTAAGTATAAATAAATTGTTCACAGCTCCGGGTACCTGGTGACTATGTCAAGAATTCATAGTCAAGTGTCAAGACTACTTGCACATTGATAGAGTGGAAGAGCTTCTGTTGTGGTAGATCTCTTCCCTGCCACAGGGCGGGATGATAGCTACGTTAGTGCAGTCAATAGCTCCAAGAAAATTAGGAAAGATCACAATGGCATAAAAATCTTATTTCAAGTCCAGCAAGTCCTGCCTTTCATAAGGGAATCTTATGTAATGATTGATACAGTTACATACAGCTGTTATGATCTGGACCAGACAGCAGGAAAAAGACATTTGGGATATTCTCCCAATGCCATCAACTGTTGTTTGGAACGAGCCAGATGCCATAAAATGGAGCGTGCACAATAGTTTGGGTGAGCCCTGGTATAGCGTGGGTCCTCTCTGTAACCAGATCCAGCTCCCCTCTGAGTTCTTCATATAAATCCATGATAGCCTGAGAGTTCTGGTGACACCGCATAACCACATGATCATTCTCCAATTCCCAGCAATGTAGTGCAGGGATGAAAGATGCACTCCCTTACCATCTACATGCCCTCCTGATGTAGGCCAGCACACTCTTCAGCAGGCAGCTCTGGCTCTGGTGTGGGTACTTTCCTTAGGAGGGTGGTTGTACCTCCCTTGCCTGTTGTAGTAGTTATTCTATTCTTGTTGTTGAGCAGCCTGAAGAGCCAGTATCCTTCTACTAGTACACAAGTTTCCCCAAACATTCTGGCTTTAGGAGGACAGGGCAGGTCACAAAATGTTTTGTTGGCCCATCAGGGCTGTGTAGGTGTATCCAAGAGAAGGCTCTTTTTATCACATATGATATTAACTGCGATCCACAATACTGGCTGTTGTCATGTGATAAATCTTCTTTTTATCCTACCACCAATCAAAAGATGTTTTCATATCCCACTTTAAATCCAGCATTGTTATGCGATATTTTGACATAAAATGCAGTAGAAGTTGCTCATTTGCATAAATTTGCAGGTTTTGTGTACTAATTATCTTATTTAGATACTAACGCACCATGCAATAAACATCATGTTTATCGCTTGCTAGACTCCATTTAGCATGTGATGATGACGTAACACAGCTTGATGAATGACCATACAAGAAGGCTGAATACAGGCAAACAAATGTTTGTGGCTTGCAAAAGTATTCAACCCCCTAAAATGTCAGCAATTTGTGTGGATTACAAGTGATTCTTACAGAGATTGTTCCAGACAGCATGGGCCCAATATTGAAAGTGCATTCAGCGAACTTTAGCTGGATAAGCGGCACTTATGTGGTTAAATAGCGGCCACTGAATATGCATTTACGATCAGAGACCTCTGCTTAACCTTTTAATAAGTCCTTATATACAGCCAAAAGTAACATGCATAAAAAGTAGGCGTGTACTGGGCTGATCGGGGGCAGAGCGAATTAGCCTTACAATGTATATGGCTAACTACAGATATTCGGAAATAGCCACATAAGTTACATCTACGTTTAGACTCCCCACGGAGCATGTCTAAACTTTACCTGGTTGAATTATCCAAATAGGTGCATACATATACAAAATTATTCAGAGTAGTTAAATCACAAGCGGATTGTGATACATTACAGGAGGACCTTGAAAGACTGGAAGATTGGGCATCCAAATGACAAATGAAATTGAATGTGGACAAGTGCAAGGTGTTGCATATAGGGAAAAATAACCCTTGCTGTAGTTACATGATGTCAGGTTCCATATTAGGAGCTACCACCTATGAAAAAGATCTAGGCATCATAGTGGATAATACTTTAAAATTGTCGGCTCAGTGTGCTGCAGCAGTCAAAAAAGCAAATAGAATGTTAGGAATTATTAGGAAGGGAATCACAAATAAATCAGAAAATGTCATAATGCCTCTATATTGCTCCATGGTGAGACTGCACCTTGAATTCTGTATACAATTCTGGTC
Source organism: Rhinatrema bivittatum (assembly GCF_901001135.1). Taxonomy (NCBI): domain Eukaryota; kingdom Metazoa; phylum Chordata; class Amphibia; order Gymnophiona; family Rhinatrematidae; genus Rhinatrema; species Rhinatrema bivittatum. The sequence goes on along the minus strand of NC_042616.1, from coordinate 321,459,334 downwards.
GCCACATCTCAAAAAAGATATAGTTGCGATGGAGAAGGTACAGAGAAGGGTAACCAAAATGATAAAGCGGAATGGAACAGCTCCCCTATGAGGAAAGGCTGAAGAGGTTAGGACTGTTCAGCTTGGAGAAGAGACGGCTGAGGGGGGATATGATAGAGGTCTTTAAGATCATGAGAGGTCTTGAACGAGTAGATGTGAATCGGTTATTTACACTTTCGAATAATAGAATGACTAGGGGGCATTCCATGAAGTTAGCAAGTAGCACATTTAAGACTAATCAGAGAAATTCTTTTCACTCAACGCACAATAAAGCTCTGGAATTTGTTGCCAGAGGATGTGGTTAGTGCAGTTAGTGTAGCTGGGTTCAAAAAAGGTTTGGATAAGTTCTTGGAGGAGAAGTCCATTAACTGCAATTAATAAAGTTGACTTAGGGAATGTCCTCTGCTCTTACTGGCATCAGTAGCATGGGATCTTCTTAGTGGTTTGGTACTTGCCAGGTTCTTGTGGCCTGGTTTGGCCTCTGTTGGAAACAGGATGCTGGGCTTGATGGACCCTTGGTCTGACCAGCATGACAATTTCTTATGTTCTTATGATAGCCTGCATTTCCCCCACTTGGCCCAAACTCCTTAAAACTCTCAGATCTCTCTATTTTTTTAAACTTACAATACGTCTCTAGCTGAAGTAAAGTTACGTGGCAGGAGACTTCGGCGTGCGCTGGAGCACTTAAGCATTTACGCACACATCTCTTGGCCAGGACCCAAGTCTCCCATGCCCCACCCAGACTATGCCCAGGCCCAGGCCCCATTTTTGGGAACAAGTGAGGTGTGTGCGCTGAGGGAGATATACGCACATCTGGGAAACTTTTATAATTGCTCGGCACCCCGCCAGCCCTTATGTGTGCACATCTCTCTAATTTGGCACACACCAGGCTTTTAAAATTCATCTGTATGTGCAAAAACTATACAGATATCTGCATATAAAAAGAATTGTGTGTGTGTGTGTGCTTAAACATACATGTATTTTTTTCAGAGTGGTGATCTTGGTATTTTTATAAATTGTGTGGCTCTCACTGTACAATGCAAACTATTGAAAATTACCCCTCCTAGAAAAGAAAAGCTTGCTTTTCCTAGAAAAGAAAAAGCTTGCTCTACAGAGGGATCAATCCCTCTACAGAGCTCAGAACTGTATTCTAACTGGATCTGGTCCCTTCCCTGACATCTAAGCGCCAGTACCTTAGATAGATTCTCCTTCTCCCACTGAGGTACAGGGGGTGCTTTGGAGGTTGGAGCAATGTGCAAGTGGCCAATCTTTTGGGGGTTTTAAGAGGGGTTCTGCCACTTGGCTGCTACATTTTGAGGTAGATTGTAAAAGCCTGGTGCACGCATCGATTGAGGGATGTGCACACAAGTCAGGCTTACATGGGCCCAGTGAATTTGAAAAGCTGCACAGATGTGCGCTCATCTCCCACGGTGCCCCACATCTAACTTCATTTCAAAAAGGGGTATGGTTTGCATGGGCCATGGGCAAGGTGTGGGCATGCTGGGGTTAGGCCAAGGGAAGAGCCCCTAAATAGTGACGTGGGCCCAGGCCCATTACCACATACATTTATTTCTGCTATGGAGGGGGTGTAACTTAAATAGCACCCAAAATCAGCCATTTCTGATGGGCTAAAGGGTCTATGATAACTGGGGGAAATAGAGGCTATTAAACTAGGAGGTTGTCAAGGACCTAAGTCTCAATTTGGCGAACTGGGGGATGAAATGGTGAAACTAGCAATGGCATGGACACCCTCCAGTTATAAAATACCTGACTTATGCTATAGAAATCTGATTTATGCAGCTAGGCATGCATACACTTAAAATTGTGTGCACGTTTCCACACGGCCATGCTATTTTATAACATGCATACGTGTGTGCATGCAAGTTATAAAATGGACATGCCCCTAGGTACACGCCAACATATGTGCATGCATGTCCACCTATGCGCTGGTTTAAATGTTACCGTCCCTGGGATAAAACATGGGGAAATAGGAGGGAGATTTGGGCTGCTCAGCCCACTATATTGATTGTAAAAACTTAGGGGGAACAGAAATGGGATTCATGTCTCTCAACCTACTACATATTTTCTTATATGCTGGGGAGAAAAAAAATGGAGTATTTGGGCCACTCAGTCCATGGAAGTCAAGAACAGTCTGACCTCCCCCACCCCCCTGCCACCCATCTACAACCAGAGAGAAAATTCCCTGCCCCATTGGACTTCAACCCAACAATCTATGCCCTCATCCTAACCCCCTGAAAGAAAATGTTTGGGCAAACCAGAATCTAAAGAGGATCCTAAAGGCAAATGTAAACTACTGCTGTCCCCTTCTCCCTGAAAGGTGGCGAGCATTTCATGTCTGGTACCCATGCTGCAGTCATAGCTTCATCTATGATACCAAGTCCTGGCAACTTTACCACCCACACTGGCATCTTTTATATCATTAGGGCTGAAAATGGATTGCCCCCATTCAGAGCAAAATATGTTTTCATAACTTTTTCTGGGATATGCAGGCCCTGTTGAGTCCCCACATTTAAAATATGCTATCCAATTAGTTTTTTACTTGCCAACTCAGGATATTTTTCTAAGTCCTGAATTTTGTTGAATCAAGTCCATAATGATTTAATGATTTGTTTTTTCTATGTAATATCATTGTAGGAAATAGCACAGCTGCAGTGTGAAATACTTCACCTGCTTTGACCCAACACTGATCTTCAATACATCACTCTATTTTAGTTTAAAAAATACATTATATACTTTTAATTTAGATGGAAGAGTAACTTCTTTTAATGTTTTATATTCCAGTTTTATATTCCAGTTATTATAGAATGTTTTCCTGCTAATTTCAGAGTGGCATCAGTAGCATGGGATCTACTTAGTGTTTGGGTACTTGCCAGGTACTTGTAGCTTGGATTGGCTACTGTTGGAAACAGGATACTGGGCTTGATGGACCCTTGGTCTGACCCAGTATGGCAATTTCTTATGTTCTTATGTCATCCAAACAGTTTTCAATAGCAAATCATCTTTCTGCCCTTATTTGAAATGCAGGAATTTCACTTCATCTATAAATCTTTCTGCCTTATGCATACACTTTGAATGCATCTACATTCTACTGATTACAAATGTTTTTTCTACATTTTTTATTCTGCTTTTTTGGCAGTGTAGCAGATCACTGTAAAACTACTTTAAGTAAAATGGTCTCTGATATTTAAGCAAGAGAAATACAGTTTTGTAAAGAATAACAAAAGATAGGAGGAAAACTCACAATTGGCAATCATGGTCACACAAATCCTGCTCATTATCCAGGTATTCAGCCATTGACAAGGTTATCATCATCTCATGATCACTGATTGCAATAATGGGCAAAATCTGAGTACAAATGATTGTTCCTAGCAATTGTAATCCAATCAATCCAGTGCCAAGGAGCAAATGGTTAGAGAATACATAGAGTTTCTGATCAAGACTCACAATATTTCAGTTGATGTTTATAAAGCAGTATATATCAAAACAGAATCATCAGGGATTTTCACAAGCAACTGTTTTACCTGAGGAAAAGAGAATGCAGATATATGCTGTTGATAGGAAGAGATAATGGAAGTTTCAGCCTTAAAAGAAGTTCCCCTACTCCCTCTTGTTTTTCTCTGTCATCTAGAATAAAAGCCAAGATTAGGTGGGAGAGAAATGAAGGAACAATTACTCAGTCATGCTTTAGATGGGGAGAAGGGGGACTTCAGAAGCATTCTGTTAAATTATATTATGAAAAGGAAAATTAGTTTCTTACCTGATAATTTTCGTTCCTGTAGTACCAAGGATCAGTCCAGGCTGCTGGGTTATGCCTCCCCTCCAGCAGATGGAGTCAGAGAAAAGCTGAAAAGCACCTCCTAGATATACTGGTGTGCCACCTGCGATCCCTCAGTATAAAGAATATCAAAGCAGAAGAAATATATAATCATACACTTCTGCTGAATAATAAACTGTTTAAACCCAACCAATGACTAGATCAAGTAGGACTACTGCCCTAATAAAACAAACAATCCTGTCTCCCGGAACCCAACAGGAGAAAGGAAACCCTGTAAAACTTGCCTGTAACAATGAACCAACACTCATGCCGATGCTCTGTAATCGTAGAAACTGCAAGATAAGGAAACAGTAGTAGATACGAGCGGTCTCCCCTGTAACATACTTGGGCGGGAATCTGGACTGATCCTTGGTACTACAGGAACGAAAATTATCAGGTAAGAAACTAATTTTCCTTTCCCTGTATGTACCAGGATCAGTCCAGACTGCTGGGATGTACCTGAGCTGCCTTAAATGGGGTGGGACCCAGAGAGCCCGCTCGAAGCACACTGCTCCCAAAAAAATCTGTCGATGGACCACGAACATCCTAGAGAATGTATGCAAGGATTTCACGTGACCGCCCTGCAAATCTCCTGGGAAGACACAAACTGGCTTTCAGCCCATGAAGCAGCCTGAGAACGCAGAGAGTGAGCCTTAAGCCCATCAGGTACAGACCTTCTGCAACCAATGTATGTGGAAGCAATCGCGCCTTTCAACCAGCGGGCGACAGTCGTTTTGGATGCCTGAAGACCCTTCTTGGGCCCATTCCACAACACAAATAAATGATCCGACCTTCAAAATTCATTAGTAACTTCCAAGTACCGCAGGAGTACCCAACGGACATCCAAACGCCTCAAATCCCCACCTTGAGAAGACCAGATATCTTCCTCCGTAAAGGAAGGTAATTCCACCATCTGATTAACATGGAAGGCCAATACCGCCTTAGGTAAGAAGGAAGGTATTGTGCGTAAGGAAACCTCGGACTCAGAAATACGCAAGAACGGTTCCCTGCACGAAAGAGCATGAAGTTCCGAAACGCGATGCGCGAACAAAATGGCCACTAGAAACACTGTCTTGAGAGTTAAATCCTTCAAGGTGGCTCTTTTAAGAGGCTCAAAAGGAGAAGTGCAGAGACCATGGAGAACCAAATTCAAGCTCCAGGATGGGCATGGATTCCTCACGGGGGGATGCAAATTCCTAACCCCACGCAAAAAACGTGTGACATCAGGGTGACATGCAAGCGAAGAACCATCAACCTTGCCCCTCAGACAGCCCAGGGCTGCTACCTGAACCCGAAGAGAACTGTATGCCAAGCCCTTCTTCAAACCTTCTTGCAAAAACGTGAGAATATGCCCCAAAGAAGCCTTACGCGGGGACAGTTGTAAACCAATGCACCAGGAGTCAAAGATCTTCCAAACCCTAGCATTGGCAAGTGAAGTCGAAGATCTGCGAGCCCTAAGGAGAGTAGAAATTACCGCTTCTGGATAACCCTTCTTTCTCAGTTGTCTCCCCTTATAAGCCAAGCTGCTAGACAAAAGCGATCCGCCAGATCGAAAAATACCGGGCCCTGACGTAGGAGATTCAGAAGATGACCGAGATGCAGGGGCCCATCCACCGCTAGGTTGACCAGATCCGTGAACCATGGCCTTCTTGGCCACTCCGGGGCCACTAGAATTATCAGACCCCGGTGGGATTATATGTGCCTCAAAACCTTTCCTACCAGAGGCCATGGGGGAAACACATAAAGGAGGATGTGAGGAGGCCACAGAAGCACTAGCGCATCTACCCCCTCTGAACCCTGGAATACCCCGGAGGAACACTCACCATTACTGCCTTTGTTGACTCCGGGGCAAGAGGGAACTTTATCCGGTTGGATTTGGTTCAACAATTTCATATTCCAGTACGTCCTCAAAATCCCCCACTCCAGATCACGTCCATTCGAGGCACTCTAATTCCCGGTCGCATTGCATCCATTACTAAGCCACTGTCTCTTCAGACAGGTGTTCTTCACACAGAACAAATAACCTTCCTGGTACTGGAAAGATCGGTCCATCCCATTGTGCTGGGACTACCTTGGCTCCAGAAGCACTCTCCAGTCATTCATTGGGACACTCTCCAAGTGGCAGCTTGGGGTCAAAGCTGCTTTGATACTTGCCTACCTGCTCGGCCTCATCCCAGTATTTCTCTAATGGCCATATCCCTAGCCAAACCTTCCCAGTACTAGGACTTTGCAGATGTGTTTTCTAAAGAACAGGCTGAATTGCTACCCCAGCATCGCCCATTTGACTGCGCTATTGACTTATTGCCTGGTACCACGCCACCTCGCGGGCGGGTCTATCCTCTCTCTCTTCCGGAGACGCAAGTCATGTCTAAATACATCACTGAGAACCTTGCTCGAGGGTTTATCCGACCTTCTAAATCTCCGCCCAGAGCTGGGTTCTTCTTTGTAGGGAAGAAGACTGGATCTCTGCGCCCCTGCATCGATGATAGAGGACTAAACGCCATTACCAGGTGCGATTGGTACCTGCTACCCCTGATTCCAGAACTTCTTGACAGACTACAAGGAGCAAAGGTATTCACCAAGCTCGACCTCCGTGGAGCATACAATCTGGTGTGCATCCGTCCTGGGGATGAATGGAAGACGGCTTTCAATACCTGGGACGGACATTACAAATACTTGGTGATTCCTTTCAGGCTATGCAATGCCCTCGCAGTCTTCCAACACCTCATGAACGAAGTACTGTGAGAAATGCTTAACTCATCCGTTATTGTCTACCTAGACAATGTACTGATCTACTCTAAGGATCTGGAGACTCATCGTCAACATGTGAGACAAGTACTACAGATTCTGAGGGAGAATCACTTATTCGCGAAGATTGAGAAATGTCTCTTCGAGCAAGAATCTCTTCCTTTCTTGGGGTACATTGTTTCAGCCACTGGGTTCAGGATGGACCCAGAAAAGGTATCCGCCATCTGAGACTGGCCTCAACCCATAGGAGTGAAAGCGCTCCAATGATTCTTAGGGCTCGCTAATTTCTATAGGCAGTTCATCCCACACTACTGCCGCAAGGTGACTCCACTGACAGTGCTTACAAGGAAAGGGGCTGACGCAAAGAATTGGCCTTCAGAGGCGTGCCAGGCATTTATGGCTCTGAAAGAAGTGTTCTTGGAGGACACCTGCCTACATCACCCGGATCCCCTAAGACCATTCATCGTGGAGGTAGATGCCTCTGATCTCAGTTCTCAGCCAGACCTCTGCGAGTGGGAGGTTAATTCCATGCTCTTATTTTTCCCGAAAATTATCGACTGCAGAAAGAAACTATGGGATCAGCGACAAAGAGCTATTGGCCATCAAACTGGCATTTGGAGAATGGAGGCAGTGGTTGGAGGAAGCCCAACATCTAGTTATAGTATACACGGATCACAAGAACCTGGAGTTCTTGTGTCGGGCCCAGCGCCTGAACCCCAGACAAGCCCGCTGGTCCCTGTTTTTCAGTCGCTTCAATTTCTCCCTGCATTACCAGCCAGCAGCAAAGAATATACGACCGGATGCTGTATCTCACATCACTGAGCTGGAGGAGGAGAACAGTCCTCCCCAATACATTCTAGACCCAGCAAGAGTCAGTATAGCCAGCACTATAGTCACACCGGGAAGCAATACGGTAGTGCCCCGTCGGCACAGAAGGAAAATATTGTCATGGGCTCATGACTCCCTCCCTGCCAGGCACTCCGGTAGGGCTAGAACTTTGAATCTCTTGACACAATACTACTGGTGGCCTCACATGAGGCAGGATGTTAACCTTTATGTCAGTTCATGTTCCACCTGTGCCAAACAGAAACACTAGCAGGTCGTCCACTGGGGTTGCTTCAACCTCTACCCATTCCCGTGGAACCCTGGACCCACCTTGCCACAGACTTTGTAGTAGACTTACCCTGTCTGAAGGGAAGACTGTAATCTGGGAAACAGTGGACCGGTTTTCTAAGATGGCCCACTTTGTTGCTCTGCCCAAACTGCCTTTGACTCCGGAACTGGCTCAACTCTTCTTACAACAAATCTTCCGAGTGCATGGCCTGCCGTCACATATCGTTTCTGATAGGGGTCCACAATTCACCGCAAGCTATTGGAGAGCTCTATGCAAGAAGTTTGGGATTCAGTTAGATCTCACCATGGCGTTCCACCCACAGAGCAATGGACAGGTGGAACTTATTAACCGTTCACTGAAAACCTTCTTATGAACCTTTGCCAATGAAACTCAGGATAACTGGGTGGCCTTGCTACCATGGGTACCATGGGCTGAGTTCTCTTATAACAACCATACTCATTGTGCCACAGGGCAATCCCCCTTTCTGCTGGTAAATGGGAAACAACCTCAGGTACCTTTACCACTGCCAGTAACAGTTCCTTCTCCAGCCGACTAAATGACAGCTCAACGACTTCACAAACCCTGGAACATGATCAGCAACATCAGCAAAGCGGTTCGCTGACCGTCATCATCGGCCAGCTCCGGGTTTCCTGCCTGGAGACAAGGTTTGGCTAAGCACTAAAAATATTCACCTTCGCTTGCCCTCCAAACATTTGGCACCCAAGTACTTCGGACCTTTCAGAATAGCGGAGAGAGTGGATGCAGTAGCTTACCGACTTCGATTGCCCTCTACACTAAGGATTCATAATGTATTCCATGTTTCCCTCCTCAAACCAGTAATTCTCTCCAAGTTTCATCGTAACATGCCTGAATCCTCGGAGACACCTGCTACCACTGACACGATCTATCAGGTTTGTGAGGTACTGGATGTTCGCTTTTCTCATCGCAGATGGGAGTATCTTCTCTCATGGGAGGGATGCAGTCCTGAGGACAATAACTGGGAACCTGCACGAAACATCCTGGACAAATCGCTTCTTCTGCAGTTCCATCAGGACCACCCTGGAAAACCTGGTCCTCCTGGGAGGGGGTACTATTGTGATTCCGGTCACGGCTCCCGCGACCAGGCCCTTACCTGCTCCTCCAGTCCCGATGTTTGGCCGGTCCCCCTGCCGTGAGTATGGGCCGGCACAGGCCTCTCACTGCCGCGGCGTCTCCACGAGGGAGACGCCGTCGAATTCCCAGACCTGGCCCTGCCCACTGCATACACACGTGCAAAGAAACAGCTTTTAAAGCTGCAGGTGCAGGAAACCTCGGTCAGCCTCCAGAGTGACGTCAGACGCCAGCAGGGTATATATACCCAGACCTTGCACCAGGAAACTGCCTTGCAATGGGGTTCACTCCTGTGTGAGTAGCTAGTTGCTGTTCCGTTCCTGCTCCAGCCTTGACCCTGCTTCCGTTCCTGCTCCAGTCTTGATCCAGCTTCTGTTCCAGATCCAGCTTCCATTCCAGTTCCAGCTTCCATTCCTGAGCCAGCCTCCGCTCCTGCTTCAGTCCTCCGTTCCAGTTCCAGGCTTGCCCTCGGACTGTCTTCCTGGCTCCTGACTCCGGCTCGTCTGTTGGTGTTCCTTGTCTGCCGCCTGCCCTGTACTTGGACCGTCTTCACGCTGCTGACCCATCGTCCCGGGAGACCTCTTCTAAGTCCCAGCGGTCTGGGTCCTCATGGGCTCCTCCCAGGGGGACCTCGGGCTTCCAGGGCGAAACTCCTGCTCGGTCTCCCGGCTCCATGCTGCCTCCCAGCCATTCCATCTCCGCGGAGTCCACTTCACGTTCCATCACTTCTCCACACGGCCGGCCCAAGGGTCCACTACCCCAGTCATAACAGTCTTCTGAGATAAATATATCACAACAGCATGTTCGTATATTATATTTGTATGTACTGCAGTGGTACCAACCAGAAAAACCTGCAAAAAAAATCCTAAAAGACACTTGGAGTCCATATGGGTATAAGGACTATTGTAATGCATGTTGGGTGTGGAACTGATCCTCAGAAAATAACTTGAATAATAATTACAAAATAGCAAGCTATCCATACCAAAACAGGACTAACTGCCAGCACTCAAACAGTAACAATCCTACCTATGAAAAATAATACTACAAATATTCTATAATCTATAAAACACCAACACTCTATTTCTTAGGAAAACAGGGCAAGCCACACTGAAAAAGACTTATACAGGGAAATTACACACTAAAGGGGCAACTTTAAAAAGGATTTACATACATAAATTGATTTTACACATGTAAATACATTTTATCCATGTAAGTGGGCTTTTGAAAATTGCTACAATATACGCCATTGAATTGTCCATGGGTTATACACGTTAATGCACTTTATGGGGCAGATTTTCAAAGGTTTATGCGCACCGGGCCTATTTTTAAAAGGTGGCACACATAAAGCCTCGGGACAAGTGTAAGTCCCAGAGCTTGCAAAAAGGGGTGGGGCATGGGTGGTCCGGGGGCAGGGGCGTGGCCAGAGGTCTCTACACAGCCGCTGTGCCGGGGGATCATGGCAGGCGTAGCTTGTCAGATAAAGGGACGGGTTTGTTTTTTTTTCGGGCTGGGGCAGGACAGGTAGGGGAAGGGAGGGGAAGGTGGGAGGGAACGGGGAAAGCCAGCTGGTCTCCCCGAGGGCTCGGCGCGTGCAAGTTGAACTAGTGTGCACCCCTTGAACGCACGAATCCCTGATTTTATAACATGCGTGTGGCTGCGCGTGCATGTTTTAAATCGGGTGTACATTTGTGCGTGCCGGGTAGCATGCACAAATGTACGCTGCGCGCATAACTTTTAAAATCTGCCTCTATGTGTGTAAATGGCTTTTTAATATTGCTATGAGAGTATGTTACATTTACACAGGAAACTCCTTTTAAAAATACCTCCTTACAGAATAACACTTTGATCACTCATGCAGGACAAAAACAGACCCTTAACAAATGCAGAATTAAGAGATCCATAAAGTATAAATAAAGCATTTGTTGGTGCTTGAGGTAGTTGTGGGTGGATCCTTGGGCCGGTGGCAGATGACCACATCCCCGGGGAAGATCCTGAGAGGGACCACCGATCAGGCTCAGAGTATGGAGACAGACACACACTAGTTCTTTTATTAAACAGTATATTGAACTACCAGAGGTGGCAGTAGTGAGCTGGAAGTGCCCAGCAGGATTGTAGTCCCTCAGGTATTGGAACAGCGATCCTGGATAACTGAGCTGTAGAGAAACTGAATATAGTGAGTAGGCAGGGTATGCAGAGTTCAGGAACAGAACCTTGATGGTAACACTCACACAATAGTCTCTAGCAGTAGTCCAGGTGTTGGAATGAGTTAGGCCCTCGAGGAGCGAGTACCTGGTTCCAGGAAAAGCTCTGAGAGAGAGAAGGTGACTCACTGGTGTAGTAGGCATTGATGACTTCCAGGCAGAAGAGATATTCAGCACCAGTCCGGGAACATGGGCCCTCGAGGAGCAAGTGCCGGTTCCTGACTGTGACCTGAAAAACAAAGAGAGAGAGAGGCCCCCGAGGAGCTGGTACCCCTGGTAAGTCCGAGGGGCAGAGTAGCTTGGAATGAATCCTAAGTTCAATCCTTGCTAACTCGATTAGTTAGCGATTTCTAAGACCTTATATATCCGATACTGATGAAGTCATCTCAGGGCGACGCCCCTGAGGTTCGCGCCACTGCTGTTACATCAGTCGGGGCCGCGCCGCGCATGTGCCCTGAGGCCCTTGTTAAACACAGCGGATTGTAGCGTCGAGCCGTTCCGGAGACGTTGGAGGAAAATGACAAAGAGACGCCGTGGCAGCCAACCTTCCACTTGAGCAAGAGAGAGTCGCCAAGGAGGTAAGGAGGGCAGGGTGGAGACGTCGAGCAGCGACGGTCGCAACAGCGTGCAACAAAAACTGAACTGAAAGATACAAGAAACAAGACCCCGTATTCAGTGCAACAATGGAAAAACAGAAAATAATTGGTTTTCTCTTCAGGACCGAAACCTCAGCAGGCTTAGCTACTACACAGTCTCTTACTCCCAGGGCCTGCATCCTTTAGTTGTGGTATTCGGGGTGGGGGGAGAGAGTTTTACTCTTCCAGGGCCCAGAGTGCTAAGTGTGACTTCACTTTTCATTTTTTTCCCTGGCCAAAGGGGTATATACTTTTCCCTGTGTGTGCTGTATGTGCCAATAACCACACTAGAGTCAAAAACTGTGTCCAAAATGTAAAGGCTTTACTGATAGAAAGTACAGATACAAATGGCACAATTAACTTAATCCTCAGCACCAAAAGATTTTTCTTCTTTAGTTACAGTTTCTTTCCTCAATCTGTTCATATGTTTCCTTTACCAGGGCAAGAGAACCATTTATCCTCTGGGTCTTGGATAAGTGGAGTCCTCAGGTGGGCAGAGTATCCTTTAGATGGGCAGGAAAACCCCTTTTAAACTGGCAAAATTACTGTCCCTATACTGAGAGTCCAAACCTCTCTTTCCCCAGGGTGAAGACTCTTGATAGGGGTCCTCCAAGGTCTTAAATGTCTTTTTACTCACAGTTAGTTGATGCTCCACTTTTCTTTCTCTTGGGATCCCTGCTGGGAAGAATCCATGCTGGAAACGAATAGCTCCAATGGTCCTGCTGATGAGCAGGAAGAGGGGCAGCCAAAACGTCCTTCCAGATTTTTTAAAACAATTTTTCTTCCCAAAAATGATTCAAACACCAAAAGGTCCTGGTACTGAGTCACCCTCTTCCTCCATCCTTGATGAGGGTGTAGAGGGGAAGGTCTTCCCTAACCTATGCAGCCCCAGAAACTGGGTGTTCCCCATTCCCTGAGTCCAGGTGGTGCGCAGGGTCTCACCAGACTTCTACCACTTGAACTCTTTAAAAAGCTCAAAATATTCTGGGATAACATCCCTTATCTACCAGGTAGTAGATTGGCAGGGCAGATCAGGGACCAAACTCACAGGCTTCCGGCAGGGTTTGCTGGAGTCCAAAGAGGAGACCTGAAAAATCAACTTGGGCAAAAACTCCTAACACCTCCTATAACTTCAAAAGCAACTCATACTGCCCCAGAGCTCCCAGGAAGGAGCTGTCATAAAACCTCTCAAAGGTGATGGCCATTCCAGCACCCTCAAACGGGAGGGGCTATAAAGAATGGTTCCTCCGCTGACCTAGTGACCTATACTACACTGGTTAACCTATGAATTACCCAGGGCTTAACGGAAATGTGACCGTAGAGTCCATTACACCAGCATTTAGTAGTCATTTAGAATCATACTGCATACTCTGTAGGGCAATGATAATAGGACATTCAAAAGCCCAGAACTTTATTTTTCTCTTTTGGTGGTCTCCCTTTGCTTGAGAGCAGCTCCATAAGCAGTAGATTATGTACAGTGTTCTGCCAAAACATGATAGAAGGTGCTCCTTCTTGACTCCAATAATGTAGAATAGATTTCTTGGCCAGAAAAAAGACCTTAAGAGTCCATAGATTTTGCAATCCTCCTCCCATTTCTGTTGAACACAATACTCCAAACAGAGCTACCTTAGCTACTGAAAGGAATATGCCAAGTAAGATTTTGTTATGCATTCTGAAATGCATATTTCTAAAAAGCTTGGAACTTTACACAGGACTAGAAGGAATGGTCCAACTCACCCACTCCTGACTTGCATTTAATACATTTATGAGTCTGAACTTTTAGCAAAAAATGCATGTCTTTGGGAGAAATGAAATCTTAATAACAGTTAATATTGTGTCTTAAATAAAAAATTTAAAACATTTCCCAAACACCAATAAAATATTTAAAAAAATATCAGACACATCAAAGTACACCAAATAATTAAGACTAAAGATAAAAACATAGCAATATGTAAAATCCTGATGCCAGAAAAAGACAATATGGCCCATTAAGTCTGCCCATCCATCCAATTAATTTAGCATTATAATTCTCATTACTTCCTGTATTTATCCCATGCTTTCTTGAATCCAGGTACTGTTTTTGTCTCTGCTTCTTCTCCTGGGAGGCTGTCACAAGCATCCACCACCCTCTCTCTAAAGAAATATTTCCTAAGACTATTCCTGAGTCTACCTCCTATCAACCTCCTCTCATGATCCCTCATTCTAGAGCCTCCTTTCCATTGAAAAATGCTGACTTCCTGTGCATGGAAACCTTTGAGATATTTGAATGTCTCTTTCATATCTCCCATATCTTGCCTTTCTTCTAGTGTATATTCTTCATGTTTAGATCTTTAATTCTATCCTCATATGTTTTAGAATGAAAACAACTGACCATTTTAGTAGCTATATTCAGCTATATTCTGGACTGTCTCCAACCTGTTTATATTCTTTTGAAAGTGCAGCCTCCAGAACTGTACACAGAATTCCAAGTGAGATGTCACCAGGGACCTGTACAAGGACAATATCACCTCCCTTTTTCTGCTGACTATTCTTCTCCCTGTGTAGCCAATAATCTTTTTTACTTTTGCGATAGCTTATTTACCTGTTTGACCATCTTAAGATCATCACCCAGTCCCTGGCTTTCCATACCTGGGAACTTGATTTTCAGTCTCTCTGAGCTTGTTGTAGATTAGTGTGTGTGTGTCTGAGTGTGAATATGGTACTGCTGGGGGTGGGTGAATATGGAAGGTACATGCTAGGGATGTGCAGAGCAAAATTTTATGTTCATATTTTTTATGTCCGAAAGGGGGTCCCACTTGCGGCCAATATGGACATAAAAAAAATCCAATGAGTTGGGTATATGTACATATGTGCAAAAAAAAAATTTAAACCCCCTCACCCTCCTTAATCCCCCCCCCCCAGACTTACCACAACTCCCTGGTGATCGAGCGAGGAGTGAGGACGTCATTTCTGCAATCCTTGGCGAGAAGCATGTGACGTCGGTGGCACGTCGAGTGACGCGGCGTCACGTGATTCCCGGCTCGTTCGCGCCGGACGGCTCGTTCGGCCCAAAAATAACTTTTGGCCAGCTTGGGGGGGCCTCCTGACCCCCCCAAGCTGGCCAAAAGTTCTTTTTGGGCCGAACGAGCCGTCCGGCGCGAACGAGCCGGGAATCACGTGACGCCGACGTCACGTGATTCCCGGCAAGTTCGCGCCGGACGGCTCGTTCGGCCCAAAAAGAACTTTTGGCCAGCTTGGGGGGGCCTCCTGACCCCCCCAAGCTGGCCAAAAGTTCTTTTGGGCCGAACGAGCCGTCCGGTGCGAACTTGCTGGGAATCACGTGACGTCGCGTCTGAGTGACGCGGCGCCACGTGATTCCCGGCGAGTTCGCGCCGGACGGCTCGTTCGGCCCAAAAAGAACTTTTGGCCAGCTTGGGGGGGTCAGGAGGCCCCCCCAAGCTGGCCAAAAGTTCTTTTTGGGGCGAACGAGCCGGGAATCACGTGACGCCGGCGTCACTCGACGTGCCGCCGACGTCACATGCTTCTCGCCAAGGATTGCAGAAATGGCGTCCTCACTCCTCGCTCCATCACCAGGGAGTTGTGGTAAGTCGGGGGGGGGGGGGGGATTAAGGAGGGTGAGGGGGTTTATATTTTTATTTTGGCTCAACAATCGCGATTTCCCACATATCGAACATATCTATGTTCGATATGTGGGAAATCCGATCGTTTATGTCGAATCAATTTTTTAAGTAAAAAAAAAATATGAGTTGCGTTTTACTAATGCGGTCAATCCGAATGCACACCCCTAGTACATGCATAAACGTTCTACTCTTTCATGCATGTACTCTCTAAACCTTCTCTTATGACTTCCCAATGCTGAATTCAAGTTCACGCACACACATACACACACTCTATTTCACATGTATACATGCTCAATCACACTCATGCTCACACACATACACACTCACACATATAAACACAGACATAATCTCTTGAGATGTGATTCGGCCGAACCTTTTGGTTCGGCTATCGGCCTGCCACTGGAAATTTCATTTCCCGCGGTTCAGGACGATTTTTTTTCGCTGTCCCAAACTGAAAAAAAACAAACCACCCCAACTCTTCAGATTTAATTAATTATAATCCCCCACCCTCCCGACCCCCCCAAAACTTGCCTAAAGTCCCTGCTAATCCAGTAGGGGTCCCAGGAGTGATCTTCCGCTCTCAGGCCATCAGCTGCCAGTAAATAAAATGGTGCCGGTGGCTCTTTGCCCTTACCATGTGACTGTGGCTATCTGTGCCATTGGCCGTCCTCTTACATGGTAGGAGCCTTGCTTTGCTCTCTGCTTGCCTTGCCTTGCTTTCTGCTTGCCTCTTCCTTACACCTGTGTCCTGCAGTATCCTTGTTGTGGTGTCTTTTCCTTGGCTTGCTTTTCCAGATTCCACCCTCTGTCTGGACATTGATCATCCTTGATGTCCATCTGGACCTGATCTTCTGCATTGCATTCAACTTTGCCCAATCTGCTGCCTGCTCTGACTAGAGGTGTGCATCCATTTTCCACGTATTTGTAATCCGCAACTTATTTTGTCCTATCTGTTAAATACGTGGGGAGGCAAAACGCATCGCGACTCCCCACGTATTTAACAGATTTCTGTTTTATTCGACCTCCTAAATAAAAATTTAAACCCCCCACCCTCCTGCCCCCCCCCCCCCAAGACTTACCAAAACTCCCTGGTGGTCCAGCGGCGAGTCCAGAAGCCATCCCTGCATTCTCACACCCACGTTTGCTGGTTTCATCATGACGCCGATAGCCTGTGTCACAGGGGCTACTGGTGCCATTGGTCAGTCCCTGTCACATGGTCACCGGCACCATCTTGTACTCCTACCATGTGACAGGGGCTGACCAATGGCACCGGTAGCCCCTGTGACATAGTATGGGCAAAGGCTATCAGCGCCATTTTGAGTCCTGGCATCGGACGGCAGGTCACTCCGGGACCCCCGTTAGACCCACAGGGACTTTTGGCCAGCTTGGGGGGGCCTCCTGACACCCACAAGACTTGCCAAAAAGTCCAGTGGGGGTCCGGGAGCGACCTCGTGCACGCCGTCCGTCCGATGCCAATACTCAAAATGGCGCCGATCGCTTTTGCCCTCACTATGTCACACATAGTGGCGCCGATCGCCTTTGCCCTCACTATGTCACACATAGTGAGGGCAAAGGCGATCGGCGCCATTTTGAGTATTGGCATCTGACGGCCGGCATACAGGAGGTCGCTCCCGGACCCCCGCTGGACTTTTGGCAATAGCCTTTGCCCATACTATGTCACAGGGGCTACCGGTGCCATTGGTCAGCCCCTGTCACATGGTAGGAGCACAAGATGGCGCCGGTGACCATGTGACAGGGACTGACCAATGGCACTGGTAGCCCCTGTGACACAGGCATCATGATGAAACCGGCAAACGTGGGTGTGAGAATGCAGGGATGACTTACCAAACCTCCCACCAGGGGGGGGCGGGGTCAGGAGGGTGGAGGGTTGTAGTTAATTTTAATTTTAGCTGGGACAGGAATTTAACTCGCCGTAGTAACGTATTGACAGATCGACAACTTATGGAATTCTCCATACTTCCGCATGAAACGGAATTGACCCCCCACGAACATGTATCACGAATGCAACGAAAACTTTTTGGCTGCACATCCCTAGCTCTGACCACTGGCTTGTCTTCTTGGATATGCTGTCTGCTGCCTGTCCCAACCTCTGGGTTGTCTTCTTGGATCTACTTCCTGCTGCCTGCCCAGACCTTTGCTTGATCCAGGATTCTCATTCCCCAGATTGTCCAAAGCATGGGCCTAATAGGCTTGCTCGCTAAGTTGTGCCAACAAAGCCACAGCACCAAGGGTTCAAACATACTGGATACTTTACATATTTGTGACCTGGATTGTCCACTGTTGGAAACAGAATACTTGCAGGGATACGGATATTCACTCACATAATGGTTTATGGATTTTTCTTCCAGGAACTTGTCCAAATCCTTTTCAAACACAACTACATTAATAGCTTTTACTACATCCTCTGGCAACAAATTCCAGATTTTAATTATGAGTTGAGTAAAAAAAATAGTTTAATTGTGTGTCCCCTAGTTCAAAGAGTAAACCACTGATTCATGTTTACCCATTTGACTCCACTTCTATCATATCACCCTTGAACTTTCGCTTCTCTAAGCTGAGGAACTCTAACCCCTTTAGCCCTTCCGAATAGGGGAATAGTCCCATCCCCTTTATCATTTTAGTCACTCTTCACTCTCTCTTGTTGCATGTGTGGCTGTGGCAGGCCCGTGGCCAGGCCCTCTTACCCATGTTCGCCTGCTCCAGCGCCTGGCTCTGACTCTCTTGCAGCTGTGGGCTGCCGCCTCCGACTCTGTGCTGCTCCCCATGCTCCCAGCTCCGCAGCGGATGTCTCAGCTCCGCGGTGGGCCTCCCCGTGTAGTCCACAGGGAGATGCTACCGCCTTGCGCTGTGCCCTTCCCTAGGCACTTGCGCATCAGTTCTCCTTTTAAAGGGACCACAGCGGGAATCCAACCAGCGGCCCCGATGTTGACATCACTGGGTCCCAGTACTTAAGCCCGGGCCCAGCCACTCCTTCCTTGCCTTCGCAACAGGTCTCCATGCTAGTCGTGTGCTTATTTGCTTCTCCTGTGATTCCTCCATGTTCCTGGTTTCTGATTCGTCTGCGTTCCTGTTCCTGATCCTGGTACCCATTCGTGCTCCTGTGTTTCGTGTCTACCCTGCTTGTTGCTACTGCCTGTCTCCTGGCTCCGATCACTGCTTCGTCTGACAACGCTACTGATTGTTTCCTGGCTCTGAACTCTGCTTCGTCTAACTACGATCCTGCTCTTCGCCTGGTTTGACCTTTACTTTGCCTGAACATTCTCTAGTTGACTTCTGGTTTTGACCCACGCTTGTCTTGCCACTCTTCCCTGCCTGCCGCCTGCCCTGAGTTCAGCCTGTTCTACGAAACTCCTCTTGACTTCACTCTGGACTTGGCCTTTCAGGAATTGGACTGTTCTTTCTCGGACACCCTCTGTTTGCCTCCTATTCTCATTGGTGCCCTGGTCTCTGGGACTCCTGATCAGACTACCAACTTCTACCACTTCTGACCTCTGGATGACCTCCTCCTCGTCCTTGAGAATACCTCGGACTGAAGCCCACCTAAGTCTATCCAGCCCCAGTACCCAAGGGCCCAACCTGCGGGAAATGAGGGCTGGTATTGGCGAAGCTCCAGCCGGCCTTCGTCAGTCAGTCAGCCAGCTCCGCCTGCCGATGGTGGGGACCCGTAGGGCTTGTCCTGCAGGTAGTGTCAACTCCACCTCAGCCCAAGGGTCCACCTCCTGCGCAACAGGCTGCCAAGGCCATGGTCTCAGTGGAGCCGTCTGCCCTTCAGGCCATTCCCGGACTAGCTTCCAAGGTGCAAGAGCAATAGCGGTTTCTCAAGGCATTGGCCTCCTCCATTGAGAAACTCCATGCCTGGCTTGATGCCCAATCAGTCTACCCAGCTCCAGTACCAGTTCCAAGCCAGCCAACAGCTGTCTCCCTCGCCTTCTAGGACTCTGCTGGCCCTAACGTCTCTCCCTCGTTTCAACGGGGACTCTAAGCTCTGCAGAGGGTTTATTAACCAATGCTACATGCAATTTGCTCTGCAGCCGACCATCTTCCAAGATGAACTCATGAAGATTACCTTCAACTTGTCTCAACTGGTGGGTAAGGCGTTGGCATGGGCTTTCCCCCTGTGGGAGCATTCAGACTTGCTCCTACAAGAGCTATCTCACTTTGTGGCTGTCTTTCGTCGGACCTTCGATGATCCTGGATGGCAAGCTGTGGCAAGCACCAATCTTCTTCACCTGCGGCAAGGTCAATGGGCCCTGTACGACTACAGTATAGAATTTCAGACTCTTGCTACAGAGTTATCCTGGCAAGAAGATAGCCTGTCCAGGTAGGTAGCTCAGAGGCAATCTTCTCAGCTCAAAGATGAAGTAGTGGCCCGCGAGCTCCCGTCCTCCCTTGAGGACCTTATCGACTTGACTGGCCGTATCGACCATCACCTCCAAGAGCACCATCGTGAAGCTCGGACACCCAGAAGACCCACTTTGGAACACTCCTGCTCACCACCTACCCGCCACCTGCGGAACCCCATCTATTTCTTAAACAGAAGAGCCTATGCAGTTGGGCCATGGGCGTTTGTCCCTGGAGGAGGACCTCCAGTGGAGGCAGTCAGGCCTATGTCTATATTGTGGAGTTCCTGGTCACCATCTCCAGACTTGTTCAGTCCATCTAGGGAACTTCCTGGTCTAAGTTCAGTAGGGGTCCTGAACTTGGGCGCTACTTCACTGGCCCCCAGTTATCTCTACCAGTCACTTTAACCTGGGACTTCCGTTCCTTCCCTGATAGACGGAGCAGGGGGAATCTTTATTCTCAAGGACCTAATTCAACTCCTGGGTATCTCTACCTGCTCCCTGGAAACTTCCTTGTGTATTGCCTCCATTTATGGTGAGCCATTGCCCGGCCGAATTTCCTTGATAACTGGACCAGTTCACCTTCTCACCGGTGCTCTCCATGAAGAAGTGGAACCTCTCATCTTAGAAAACTCCATTCACCCAGTGGTGCTAGGATTACCTTGGCTTCAGCATCACTCCATCCAGTTTGATTGGGGAACACTCCAGTTCTCGGAATGGAGCCCAGCTTTTCATCAGACCTGTCTGAAAAAGGTGGTATCACCTCCTACAGTCTCACTTGCGACCACCTTCCCTGGCATCCCTGCTCCGTACACAGATTTTGAGGATGTTTTCTCAAAACAGAAGGCTGATATCCTTCAGCCTCTCTGTAAGTTCAATTGCCCAATCAAACTTCTGCCAGGTACCACACCTCCTCAAGGCCAGACCTACCCACTGTCACAATCTGAGACCCGTGCCATGATGGATTATATCCAAGAGAACCTGACCAAAGGGTTCATTTGACCTTCAACTTCTCCCGCTGGAATGGAATTTTTCTTCGTCACGAAGAAGGATGGGTCCTTGAGGCCATGTATTGACTATTGCGGCCTGAATGCCATAACTTGCAAAGACAAGTATCCTCTGCCTCTGTTCTCTGAGTTGTTTGATCGCCTCCAAGAGGCTTCCATTTCTACTAAATTAGACTTACGAGGAGCCTACAACCTGGTACACATCTGCCCTGAGGATATTTATTTATTTATTTATTTATTTATTTTTATATACCGGCAACCGTTTGCACATCGTGCCGGTTTACAAGTAACTTACAACAAAAGATATATAGGCATAGCCTTTACAGAGAACGGTATATAACATAAACGCAGTAACAGAAAAATTAACTAAATAACTAGGGGAGGGATGGAGGGGGGTAGTCGAGACAAAAGAGGAGGCAGGGGGAGGGTGCAAACAGATACATAGGGATAAGATATGAATAGGGATTTGAGGTAAAAATATGTACACTGGTTATATACAAAAATTGTATGAATCTTTAGAGGGGGAGGGTGTTGGGTGTAGGTCCTGAACGGGGGTGTTGGAGAGAGATGATGGTTGGGCTAGCATGTTAGTTGGTGAAGATGATGAAGAATGGGGGTATGCTTGGAGGAAAAGCCAAGTTTTGAGTTTCATTTTGAAAGTAGGTGTGGAGGTTTCGGTACGTAGGTCAAGAGGCATAGAGTTCCAGAGGGAGGGGCCTGCAAGGGAAAGGGCTCTATTGGTGGTGGAGATGAGTCTAGTGGATTTTATGGAAGGAGGGATAAGAGTTCCACGGAGGGAAGCACGGGTGGGTCTTGTGGAGGTACGAGGGAGGAAGGGTAGGTTTAGCCAGTTGTAGTGTTCGTTAGTAATACTTTTGTGGATGAGGGTAAGGGTCTTGTAAATAATTTGTGAGTGAATGAGAAGCCAGTGGAGATCAATGAGGGTGGGAGTGATGTGGTCTTTCTTGTTGACATTGGTGAGGATGCGTGCAGTAGCGTTTTGGAGGAGTTGTAGAGGTTTGATGTGGGTAGAAGGGAGTCCAAGTAGGAGAGCGTTACAGTAGTCAATTTTTGAAAAAATTATGGATTGGAGTACCGTACGGAAATCGGAAAAGTAGAGAAGGGGTTTGAGTTTTTTGAGGTTTGTAGTTTAAAATAGCAGCTGCTAAGGATAGATTTGATATATGGTTTGAAGGTTAGTTGATTATCAAGTATAACACCCAGGTTTCTTGTGTCAGAGAGAAAGTTGGGGGAATGGAGAGTGGAGAGAGTGGGTGTGGCTGCATGTCTAGAGGAGACGAGGAGGAGTTCAATTTTTTGCGGATTGAGGGCTAGGTGCATGTCAGTGAGGAGCTGGTTTATGGAGGCGAGAATGGTGTTCCAGTTTTGGAGTGCAGTGAGAACAGAGTTTTTGAAAGGGATGAGGATTTGCACATCATCCGCATAGATGAAGTGTGTGATACCAAGGTTGGAGAGGAGGTTTGTAAGGGGGAGCATGTAAATGTTAAATAAGGTGGAAGAGAGGGAGGATCCTTGGGGAACACCACAGTCGAGATTAACAGGAGGGGATATAAAATTGTCGGTGAGGACTGTGTAGGTACGGTTTTGGAGGAAGGACTTTATCCAAGAAAGAGCAGTACCTGAAATTCCTATACTGATGAGAGTGTTGATGAGGATGTTGTGATTTACGGTGTCGAAGGCGGCAGAAATATCTAGCATGGCAATGAGGTAGGAGTTACCGGCATCCATTCCTTTGATGATTGTATCTGTAAGGGAGAGGAGTAGGGATTCCGTACTGAGGTGTTTTCGGAAACCGTATTGTGTTGGTAGGAGTATATTGGATTGTTCTAGGTAGTCAGAGAGACGGGAGTTTACAAGTTTCTCAATGACTTTGGAGAGGAAAGGGAGATTGGAGATAGGACGGAGGTTAGATAGATTGGAGGGATCAAGAGAGGGTTTTTTTAGAATGGGTTTGACCACAGCTTGTTTCAGGGAGTTAGGGACCAGGCCGTGTTCCAGGGAGCAGTTCACGATTTTGGAGAGTGTGGTGGCTATTGTTTTAGGAATAGCGAGAAGAAGTTTAGTTGGGATAGTTTCCGAGGGATGGGAGGAAGGTCTCATCTTTTTTAAGATGTTCTCTATTTCTAGAGTTGAGGAGGGTTCAAACGAAGCGAGGATGGTGGGTGTATGTGGGGTGGGGGGGGTTATGCTGTTGGTGTTGGGGGAGGTCTTGGTATTAGGGGTGAACTTGGCAGTGATGTTGGATATTTTGTTCTTAAAGAAGAGGGCAATTTCATTGCATCGGGTCTGTGTGGCGGGGACTTGGGGGTGTAGACATGTTGGGTTTGGTGAGATTTGAGACTAGGGTAAATAGTGCCTTTGGGTTGAATTGGAGGTGGTGAATTTTCTTAGCATAATATTATTTTTTGGTTGTTTGAATGGCGTTTCTATATGTGTGCATGAGTTGGTAATAGATGGTTTTTGTGGCAGGAGAGGGGTGTTTGCGCCAGTGTCTTTCAGCTGCTCTAAGCTGGATTTTTTGGGTTTTGAGCGTATGGGTGTACCAGGGTTTTTTGGATGATTTGGTTTGTGTGATTGTTTTTCGAATGATTGGGCATAAGTTGTTGGCGATTTTTTGGGTAGTTTCTGTCCAGGAGGATATGGCACTATCTGCTGTCTCCAGGTCAATGTGATTTGGGATGTTGGAGCATGCCGTTGCTAGGGTGTCTAGGGGGTAGGTTTTACGAAGTTGGAAGGATTTAGGCTGAGGGGGAGAGGAGATGGATGGGGTTTGTAGAGAGAGGGTTGTATTGATAATGGAGTGGTCAGACCAGGGGACAGGGAGGCATGTGGGGGGGTGGATGATGTTGATGAGTGAGTTAGTGAAAATAAGGTCGAGGATATGACCGGCTTTGTGGGTTGGGGAGTGAATAAGTTGGGTGAGGCCCATTGTGTCTAAGGATGAGATGTAGGCTTCGCATGGTGGGGATTGTGGTGTGGAATCGACATGAAGATTAAAATCGCCAAGGATTATCGTGGGGATGTCGGGGGTGAGAGAGACGGTGAGGAATTCGATGAGGGGGGAGGGGTATTTTTCTAGTAGACCAGGAGGGGTATAGATTAGGCAGATTTGTAGAGATTGCGATTTGAAAAAGCCTACTTCGTATTGATTGGGAATATTGCAGGTTTGTGAGGTGAGCTTGAATTCTCTTTTAGCCATGAGGAGTAGGCCCCCTCCTCTTTTCTTTTTGCGGGGAATAGAGAAAATGTCATAGATTTCAGTAGGGAGTTGGTTAATGAGGGGGGTGTCACAGGGTTTAAACCAGGTTTCAGTTACTGCAAAAATTTCTGGTTTGGAGTCAGTTAAAATATCGTGGAGGAGGTGAGTTTTTTTCTTCAGGGATTGGGCGTTAATGAGTAGGAGAGAAATGAGGGAGAGGGTGAGGGCTTGAGAGTTAGGAGATATGGGGATGGGGGTCAGACACCTTTTTTGAGTGTTGTGTTGGCTGTAGGGGGGAGGAATAGCTTTGAGGGGTATCTGACTAGGTAATTGGGGGGACAGAGGTAGGCGTGTGGAGGCATTTTTGGGTGGGGGGCTAGTAGATGTGTATTGGGGAGAGAGACAGGTTGTGCAATGCGGGCACAATAATGCAGTTGAACAGATTAATGCAATCGGAAACTGGAAAATGGATAACTGGATTTCTGGAAAATGGCCTTTAATACCAGGGATGGGCATTATGAATACCTGCTAATGCCTTTTGGCCTCTGTAATGCCCCTGCAGTATTTCAGCGAATGATCAATGTGATCAATGAGATCTTCCGGGACCTCCTGGACATCAAAGTTGTCACATACCTTGATGACATTCTTGTCTTTTCCAAGGACTTAGCTACCCACCGTGCTGATATTCGTACGGTCCTCCGTCTTTGTGAGAACCATCTGTTTGCCAAGTTAGACAAATGTCTCTATGAACAATCCAGTTTACCCTTCTTAGGGTATATCATTTCACAACGAGAGTTTTCCATGGACCCAGACAAATTTAAAGTAATCCAAGATTGGCGCCAACCAGTGGTCCTTTGGGCTCTTCCGTGATTCCTAGGATTCACAAATTATTACCACCATTTTATCGCTAATTACTCCATCCTGGCGACTCCCCTCACAGCTATGAACCATAAGGGCCGTGATACCCGGACTGGTCCCCTGAGGCCCTTGCTGCTTTTCAACATCTCAAAAATGCCTTCCTCGCTGGATCCTGTATGCGACACCAAGACCCAAACTGCCCCTTCATAGTCAAAGTAGATGCCTCCACTGCTGGGGTGGTCCTGAGCCAGCACTCGACATTGGGAACCTTAACTCCATGTTCCTTTTTCTCCAGCAAGTTCTCTCCCACGGAACAGAATTATAGTATTGGCGATCAAGAGCTACTTGCAATCAAGCTTGCCTTAGAAGAGTCGTGTCCTTGGCTAGAGTGTGCCAACACCAACAATTTTTACTGACCACAAAAACCTTGAACACCTGAGTGATGCCCAGTGCCTTAATGCTCGCCAGGCCCACTGGGCATTATTCTTTTCCAGGTTTAACTTCGAACTCCGGTATCGACCTGCAGAGAACATATGCCATGCCTCACTCCTTTGAACCCACAGATGTTCCCAAAGAGCCTAGCCACATCATTGAACCCTCATATATTCGATTATCAGCAACTTTTCCAGTACCAGCTGGGAAAACCGCCATACCTTGTCAGCTTCGGGAGAGAGTTCTCCGTTGGGCATATGATTCGAAGTTCACCGGTCACCCAGGATGGGCGCAAACTCTTGTTCTTCTCCAGCGATGCTTTATTTATTTATTTATAGGGTTTATATACCGGAGGTTCCTGTATAAAATACATATCACCCCGGTTTAGAAGAAACAAGAACTATCGCTTCATTTAGCGGTTTACATTGAACATTGATTCTTCTGGTGACCCACCATGGTCAGTAATACCAGAGCATATGTCGATTCCTGCAACACATGTGCCCAGCAGAAGCCCCCCAGTTGGTCGGCCCTGGGGCCTTCTTCAGCCACTTTCTGCTCCGAAGGAGCCATGGATGCACCTCTCCATGAATTTTGTTGTGGATTTGCCTCTGTCAGAAGGAAACATGGTAATTTGGGTCATCATCGATAGGTTCTCTAAAATGGCCCATTTTGTTCCACTGCCTGGCCTACCTTCAGCTCCAGAACTGGCAACCCTCTTTTTCCTCCATGTGTTCCGGCTACATAGCCTACCCAAGGACATTACTTCAGACAGAGGTCCCCAGTTCATCACCTGCTATTGGCGCACCCTGTGCTGCAAGTTTGGCATTAACATCAGCCTCACCACAACTTACCACCCAGAGGCCAATGGTCAAGCTGAATGCATGAATTTTTCTTTGCACCTATATTAATGATTGGCAGGACAACTGGGCAGAACTTCTCCCGTGGGTGGAGTTTTCCCACAACTCCCATATCGCTGCTGCTACTGGGGTATCACCATTCACCATTGTCTATGGCAGGCAGCCAAGGCCTCTTGGCATGCATAACACATTCCATGAGTCCCTGCTGAAACTGGTGATTCTCTCCTGGCCATCTCGTAAGGCACCTGAACCATCTCATCTGGTTGATGAATCCAATACTACCTACAAGGTCCGAGAAGTCCTTGACGTCCCCTACAGGGGTCATCAGTGGGAGTACCTCCTCTCATGGGAGGGTTATGGCCCAGAAGAAAACTCTTGGGAGCCAGCATACAACATCCCCATGCTCCCAGATCCCAGCACCACAGCAGATACCTCAGCTCCACAGCATCCCTCCCTGCGTGGTCCGCAGACAAATGTCTCACGCCATGCCCCACCCTAAGCGCACACACATCAGTTCTCCTTTTAAAGGAGCTATGGCAGAAATCCAACCCACGGCCCCGGATGTTGACATCACCGGGTCCCGGTACTTAAGGCTCGGCCCAGCCACTGCTTCTTTGCCTTGGCAACAAGTCTCCACGCTAGTCGTGTACTTAGTTGCTTCTCCTGTGATTCCTCCATGTTCCTGTTTACTGTTTTGTCTGCGTTCCTATTCCTGATCCTGGTATCCGTTCCTGCTCCTGTGTTCTGGGTCTACCCCGCTTGTTGCTACTGCATGACTCCTGTCTCTGACCACTGCTTCGTCTGACCACGCTACAGATTGTTTCCTGGCTCCGACCACTTCTTTGTCTGACCACACTACTGTTTGTCTCCTGGCTCTGACCTCTGCTTCGATGGCTACAATCCTGCTCATCTCCTGTTTCGACCTTTCTGGTTTTGACCCACGCTTGTCTTGTCACTCTTCCTTGCCTGCCACCTGCCCTGACTTCAGCCTACTCTACAATGCTCCTCTTGACTTCGCTCTGGATATGGCCTTTCAGGCTTCAGCCTGTTCTTACTCGGGTGTCTGCCTCCTGTTCTTATTGGCGCCCAGGTCTCCGGGACTCCGCTTCGTCCAGATCAGACCACCAACTTCTACTGCTGCTGACCTCTGGCTAACCTCCTCGTCATCATTGAGAAGACCTCAGACGGAGGCCCACCTAGGTCCAGCCAGCCCCAGTACCCAAAGGATCAACCTGCGGGGAACGAGGGCTGGTATTGGTGAAGCTCCAGCTGGCCTCCATCAGTCAACCTGCTCCGCCTGCCGACATTGGGTTCCCATAGGGCTTGCCTTGCAGATAGCGTCAACCTCACCTCGGCCCAAGGTACACCTCCTGTGCAACATATCTTTTCTAATTTGCCTATATCTTTTTTGAGATGCATTGTCTAGGATTGCAAACAATACTCAAAGTGTGGTCACTCCATGGTGCAATATAGAGACATTTTGACACCATCTGCATTATTCTCTATTCCTTTTCTAATAATTCCTAGCATTCTATTTGCTTTCATGGCCACACACTGAGCAGAGGATTTTAACATATTAATCACAATGACATGTACCTTCTCCTATATGGTGACTCATAATGTGAATTTTGCACATGATCACTCAGATACAGACATGCTCACTCTTTTCTCTCTCCAGAAGATACTAGCTGCAGCAGTTTCCTTTTGGCCCTGGATGACACTTCTTTCTTCACACCAGGGAGTTCCACACTTTGCCACCTCCTTCTCCTCTTTCTTCAGTGGTGGGACCTGATTATTCCTGGTACTGCTTGCTATTTCTGGCTCTGCAGCCGGATAGTGCTCTGCCTCCTGCTCTTTTGGATCTGCATCCCAATGCTTCACCATCTTTTTCTCCTTTTATTGGGGTGGAGCCAATGGTGCTCTGCCCCCTATTCTTTTGGCCCTATCGCCCAAAGTTTTACCTCTTATTGCTTCTTTTTCTTCAGGCTTTGGGGTCAACAATTCTCTTCCTTCTGTTCTTCTATCTCCGTGTTCTGATGCTGCACTGCCTCTTGCTCCTTTTTCTTCAGGCCACAGGGTTGACAATCTCTTCTTTCTGTTCTTCTGACCCTGAGTTTCAACACTGCACTGCCTTTTCTTTCTCTTCTGGCCATCAGGGTCCATACTGCTGTACCATCTGAGTCCTCCCTGCTCCTTCTTTCAGTGGTTGTTTCTTCTTCTTCTCATGCCCAGTACTTTCACTGGCTATTTCTGGGCCTTTGGAGTGGATGCTCTAATGGTGTTCCTAGGGTAGATGTGCCTAAGGCCATGGCCACATTTGCCATAGGCTAGCTACGGCTCATGAAAGACCATTAATATGGTACATCTGGGACATGGCAAGTAGGCAGAGTAGCTCTAAGTCTTCTAAGGTAGAATAAAAGAGGCATGGCTGGTAGGCAGAGCAGCAACAGCAAAACCCCTAAGGTGGCACATCTAGTGCATTGTCGGTAGGCAGAGAGGTTGTAAGACCCCCTAAAATGGTCCATAAGAGGCATGACAGATAGGCAGACCAGAAGCAGCAAGGCTCCAAAGGCTGAATATAAGATACACGGCAGGTCAGCAGTGCAGAAGTAGCAAGACTCCTAAGGTGTCGCAAGCACAAAGGAGCTTTCTTGAGCTATGAGTTCCTCAAGTTCTGATTCAGGGAA
Source organism: Rhinatrema bivittatum (assembly GCF_901001135.1). Lineage (NCBI taxonomy): Eukaryota > Metazoa > Chordata > Amphibia > Gymnophiona > Rhinatrematidae > Rhinatrema > Rhinatrema bivittatum. The sequence goes on along the minus strand of NC_042616.1, from coordinate 321,430,610 downwards.
TCCCAGACAAGATATTCCTTGGAATCAGTTATTTTTGCTTTCATTGACAGAGATGCAATAATGAATGAAGAGGAGTGAGGAGCTGTTTTTGGCTGTTGAACTTCTTCTGCCGCAGTCCATGCCTCTGCCCTGATATTGTCTGCTTTGGATGGCTCTTACACACTTCCTTCTGCTGCGAAACAAGAGGGAGAGGAACAGGCAGTGATGGCACATGCTTTCCAAATTTAAATTATTTTTAACTTTAAGCTATCTCCACTCCTGCCATTCTGTGGCCAAAGAAGTCCCTCTTTAATTTTGGACAGAACTGACTTTTTTCACTTCTATTATGCTGGGTTGCCTCTGGATCACTTCCTGTACCCCTGACAACATCCTCTCCTCTTTCTTTTCTTTAGATAATGAAATTTGTTCAAGTGCACTGCCTTCTGGGGGTTTGGATATTACAAATAAATTTAATTAGTAATATTATTAATGTATCTCTACTCACAGATCATAGTACTATTGACTGTATGGAGAACTCTCTGTCACACACGCATACACGCACACACACACACACATACAAATACACATAAAAACAGTGCTTGTATGCTGCACTATGTGCTCTAGTGTTGATTGACTCCACACACAAAAAAAAACTGATAAACATTTATAGTATCAAAAAGTCTGTCAGCCTGGTATAACTTTTCTCTTCAGTTTCTGAATGTCCATTGCTCAACTCACTGGTGTTCAGCAAGAGGCAAAAATAATCACTGGCAATGTTGCTACTGCCCCCACACTGTTCCCATCCTGACCCTCTCTCAGCACACAGAAAAATAAAAACCATCAGCAATGTACTGCCTTCCTTTCAGAAACACAGAGAAGATCAGAAACATCCAAAAACCAGTGCAAAAGCCAAAGGGCCTGATATTAAAAAGCATTTATATGCATAAAACTAGGTTTTACATGTGTAAATGTGCTTTACTCAAGATAGTTGACTTTTGAAAATTGCTAGAATACAAATACATGCAACTTGAATTGTCCATAGGATTTACACATGAGTGCACTTTACTCGAGTAAATAGCTTTTGAAAATTGGTACGATAGTATGTTACATTTACGTGCATAACTCCTTTTGAAAAGTTCTTTCTGAAATTCTGAGAGAGCTTTTAAGCAGACATCCTTTTCTACCAACTGCTAGAGGGGAACTACAGAGCCTCTTTCACAGGCTCAAAATTTATAGTGGGAGGATGTTAGCATCATTCAATGCAAATAGCCACTATAGACTAGTTAAAAAGAGGCTGCACCGTGAATTGTCCTCTGACTAGTTTCCTTGCCAACCTGCACTGTCTTAGCTGGTTGCTATAGTTACCAGGTTTTTTTTCTCAGCAGTACACAGGTTTAGACTTCAATGGGCCACAAAAATGAATGGAAACATAAATGAATGAGAAAAAGATTATTCGTTTTATTGGAGCCATGAATAAAACAAATATGGACTAATTTGCTTTGTTTTACCCACTTATTTTAAATAATTGCACATCCCTACTTTCCAATACTCTTTTAACACACCGGACAACTAGAATAATGTGATATAAGCTGTCCTTGCCTTTAAAAGATGACATCAACTTATTTTTATTCATAAAGGGGTACATTTTATAACATGCGCACACACGTCCATGTGTGCACCGATTTTATAACATGCACGCATATTATAAAATCCATGGGCAGTGTGCACATACGTGACAGACTTTATAATCAACACGTACATGTGTGGGTGGCGCACGCACAGGGGTCAAATTTTGTAAGATTACGGACAGCGACATAATCGGGCCTCCCCAATTTCCCTCCCAGTCCACTCCAATTATCCCCCAACCTAACCTTCCTTCCCTTTCTCCTCTCTACCCCAACCCCTAACCCCTACCTATCTACCCCTAATATTTTATTTTTTTACTTACTGCTTCTTGGGAGCAGAAGCAATTTACGCGTGCCACCTGGCTGCCAGAGCATGCTTCCCCGGGTCAGCATACAACGCTGCTGTCCTAGCCCGCCCTAACCCTCCCCTTCCTGCCCAGATTACACCCCCTGGCCCACCCCTTTGAAGAGACCTGCCACTTGTGTGTGTACCGGGGTTTACGCACATTGCCGGGCCTTTTTGAAAATTCATGTGGCGCTCGCAAGGCCTTTGAAAATCCAGCCTAAAGTTATTTACAGTGAAAATGAGACTTGTCTTGTAAATCTTTAGAGATTTTTATTCATATGCTATCGCTGAACAAGTTAGCTAGATAAAAATATCCGGCTAACTTGTCTGGGATATTCAGCAGTGTAACCATGCCACAGAATATACCCTGATAACTAAGATTAAACATGATAAAAAAAAAAAGCCTTTAGCAGGATGAGCCTCTTTATTACTAGAACCTTCTGCAATGACTTTGGTTCTCATCCCTTCCTGTTGCCTTTTGCAATATTCCTGGTCTTCTTTTTTTCTCCTTGATTTAAGTTGCCATGCTGGTGGTTTTATATGTGATCACAGTGAACAGAACTTAGTTTGTCATCATTTGTATCTTGCTCATGGTTGGCTACCTTTTGGTTGCTAGGCAGAGCTGGTCAATTCATGCTATCTTTTGTCCACACTTTTTAGATACATGATTGACACACCTGACTCCAAGGGATGCCTGGCTATGTTAGAATGCATTATCAAGTACCGATTGGCCTAGTCTACTGCCATGCCTTATTTGGACATCATGATTTTTTCAGCAATAGTAATTTACAGACGTTGTGCATAGTTGTGTTTGACCTTTTCAACAATGGCTCTTTCCAGACATCATGCTAATAACCACTATGGATCCATAATGTTGTATTTTTGTGAAATTATTACATTCTAAGGAAAAGCTGCTTATAGTCCCTCCTTTGTGGGACTACTGGTTACAGAAGACTCATTCAAAGGCATTTTCTTTTGCTGATCCAAGAATAAGGAATTTGTTGTCTCAAGAATTTGACACTTTAGCTTTTAGAAAAAAGGTTAAGGCAATCCTTTTTAAACTAGCATTTGTATAGTTTTGGAGGTTTTTAAATGATTAAACATGTAAGTATTTATATATAATGTATACATGCAATTTTGTATTATGGGTAATTATGATTGATGCTTTATAATCCTTTTTGGACTATCTTATTGGAAGAATAGCAGAATATAAAAATCTACAAATAAACAGGCCAATCCAATAAACCTACATGGAAAATGGGTACTTAATATTGACCGCCCACTTTCCTAAATGCATGCCTATCCACCTCTCCTGGGCACGTGATCAAATATTTAAATGAGGGGTCACACTATAAAGTAGGCACTAGGGACAAATGTGTGCCTCTAGCACCTCACTGGCAGTGGGAGCCCAGGAGAGGTGGCTGTCAGTAGGTTAGGAAAACGGATGCTCAATTTTCCTAACCTGACTGCCAGCACACTTATATTTAATTTTTTTTTTTACACATTCTCATCCTTTTGTTCCTCTGACTTAATATTGCTACAATATTAAGTTAGAGAAAGTAAAGAAAAGCAGTATTTTCTGCTTGTCTGTATACTTTTTGGGCTGCTCAGAAATGAACATCTGCTCTGGGCAGGCGTTAATTTCTGATAGTAAAAATGTGAGTGTTGGGCAAACATTTTTTTTTTAATTGGGGGACAATAGCTAATAGCCTCATCAACATACATTTGCATGTGATGAGCATTATTAGTTTCATGGGGGGGGGGGGGGGTTGTATGCGCGTTTTGGATGCACTAATTCCCTTAGGGGTAGATTTTCAAAGAGTTACGTGCGTAATATACGTGCGTAACCCCCGAAAACCTACCCATGCGCTCGCCGAACTTATTTAGCATAGGCTCGGCGGCACGCGCAAGCCCCAGGACGCGTGTGTGTCCTGGGTCTTCGAAAAAAGGGTGGTATGGGGGAAGGGCCATGGGCGTGGTGGCAGTCCAGGGGTGGTCCGGGGGCAGGCCCGAGTCCTCCAGCACAGTGACTGTGCCGGGGGATGGCGCACCAGTGCGTGCAAGTTACGCCTGCCAGGGGCAGGCGTAACTCCGTCAAATAAGGTAGGGGGGATTTAGGTAGGGCTGGGGGGTGGGTTAGATAGGGGAAGAGAGGGAAAGGTGGGGGGCATAAAAAAAAAAGTTCCCTCCAAGGCTGCTCCGATTTCGGAGAGGCCTTGGAGGTAATGGGGAAAGCCATCAGGGCTTCCCTTAGGTTCGGCGTGCGCAAGGTGCACAAGTGTGCACCCCCTTGCTCGAGCCGATCCCAGATTTTATAACATGTGCGCAGCAGCACACACATGTTATAAAATCAGGTGTACATTTGTGCGTGCCAGGTAGGGCGCACAAATGTATCCCGCGTGCTCTCCTTTAAAAATCTGGCCCACATAGAATAAGGGGTTGAAGATGTATGTCTAAAACTTGAATCCGACCATAGGTTAAACAGTGTGTATAACTGAGTACATTGTATTGCATCAGTCTGAATATAAACAAATCTAATTTCTAATAACTGACAGTCATTTTAAAGGTTTTAACCAAAATAGCATACTGGGGTAACACCTTTGATTACTGACAATTTTCCCTACAGGGAAAAGTATGCACATTGTGGACAGTGTGCATATTTTTCTCCACATTGTGGGAGGGGGAGAAAGCAATTTTCAAAGGATTTTTCTGCTGGTAAATATCCATTAACCCACAGAAATTCCATTGGAAATTGCTCCATAATCATTTATATCGCAAACAGCTCTTACCCCTAGATTCATCAAAATGCTATAAATTTTACATGACTAATGCTAAGGAAAATGGGTGTGGTTAGGGTAATTTTTGAGTTACCACACTGTGTGCTGTTTTAGTGTTATGCATAGGTATTTTATCACAATGTGTGTTAATTTTATTGTATGAGAGAGAGCGTTCTAAACATTTTGGAATAAGATATCCTATTGGGGATCCTCCTGTGTTTCATTGAATTTGAACTTGAATCACTTACACATTTGTAGCCCCTGAAGCAGTGAACGTGAAACATGATATTGTGTTGGGCTTGATCTACGTTGGATATACTAAAGGGAATGACACTGATTTCTTTATTATCACTTTCAAAAAAAAGGTCTTAAAAATTACAAGGACCAATGATTATATGAGACACAGATGGTTTCTTAAGAACAAATATTGTCATGAAACTTTGGGTGGTATGAGGGTCCTTTAACCAAATTATAGGCTTTGGATGTGAATACTTTATTAATTTTTTGTTCTGCAATACATGTAAATATATTGATGACATTTTTTTGATATGACAAGGTGATGCAGATTGATTACAAAGTTTTTTTTTTAAATGGTTAAATAATTTAGATGTGAATCTTAAGTTTATGAACTTTGATAAAGAATTCCTCTCCTTTTCAGATATGTGCATTGCATTAAAGAAAGGTAGATTCCACACTTATATATATCGTAAACTGACAGATTCTAATAAATTATTAGACTATACTAGTTGCCATAGTAGAGTGCTGAAAAATAGTTTACCATGTTCACAATTATTGAGGTTACTTAGACTGTGTACTAAAGTTGTGACTTTTGAACAAAGAGCAATAGAAATGAAAAAAAGGTTCTTGAATAAGAATTACCCTGAAAAATATATTGATGAAGGTTTTAAGCATGCAGCAGAACAAAATAGTAGGGATGTGAATCGTTTTTTGACGATTTAAAATATTGTCCGATATATTTTAAATCATCAAAAATCGTTAGAGGCGATATATAATAGGAATTCCCCCGATTTATCGTCAAAAATCGTAAATCGGGGGAAGGGGGAGGGGAAGGGGGAGGGCGGGAAAACCGGCACACTAAAACAACCCTAAAACCCACCCCGACCCTTTAAAATAAATCCCCCACCCCCCGAACCCCCCCAAAATGTCTTAAATTACCTGGGGTCCAGTGGGGGGGGGGGGTCCCGGTGTGATCTTCCACTCTCGGGCCACAGGTGCGTTGATAGAAATGGCGCCGGCACTAGACAGGGCAAAGGTAGCGCCGGCGCCATTTTGGTTCCTGTCCCCCGATGTCACGAGCGTAGGAGATCGCTCCCGGACCCCCGCTGGACCCCCAGGGACTTTTGGCCAGCTTGGGGGGGCCTCCTGATCCCCACAAGACTTGCCAAAAGTCCAGCGGGGGTCCGGGAACGACCTCCTGCACTCGAATCGTGTTGCCGTATTGCAAAATGGCGCCGGCCATACGGCCATACGGCCGGCGCCATTTTGCAATACGGCAATATGGTCATACGGCCGGTGCCATTTTGCAATACGGCCCAAGTAGGGAAGTTCCCTACGAGGCCGCTCCGATTTCAGAGCGGTCTGGGAGGGAACGGGGGAAGGCAGCGCGGCTCGGTGCATGCAAGGTACACAATTGATCACCCCCTTGTGCGTGCCGATCCACGATTTTATAACATATATGCACCTGCACGCGCATGTTATAAAATCGTGAGTACATGTGTGCGTGCCTTGTAGCGTGCGCACATGTACACCCGTGCGCACATTTTAAAATCTACCCCTATGTATATTATTAATATCATTTAGGCATCTGAATATATCATATACCATCCCTGTCTCCTCTCTCCTTTAGGTTAAATATAGTTAGGTCCTTAATTCTCATTTCATATGGCTTTTGGTACCGATTCCGCACCATTTTGGTAGTTTTTCACTGGACTGCCTATGGACCATCTGTATTCTTTCAAAAGTATGGCTTCCAGAACCATAATATTCTAGGACCTATGAGAGGTCTTACTATTGATCCTTGCAAAATCATGATCTTACCTGCTGTAGTTTATGCTGATGTCTCTCCTTGTGCACACCTGGCATTGAAAATCCTCCATTATGTAAGTCGAGAGGATAGAACCTGACTCCAGCAGCTTCACGGCTGCCAATAATTTACTTGATCATCAGGAAATATTTCTTCAGTGATTGGAGAAAGAAGATTTAGCTGTTGTACATAAAATTAAGATCAGTAAGTGGTTACCAGATTTCACTTAAGCTTGTTAACTAGCTTATAGTTACTTATGTCAGATGTATAATTGTGGTAAGTCAGAGCCCTCTCCTTGTGTGAATAACAAGCTGCAACAGAAAAGTTGGCAGAGTCCTCCTAGATATTGCTTATAACAGACAGAAAATCAGCATTTTGAACAGACAGAGAAAGGTTAATGGGCTCTAGTTAGTTTATTTTATTCATTTCATTTATTTATTTGATGTGTATTCCGAATTTTTCAGGCACTTTAAAGAGGATTGCATTCAGGTATTAGAGCACAGAGGCATGGGAAATGGAGGGTGGAGCTCCCTGTGGGCAAACACTCATTTGAATTATAAAAAGACAACCCCAGGAGTGAAGCAAATGATACAAGACATTACATTTCCCAAAGAGCCAAAAGAAATCAAGATCCAGTGGGGCTCTGAGGGTGGAGTACCTGAGAAATGGGTGGGTGGAGACTGACTTCACCAAGGATACAGGTGAGGAAATCAGTCTATGAAGATAGATTCAGGGGGAGGAGTGTTTCCCTAGGGAGAAGAGACTGAATTGAAACAGCCTAAAGAAATGGAAGAGAGGAAGTCAGAAATTCCAGTGGAGCCTGAGCTGTAGGACATGGAGATAAATTAAGGCCGGTACAATTGTGTTTTCCTTCTGATTGGCAATTAGAAATGCTGCTTGCCACAGTCTAAACTGATACTCTTTGAACTACCTTTTGTTTTGTTTTCTGTGGCAGCTACAGTTACTAACCTGTAATTGCTGTATAAAATTAAACCATTTCAATGTCCAGCCTTCCAACCACTTGTTCAGGCAGATACAGAACTATTTTTCCTCGGCTGGGGGAATGGGTAGCAAAGAAATATTGTGAATATAGTCTGAACTTTTGTTTATTTAGCAGCACGTAGGATACAAATCTATTCAAACCACCAAGAATGGGTTTGCTTGGGAGGAGATTCTAAAGGACAACTGTGCTGTGAAAATTTGTCCTGCAGAAGAAAACAGGTGGCTGACTCTAAAGGCCTTACCAAGGGGACTTTTGACAATAATACAGTAAAGCTGCTGCAAGGTTTATCTAAAAGTTTAGTACCACAGCTGACTGTAACTGTTTAATGAGATAACAGAAGAATTCTAAATTATAGCTTCACATATTGAAAGCAATTAAATACTATTGTTTTGAAAAAGGTAAAACGTGACTATTTTGTAGTTCATCTTTATTCAGCTAATGCAAATGTCTTTGCAATAAAAACTTTGAGTGAAAAAAAAGAGAAAGCAATGTGCTATAGATATGCTCTAAATGAATTCCAAAATTTGAGACTGAAGAATAATACACACATTATCATTTTGCATGTAAATACCGATTACAAAGATTTGTTTTTGCCCTCCGTGACCATTGGTTTAATTGCAATACTGAAAATTCATAAGCATGGCTTTTGGAAAACACATCAATATAGGCCCTAAGGAATATGATTTTGCCATACACAAGACAGCTTATCTTGGAAAGCCTTAGCAAATATATTCATTTGCAAATACAGGGCACATTTTACAATAATTATCAGTCTTTTTTTTAATGGAAGGTGACTTCCTTGAGACTTTTCTGTCCTCATAATGGGCTTCCATCCAGTCATTATAATAATAGATTTCCAAGAGATGAGCTGGAATATTCAGTGGAGCTTGCATACTTGTAATCAATCTATAATGATCAACCGACTTAAGAGCCTCTTTCATTTACTACAAAAAGAACAGAGCAGTAAAGAATAAACCATACTTTTATATTAATCACATATAAATCGTTACTATGGCTCAGAAATGGGAAATACTTGTAAATCATCTTTCATAGGATTCTTTTTTCTTTCTTATACAGAAATCTTTTTTTTTTTTTTTTTTTAGGACTGAAGTACATTAAGCTCAGAAGGATACTGTGTGTTGCCTGCCATTTTTAACACACACAAGTAACCCTGCTTTAATATAGATTTACTAAATTAATTAGATGCAGAATTTGGCAACATTAATGGTTGCATTAAATTGAAAATAGTCATTTTATTATTGGTATTCTCTGCAGCTTCCATGAAATTGCCTCAGAAAAATATGGTTAGTACTGGCTGCAGGGAAACCAACATGGAAAGGACAGAGTACACCAAATTGGCTTTCTTGGCTCCCCGTTTCCTTAATTCAAAGACCCCATTCTTATAAATCCCCAAAGGTTCCAGAATTCTCTCAAACCACAGAGCATACCCCCTTATGAACCACAGAAGCAGCAGGAATATAAAAGCAGCATGCATCTTTCCTCCAGCTGCTCTGATCCAAAACTGAATTGCAGCCTTGCCACCTTTATACTATGAAATGCATATGCAATTGTGCTATAAAAAAAAGTTCACAAAAATGGAAAATGTATAACGTATATATCACGCACTCTAATATTACATATCATATATAGCGACATATAAATTCATTAGAAAAAATTTTTTATTGTTGTATACAAAACATTTTATCGAAAATCTTCAGAAAACATTTAATTACTATTCATAGTTGGATACATATAGTAAAAAACAAATATTCACCATAAAAACACATTCATACACTCAAACATACCATTAAAAATTATTCTTTTTAGAGAATCTGTATAATACAATTGTTCCACTCCCTCTTTACACTATTGTATTTTATTTCTTCCGTTGTTCAAATTCACATAATCATACTCCCAACATGTTTCGCCGTGCAATCGGCTTCTTCAGGGGAGCATAATACACAGATCTTCAAAGGTTTCCTCCACAAAATCACCCAAGTGTATCCACATTATGAAAAATATTTCAATAAAAATTTGTCATAATTTTCAGAAATTTTTAATTACAAAGGTGCATTCAATATTCAATCAGCACCAATTTACTAACCTCAAAATTCACAGTATCCTATTCTTGCCACATACCAACAAATCAAGGGCCTCATTTTCTAAAGTATCGCAGGCCTGCGATACTTTAGGGAATGAGGGGCGGGGGGCCAAAACGGGGGGCGGGCTTGAGCTAGCCAGCAGCGATCGCACCGTCGCGGTGCAATCGCTGCTGGTTTCACACCCAATAGCCACACCATAGAAGGTGTGGCTATTGGGTGCGAACTTGGACGCGAAAAGGGCCTTACCTTTTCGTCGTCCGTGGCGTCTTCGCGGAGTCGGCCCTGGTGACGCCCCGACTCCTCCTCTTCCGGGGCCGACTGCTATACTCATCCTGTTGTTTTCCTGATCCTGGATTGAAGGTTTAGGCTAATGGTTAGACAAGTAAGGAATATCTGGATGTATGTACATTTTGGGGTCCTTGACATGGGGAAGTGATAGTGGGAGTTGACATCTTTTCAGGGAGCAGTGGTTGATGGAGACATAATCTTTAGGTAAGGGGCAGGGCTTTCATTTCCAGAGGTTTTTCAGGTGTGAGGAGATTGACTTCAGGGGACTGGAGGGTCAGATCTGTGTCTGTGGTTCCACCCTCTCCTAACCTCTTGCTAGTGCTATAACCCATTTGATAACCTAGTACTTAGTAGGGATGTGAATCGTGTCCTCGATCGTCTTAACGATCGATTTCGGCTGGGAGGGGGAGGGAATCGTATTGTTGCCGTTTGGGGGGGTAAAATATCGTGAAAAATCGTGAAAATCGTGAAAAATCTAAAAATCTAAAAATCGCAAAACCGGCACATTAAAACCCCCTAAAACCCACCCCCAACCCTTTAAATTAAATCCCCCACCCTCCCGAACCCCCCCCAAATGAGTTAAATAACCTGCGGGTCCAGCGGCGGTCCGGAACGGCAGTGGTCCGGAACGGGCTCCTGCTCCTGAATCTTGTTGTCTTCAGCCGGCGCCATTTTCCAAAATGGCGCCAAAAAATGGCGGCGGCCATAGACGAACACGATTGGACGGCAGGAGGTCCTTCCGGACCCCCGCTGGACTTTTGGCAAGTCTCGTGGGGGTCAGGAGGCCCCCCACAAGCTGGCCAAAAGTTCCTGGAGGTCCAGCGGGGGTCAGGGAGCGATTTCCCGCCGCGAATCGTTTTCGTACGGAAAATGGCGCCGGCAGGAGATCGACTGCAGGAGGTTGTTCAGCGAGGGTTCCGGCGCCTCGCTGAACAACCTCCTGCAGTTGATCTCCTGCCGGCGCCATTTTCCGTACGAAAACGATTCGCGGCGGGAAATCGCTCCCTGACCCCCGCTGGACCTCCAGGAACTTTTGGCCAGCTTGTGGGGGGCCTCCTGACCCCCACGAGACTTGCCAAAAGTCCAGCGGGGGTCCGGAAGGACCTCCTGCCGTCCAATCGTGTTCGTCTATGGCCGCCGCCATTTTTCGGCGCCATTTTGGAAAATGGCGCCGGCTGAAGACAACAAGATTCAGGAGCAGGAGCCCGTTCCGGACCGCTGCCGTTCCGGACCGCCGCTGGACCCGCAGGTTATTTAACTCATTTGGGGGGGGTTCGGGAGGGTGGGGGATTTAATTTAAAGGGTCGGGGGTGGGTTTTAGGGGGTTTTAGTGTGCCGGCTCACGATTCTAACGATTTATAACGATAAATCGTTAGAATCTCTATTGTATTGTGTTCCATAACGGTTTAAGACGATATTAAAATTATCGGACGATAATTTTAATCGTCCTAAAACGATTCACATCCCTAGTACTTAGAATGTATATTTAAATAATGGGAACAGCATTAATTCTACTAACTGTACATCCTGCATCATGGTCAGATATGGTGTAGTTAAACTGCTAGCACAGCTGATGGGTTACAGCACTAGCAAAATTCTTTGAAGCTGTGGACAAGCATGTGGATAAAGGTGAGTCAGTTGGAATATCAGATGGCTTTTCATACCATTCAGCATGAGAGACCACTCAGGGAACTAAAAAGTCATGGAATAAGAATATAAGAACATGTCATACTGAGTCAGACAAAAGGTCCATCAAGCCCAGTATCCTGTTTCAAACAGTGGCCAATCCAGGTCACAAATACCTGGCAGGAACACAAAATGGTGACAGATTCCATGCTGCTTACCCAAGGATAAGCAGTGGACTTTTCCAAGTCCACCCTAATAATAATTTATAGAATTTTCATCCAGGAACTTCTCCAAACCTTTTTTTTTTTTAACACATCTACACTAACAGCTTTTGCCATTGAAATAGTTACAATGCTTTAGATCCATTTCAATAAAGAATTTCAAAGTGAAATAAATTGCTGGTTTAAACTACTGCACCATGAGGTCCCAGAAACAGTGTGAGTTGTCTGGTGCAAGATAAAGATGGACAAATGTTTCATTACTTCCCTTGTGTGGCAGTAAACATAATCTCCCTCAGGATGTTTTCAAGATTAAATTAGGGATCCCAGAACAGTTAAGAATGCAAATGTCTGCAAATGTTTATAGTAACATCCTGGAAAGGAATTGTATTAAGCATGGCAAGTTCTATGTGTTGTTAAGTCAGTCCCTTTGAATAGCATCTGACTTCCTTATGCGCACAAGTACATAAAATAAAGCTTTCAATTGATAAGAACATACAATCTTTGGAGTTTGTTGTGCTCTTGTTAAATATTTTTCATAGCAGATGGTGCATGGCTCGGGAATCGAAGGAAGGACCATGCCAGCTGACCAGGAAAAGTATAGCTCCACTGGGCGAGTGCCCTTCTCTCAATTTGAAGGGAATATAGGAAAGGATCCCTGAAGGTATTTGTTTTGTTTAATCTCTTTGTCTTTTTGTGCTGTACAACTTATATTGTGCTGGCATTGAGACCTTCACGGGAAATGATATTTATTATTTTTTGTAATATAATATGGAGACTTGTATGTTCTTTTGAATTGTAAGTAATTTAAGTTTGCAAGGTTAAGCCCAGGGAGCAGGATTCCCAGTAAGAAATTCAGGGAGTTGGACTCCTGGGAAAATACCAGGCCCGGTGGATTACAGGGAGGTGAAATCCCTGGGGATACACCCTATGTAAATAGGCTGGGTCAGTCTAGGTAAATAGACTGGGATAAGTATGGGAAAGTGCACCCCTGCTTATGTGAGGTCAGAAATAGGAATCCATAATCCATTCCTGCCTGGGGAGGTCCCAGATGTTGAGAATGTGTCTGTGATTTGGAAGGGAGTGTGTGTTGCTAAGTATGGGGGTCCTACCTGGAATTATAGGCTAGAAACAGTACGATATATGTTTGAATGGCGTCATGCCATTAAGGGAAGATTTGCAGCTGAAGGTACTGTCGAAAAGTTGTGTCCATTAAGAGTTTTTACGGTTAAAAGGTCCCTGTACAATCTCTGCATTAGTTACAGCTCCTGCATACAGGGGAAAGGTGTCTATTATGGTGCTGGATATCTTAGATGACCTCGCATAACAAACTAATTTATACCCCAAAGCTGCTAACCCAAGCTAAGGGTCCCATAGAGTTTCCCTCTGCCCATGATGACTATACTCCCAGCTCTGAGAGGTTTGACTGTCCAGGAGCTGCTGTTAGCCCTAGCTCAGTGCCATCCATATACATATCAATGAGTAAAGTGTTGTGCCATTAAACAAACTAATGATTGAAATGTAAAGTAAAATATCTTGATCTATTAGAAGCTCTAGAGCTACTTCTGTGGTAAGAAAACATGTTTACTGTCTGCTTTTATTTTGGATACTGTCTATCGGCATTAAAAACATAAGAACATAAGAAATTGCCATACTGGGTCACACCAAGGGTCCATCAAGCCCAGCATTCTGTTTCCAACAGTGGCCAATCCAGGCTTCAAGTACCTGGCAAATACCCAAAAACTAAGTATATCCCACGCTACTGATGCTAGCAATAGCCGTGGCATTCCCGCTTTCTGATCTGCACTATAGGATTGTGAGGAATGTTTGTGTAAAATGTGCTCATCTGAAACAGTTTTCATATGACAATTAGCTTTGCAAAGGCTATGAGTATTAATTTGTTATCAGAAAATGATATATTGCTCTTATATTCTTCCTTGTTTCTAATTAAAAAGGGATTATCTACAGTGCAAGGTAGGTATTATCATTGTAATGTTGTGCTTTGAGAATGTTCAAAAATCATTCTGAGGGTCTGTTTGACTTTTCATTCCCATGCTACTTTGCTGCCAGAAGTAATTGACTTAGAAACCCCTGACCATGACTGTTCATTGTTCAATGGTAATGGAGTATGAACTACAGCCTAGGGAAGGTTTAAAAGATGTCCCTCTTTCTAATGCTGATGAGGTTTATTTTGTAGATAGTTCCACTCTCCATGATGGCACAGGTTCACTGAAGGTTGGATATGCTGTATGCACCCAGTGGGAAGTAGTGGAAGCTGGATCTCTTACTAATGCTCAATCAGCACAAACAATAGAATTGGTAGCCCTTACTAGGGCTTGTTTAAGGGGGAAAGACTTACGCTTCACTGTCTATGTAGACTCAATATGCTTTTGGGGTTACTCATGAATATGGTGCACTTTGGAGAATGAGGGGATTTCTAACTGCCTCAGGAGAAGTAGTTAAGAATGGATTAATTGTTAAAGATTTGCTTGATGCAATTCAGCTTCCTTCTGAACTGGCAATAGTCAAATGTGCTGGGCACAGCAAAGAAGACTCAGATTTAATCAGGGGTAACAACCTGGCATATCAGGCAGCTAAGCGTATGGCCTTGATGAATTATACTGTGGAGGTCACAATGAATGAAAAAATGAAGATTATGGGACTAATGCAACAAGAAATTAAGCCTTTTAATCATATCGCGTTGGATATTTATTTATTTATTTGTTTGTTTATTTATTTATGCTTTTTATATGCCATTGTTGCAGAAGCAGATCACAACGGTTTACATATATAGCAATGAATTATATTTTAGAAAGATAGTAAATTTCAAACTGCATTAATATAAAAGTATGAAAAGGATATGAAAATAATGGAATTATTAATTACTAAAACAATGGAGAATAATTCCAAGAAATTATTTAAACTGAAAGTTTAAGAAAGTATACAAGTCAAACAACAGTAAATGTGAAAACAGTCTTTTTACTAAGTATATTTGAATAGTTTCAGGTGAGTTCATAGGCTTTTTTGATGAGCCATGTCTTTAGGTCTTGTTTGAATTTATTTTTTTTCAGTTGTTGGTGGGCCCGCGGCGCATGCAAAGGGCCCATGGCTTACTTGGGGCTGTGGGCCAAAGACGGGCGGTATTTCCCCAGCGCGGTGGCGCTGGCCGATGGGCTCGGGGTGCTCCAGCGCCCTGAGGGTGGCGTGGGCAGACATCACCGCCGTGCATGGGGGGGTGTTCCTGTGGGCCGGTGTCATCGGGGACAGCCACGGCCAACCCTGATGACGTCGGCCCTGGTATTTAATTCACGAGTCGTGCCGCAACCGGCCTCTTTCACCTCTCCCAGGGAACCAGCAGGCACGGCTGCGGCACGGCTCGCATCACTGACCACGTGGAAAAATTGCACGCAGAGGCGGCCATTTTCTTAAGTACCTTAAAAATTCATATTTATTTATTTATTTATTTATTTAACAGCTTTTAATATACCGGTGTTCGTGCAAGCACATCACGCCGGTTTACAATAAACTTGAGAAAGGAGGAAATTACAAAAAACAGGGAGAGGGGGAATGGAGCAGGAGCGAAAAAAGGGGTGGGGAGAGGGGGGGAGAGAGGTAAAGGAGGAAAGACAGTAGCTGAAAAAGGTACAAGGAACGTATCAGTATTTACAGGATAGGTTGCTTAACGAGGTTAGAACATGGTTGATTATTACAGCGGTTAATGAAGGATAAATAGATTATATAATGATATATATTAAAGCTTAATTAACTTAAAAGGTTCTTCTGTGGCTCACCATGCAGCGCAGCTACGGCTATGTGGCTTTCAAGTATGAGCCCAGCTTGAGTACAAGCAATTTAATTAGAAAAATAATTTGAACTCCCCAACACTCTGGAAGAAGCTCACAGCCATGTGGAACTGGAAAACATAGTCCACAAGGTGAAAATTTAAAAAGAAAAATTTGAGCTAGGACTCTAGGACTTCCGACCTTGGACTGAATTCCAGTGATTCCATCATCTTCACAAGGGTCCACCTAAGACCAGCCGGCCCCACGCACCCAAAGGCTCAACCTGCATGAAACTGGGTTGGTATTGGTGAAGCTCCAGCTGGCCCTTGCATCAGTTTAGCCTTTCCTCCCGACGGTGGGGACTTGAGGGGGTTCACCCTCTCAGGTAGTGCCAACTCCCCCTCGGGCAAGGGGTCCACATTCTCCTCCGTCAACACTACAACTATGCACTGAGTGAAAAAGAAATTTCACTCATTAAATGATTATTACCCACAAATACATTACAAAACACCAGAGCTTGGTATTTATCATTTTATTTCACCATTTGGTTGTCAGGTTTTAGCTATAGGGGGATCTACAACCGAGGTATGAGTTCTTTATAGTTTACATTTCCCTTTATGACTGTTGATATTCAATAAAAAATGAATTTCTTCAAATGTTTAATTTCTAGAGATGAAATATATTTGGGATTAAATTAAGTTCTCTATGAACAGTCAATAAAAAACATCAATAGATAAAAATGATTTAAGAAATGTGAAGTTTTAATGTTTGAAGAATACCTACCGTGCAGTCCTCATTTAACTTTCTCTTAAATGAGTCTGAAATGTGTTTTCTTTTGTGCTTCAAAGGCATTTGATGAGAACTGAGATCATTTGTAAAAAAAAGTATTTCAAATTCAACAGGAAATGTACTTTCAACTCTCTTGAGAGAAGACTGAACAAGAACTGTGCTTACAGTATATTCATTTTCAACTTAAAGATTTACTCTATGAGAAGAAATAAGTATGCTTGTATATTTTAACTTCTAAAATACCATAACCTAAGTCAATAAGTACAACGAGTTGAGGATAAAATTATGGCAATTATGAAAGTAAATTGAAAGCAAATCTAGATATTAGGAAATGATTTATGCATGATCTTTTGAGTTCTGTATACGACATCAGAAACTATCAAGGTATTTGGGTTTTCTTAAAGAAAAGCTGTTAGAAAAGTATCTCTTTGAAATGTATTAAAGAGAGAAAAATATATTTTGCATGGCTACAAATATAGAACTTCAAAGCATGCAGGAGGAAGAGCCACCCTAGATTAATGTTTTTTCAAACACCGGCTCACATACTGGCACTGATACATGGCAGCAGTTCAGGAATTGAGATATTCCATTTATCATGCTGCTCTGCTCATCCTCTGGGGCTCTTCCAGTCTCAATAGGTTGCTGGACCCAAGGCAGCATGAATTCACCAGGAAAAAGGTCCTGTCGGACAATCTGATTGATTTTTTTTGATTGAATGACTAAAAAATGGAATTAAGGAAGAGCTCTTGATGTGCTTGTAACCCTTTGTTGGGGGGGGGGGGGTTGTTGGTTCCCCTAGGGCCATAAAAGTATTTGATGGGGTGGCTTCTGCCACCCTTTCCCTTCTTCCTGCACCTCCCAGGGAGTGAGCTTTTTCTGTGAGAGAAGAGGAAATCCTCTGTGGCTCAGGTGATGAAGTGACTGTCTCCTGAGTGTGTGTGTATCTTTCTTGTGAGGTGCTCTCTTCAAGGACAGATAGGCGGGACTCAGACTGGATGTTCAAATCAAATTTACTGATTATTTCCAAAAGATCATACACTATCCCACAAATATTCAAGAAATGAAACTGTACAGTTGACTATTTTCATAGTTTCTCTGCTGGGGTGCTTGTGTCCATCTCTCCAGCTCCTGGGAGGGAGCTTGCCAGTGTCTACTCATCTATGCAAACAGCCCAGTAGATTGGGGGTGGGGGAAGGAGCCCCACAGCATAACAGATTCTACATGAGTCCAAAGTTCAGTCTAATGTCCACAATCTGTGTCCTGATCCTTTTGGAGCGGAGATTCGATTGGGGACTTTCCTCTGTTGCCTCAGGCACAAAACTAGATTGTAAGCCCTGTGGGGATAGGGTGATACTTATATTACCTGAATGTAATCTGCTTTGAAGTAAAATTTGAAGTGCCAAAAAGTGGAATATAAAAATCTAAATTAAAAAAAAAGGCTTGAAGGTACAAGCTTGATGGACCTCTCTGGGAGAGAATCCAGATGTTCCAGTTCAGCTCACAGCTCTCTATCTCCTTCACCACACTGTGCAGAGGGGCAGGAAAAGCCTCCACATGAACAAAAAGGGGAAAAATCCAAAAGTCTCTATCCAAAATGTCTCACACTGGGTAGTGATGTCACTGGTCTTGCTTCCTGTAGGGAGTAGAGGAGTTGCTCACAGGTCTCCAGCCCCCTGCTCTCAGGATTGGTCCTTTCCAAAGCACAGGGTGATCCCCAGAACAAGACAAAAGCTATACCAAAAGCTGACCAAAAATGTACAAAACTTCTCTCTACAAAAGGGAGGCAGACCCTCTTATAATGGGAGTGCACTGAGGGAAGGGATCTTCCTCTGAAAACAAAAAAGCACCACGCTGGGCTAGTGGGCCCAACTCAACAGGGATAAATGAAAAACAAAGTTCCTTACTCCTCAAAACCTAACTCAAACTGGAACTCCACACTCTACCTCTAACTCGACCTTATGCTCCTGGGATATCCAAGCACATTCAGCTCAGTGAAGAGACTGAAAGAGAATGGGCATCCCATGCTATTACTAGTTCAGAAAGTAAGGAACCTAGGGCCACCTGACGGTGAACTAAAAGGTCAGCCACATGATCTACTTGGATTTCAGCAAAGCTTTTCATGTGGTCTTGCATAGGAGGCTTGTGAATAAAATGAGAAGCTTGGGAGTGAACGCCAAGGTAGTGGTGTGGATTACAAACTGGTTGACTGATAAGAGACAGAGTGTAATGGTAAATTAAACCTACTCTGAAGAAGGAACCATGTTACGTGGAGTGCCAAAGGGATTTGATTTGGGAATGATTCTGATCATTATCTTTATGCACAACATTGTGAAAGGGATAGAAGATAAAGTTTGTCTATTTGCAGATAATACAAAGACCTGCAAAAGAGTGGACACACCTGAAGGAGTAGAGAGAATGAAAAATTATTTAAGAAAGTTTGAAGTTTTGTCAAAGATTTGGCAGCTGGGATTCAATGCCAAGAACTGCAGGGTCATGCATCCAGGATGCTTTAACCCAAAAGAGCTGTATGTGATGGGGATGAAAGACTGATGTGCAAGGACCAAGAGAAGGATCTTGGGGTGATAGTGTCTGGAATATGCAGATGGAGAAGAAATGTGACAAGGTTATAGCTAAAGCCAGAAGAATGCTGGGCTGGACAGAATGTGAAGAGCCAACATTGTCAATGGTGTCTAATAATAGATGTTACTTCATATGCTTGGTTAGTGAATCTCAATACACAAGTGAAATTATCCAAGGATGCTGGTGCAGATTTATATTCAAAAAGTTGTGTCTTATCTGAGTAATTTGCATGCAAATGTGCCTGCTTGATCACTCTTCTCAGGGATCCTCTCTCTAAAAAAATGTTGAGTAAGATCTCTGAACTGCTGTTTGTAATTGGTGAGATCTGTACAAATCCAATGGTTCACTGTAAATTCCATTTAAAACCCCTGGGATGATGATTTTCAAATCTCAGAAAATTATATTTCTCACAAGGTTTGCAACAGAGATTAATAGAGATGTTTTTTAAATTGTCACTGATGTGAGACCTTGGGCTGTGATATGGTTGACATAGCCTAGCAAGTGAACCCACTAGGCCCACATTGACAGCTGGTAGACTTGCTTTTACTGGGACAGGAGCTGGAGCTTCACCTATATTAGCCCAGTTCCCCACAGGTTGAGCCCTTGTGTTCCAGGTACTGGCAAGGCTTAGGTGAAAATCCTGAAAGAAATGGTCAGATGAAGTCAAGATTCAGCAGCAGTCAGAGTAGGCAGCAAACAGAAAATATCTGGGGTTCAGGCCAAGGTCAGGGCAGGTGGCAATCGAGAAGCAAAGTCAGAATCCAAAGCAGAGATCAGAGTAGGAGAATCAGGCCAAGACAGACAAGGCAGGACACAGAGGAACAAGTCTGGGCAGGTGGTCAAGACAAGGCAAAAGAGAGGCAGGGCAAGGTGGGAACCGGGGAAGAAGGCATGGCGGGGAAACAAGGCAAGCAGGACAACAGGACCAGATGGGATAAAGAGGAAAGGCAGGACAAAAAGTCATGGAAACAAAGCAACATACATTGCAAGGCAGGAGGACCTGTTGCAGAGGCAGTGTCTGGAAGTGTGACTGGGGTTTAAATCACCAGCCCACAGTGACATCATCTCCCAGTGCCACTCAGCTTCTCCTCTCATGGGGCATACCAAATATGGGTTGGTGTATACGTGCACCTCTTTGGAGGGGCATAGTACAGCTGAGAGAAAGCTTGATGGTGGTGTTTCTGCTGCAAAGAGGTTTCTGGAGGTGTTAGGAGTGAGATCTGGCTGGCCACAGTGTGGGAATTATAGATGGTCCATTGTTATAGTACCCCCCTTCTAAGCCTCCTCCCCAGGCTTCTTGGCTTAGGCTCATGAAGAAAGCATTGATGGAATTTTTTAATTAGTGGGGAGCTTGAACATTGGAGGTGGGTTCCCACAGCAAAATCCCTTCCAGGAGATGAGGCACTGGATTCTGTTCCAATTTCCCTTGGAGTCAAGGAATTCCTGGTCCTCATATTCAGTATCCTCCTCTGATGTTACCTCTATTAGTTTAGGAGGATGTTGTGAGGGCCACAACAAGGATAGCGACTTGAGGAGCAAAACATGGTACACATTGTAAACCTTGAGGGATGGTGGTAACTTCAACTGATAAGCCACTGGTCCCATCTGGTGAATGATAGGAAATGGTCCAATAAACTGTGGAGAGAATTTAGAAGAGGGAGTTCTGAGTCATAAGTTGTGAGTGCTCAACCATACCAAGTCCCCAGGCTTGAGATAGGGTGCTGGCTGGGGCTTTTTGTCTTGTTTGTTTTTTGTATCCTTCCATGGCTACCATAAGGAGTTGGAAAGTCTTTTGCCATAGCTCCTTGAGGTCTTGACACATGATATCTGCTGCAGGGTATGGAACTATCACTGGGATGGGGAATGGCAACCTAGGATGTCTGCCAAACATGATCTGGAATGGGGATGATCTAGAGTTTGTTGTACAGAATTCTGCCCGTGGAAGAAGAAATGCCTAATTGTCTTTTGTTCATTAATGTAGGCTCTCAGGAATCCCTTAAGGGGATACTTTGAGGGTGATATGTGTATGAAAGATCCAAAGAAACTTCAAATTTCTTGCATAGGCTTCTCCAAAAGTGAGCTGTGAATTGCACTCCCTGATCTAAGAGAATGTGCTCAGGTAACCCATAGAGAAGGAAGTTATGTTAAAATAAAAGATGAGCCAATTATGGTGCAGATGGAAACACAAGGAATGGAATGAAATGGGCCATCTTAGAGAATCATACCACCACAACCCAGATAGAAGTACAGGCATTAGAGAGAGGTAAGTTGATGAAGTCCATGGCCACCTGGTTCCAGGGTTTCTCAGGGGCTGGCATTGGCTGTAACAGCCCCCAAGGGTGAGAATAAGAACTCTTATTAGCAGCAAACTTTGGGCAGGACAGTATGTAATGTTGCCCATTATACCTTACATGAGGCCACCAGTAGTGGTGAAGAAGCAGTTCCATGGAAATCCAAAGATGACCCACCAAGTGGGAATCGTGAGCCCATTTAAGTACTTTCTCCTATAGGCATTTAGGAACTAGCACAAGAGGAGGGCAGAGTGAACAACACACACATATAGAGAAATCACAACAAAAAAATGTGTGGCATAAAGTATACTGGACAATAACAATGTAACATCACAAAGATTGTTTATTTTACATATGCACACTGAACAATGTGCACAAAATTAAATATACAGTAAACAATTGTGTGAATGCGAAGGACCCCGACATGGCCGTATTTCGCATCAAGCTGCGTCAGGGGGACCGGACATTTCCAAATTTGTATATTGTGTAAGGAGCAATATACATTTTTTAGCAGCTGAGACACCTGCTGGAAACCAGCTTAAAAGGTAAGATGTGAAAACGTTTTTTAGAATTTGGCTCGTAGCGTGAAGCTCAATGTGAGTCTTGGAAACATTGTGGAGAGAAGTGCTTCAAGGCACCGATAGGACCGGCAAGCCGCTCAGGAAAATTCAAAGGAGTTTTTTTTAAATTTCATTATTTAAATCATTTTCAGATTCAGATTGGGCACGAGTGCCGGACCCGGCATGGAAGACATTTGTAACAAACAACCCGATGTCTCATAGACAGAAGGTGTTTACAATGTTTAAATTCTAGAAGTGGACCAAAAGGTCTCCAAATGTCAAAATCTCCCAGATTTTTCAATATCAAATCTCTGAATGTCTTAAGATATGGATCTAATGGACCCATCTATCGAGCAGAATCTTGATATGTTTATTAGGTAACTGCAGAAAAAACTATTTTTTCTTAACATCCATCAAGCTGTGGATATGTCCTTAGTGAAATTGAAGTCTCATTAGGTACTTTTCTTCACTGCCAGGAGGGACTGCAGGGCCCCAAATGATGTTGACTAATAACATTTCATTATTAAATTATTAAAAATGCAGGTCACATTACTCTCATGGTTTTAAAATTAAGGAATACCCTCATACCAGGGCTAATGCACACTTCCGCCTACCGGCGTCTTTTACTTTTATGTACAGTCACCAATTTGGCTGCCCATTTCCAAATGCAATCATAGGGTAACCTATATTTTGTTTGAAACCATGATGAACATACTGCCGCAAATTTTTAGAAGTTTAAATCAGTTTTTCATTTTTTGTATTTTTTAAATATTTTTTGTGTATTTTTTTCACTTTTTCAAAATGTCTTTTCAACAATGCACCAAGTCTTAAAAGTTCATTTGCTTTCTTTCATTTCAACTTGGAAAGTGCAATATCTTAAGAAAAGCATTTCTCTGGCGCTTATCTTATTCAATAGAGCCGAAATCTCAATGCTCTACAAAAAACGGCCAGTATCTTAAGAAAGGCACTTATCTTATTCATTAGAGCCGAAGTCTCAATACTCTGCAAAAACAGCCCGACACCGCTGGTGTTTCGAAGTTACTTCTTTGTCAGGGGCTAAACAGGTGTTTCCACAATGAAATTTACGTGGCAATTCATTGTGGAAACACCTGTTTAGCAATTTCATTGCTAAACACCTGTTTAGCAAATTCATTGTGGAAACACCTGTTTAGCAATTTCATTGCTAAACACCTGTTTAGCAATTTCATTGTGGAAACACCTGTTTAGCAATTTCATTGTGGAAACACCTGTTTAGCCCCTGACGAAGAAGTAACTTCGAAACACCAGCGGTGTCGGGCTGTTTTTGCAGAGTATTGAGACTTCGGCTCTAATGAATAAGATAAGTGCCTTTCTTAAGATACTGGCCGTTTTTTGTAGAGCATTGAGATTTCGGCTCTATTGAATAAGATAAGCGCCAGAGAAATGCTTTTCTTAAGATATTGCACTTTCCAAGTTGAAATGAAAGAAAGCAAATGAACTTTTAAGACTTGGTGCGTTGTTGAAAAGACATTTTGAAAAAGTGAAAAAAATACACAAAAAATATTTAAAAAATACAAAAAATGATTTAAACTGCTAAAAATTTGCAGCAGTATGTTCATCATGGTTTCAAACAAAATATAGGTTACCCTATGATTGCATTTGGAAATGGGCAGCCAAATTGGTGACTGTACATAAAAGTAAAAGACGCCGGTAGGCGGAAGTGTGCATTAGCCCTGGTATGAGGGTATTCCTTAATTTTAAAACCATGAGAGTAATGTGACCTGCATTTTTAATAGTATTATTTAGTCGCATTTCCTCCAGTTTTCCTGATTTTGAGTGTAATAGCATTTCATGACACATCAAGCATATCTTCCCCTAATGTTTAATGAAGTTTCACCATGTGCTACCATTCAGTGTTAGGCATCCATGGTTTTGTAGTTCCTCCTGACAGTGAAGAAAAGAGGCACTACCTGAATCTTAGAGGGATGAATGGGGTTCTTATGTAGCCCCCAGAGGAGGTTAAGTGACTGCTGCTTAGGTTCAATTGGAAGGTGAGGACTCCAGAAGGGATCGTGCCAGGGGCCCTAGGGCACACGCTCTCCAATGGGGACTGCTCTCCTAGCACCCCCCGATAACACCTGAGATAAAATATCTTGGCATCGTGAATCCAGACCACAGTTGGCAGCACAATATCTAAAACATTGTATCTGCCTTTCAAAATATATATATATATATTTAGGGGACATAATGACAACAGGGATTAAAATCAACTGACAATACAGTTAAATTAATGAAACTAAATGAAATAAATTACCTTTGTGGCATATAAATTTGTTGGAAGTAGAAAAAAAACAAATTGAATACAATATTATCTTGTTCTTTTTCTCTCAGGTGTGCATTAAAACTACAAATGATGCCTACTAATATGACTTTGTGTATCGATACTTTACTGTGTTTGCTTTAGAAAGTGTTCTTATTTTTAAGATTATAGCATCTGTTTCTGATTAATGGCACAGAATATCCATATTGTATAAAATGTCTTCAGCAATTTCAAAGATTTCTAGTTTCTTTAGTTTTCAATGTATTCATTTTTATATATTGCATATTTTTATTCCAATATATTCATGCAATAATACTATCTTCAATTTAATAAATGAATTATTTTATTACATTATGTAATATAATATTTCATAAATGAGTAACCACTTCTGAGTAGTGATAGGCAAACTTTCTGATGGAAAACTCAAACCAAGTAAATTTGAGCATGGTTCAAGTCTGAAAATATCTTTAGTTCTTCCAGTATTCTGCTATGAACATCTGTTAGATTACCTCACCCACATCTCAGAGAGACGTATGCTATGAATCAATGAAAATCCAACATGGTCCTGCTGATTGGCAAAATCTGAATTGTTTTGTCTGGCTTTGTTATGGATTGTGCTAGTAATGGGTCTTTTAGTACAAAAGGGTTATTAAGTGCCAGTGTTGTGGCTCAGACCATAGAACTCAGACCTGTGGAACAGACAATCTGGGTTTGATACCCCATTGATTAGTGCTGGTCAGACCTGGATGCACCATGGACATGATGCACTAAGGCCTATGGAGGGAGGGAGGGAAGGGAAAAAAGAAGACTGCTGCTACTCTGCTGGACCCTGCAAACCACCCAAATGTGTAAAAGATACTGGAGAAGTTGAAAATTATCTGCACACTTCAGTAGTAGACTCCTGAAGACTGGGCTGGGGCTCCAATCACCCCACACTCTTTTGCAGCAGCTGGTCAGTTATTGGAGAAGTTAAATTTTGCCTTCATACTTCTCCCATCTGCCTCAGTGGTCAGCTAAACCCATCTTTCTTCTCCTCCCCTCTCACCCCTAACCCCAGCTTGACACATGCAATAATTTCCACCTGCCAGGTAGAAATTATCCAGTCTAGGGTTGCCAACTTTCAACCATCAAATTTCTGAACATTTGGAGATGCTCTTTAATATTGTTGGTGATGGAGTTTACACACATGCAACATTAACAATTTACTGTTAGAAAAACACTGAATATCAAATAAAGGGCGGGAGATATCAAGATGGCCACTACTGCCTGACACTCTGCTAAAGTACTTTTTCTTTCTTTATATTTTCCTCCATTTTCCCTCTTTTTTTTTATTCCATCTAGCTCCAATGGGGACAAAGTGAAAGGGAGGGGGGGGCATTGACTTCATCTCCTGGTTTAGCTTCTGTATGAGGTCCAACAGATCAGCATATTCAGGGTCAGTCAAGGAAGCCCATGGAGAAGCAAATGCAGAGACCTATTCTTGTTCTGAGATCTCTCTGATTCCTGATACCAATCTATTGCTGTTTCAGCTGAGGAGTCATATGGTGGCTCAAGTGGTTGCTGCTGCTGCTGATAGAGGGACTTCTAAATTCCTGTGGAGGCTGTTGGGATGAGAGAGCAGAGGTCCTCAGATGTTACTGCTGCTTGTGATTGGTTGGAGTTTGTGCATTTGGGGAAGGAGAAGGGGATAAAGAAGGATGAAGTCCCAAATAGTAGTTGTGTGGAAATGGGGGTGGGGGATGGGGAGGAGAGAGGGGCAAACAGATTTCCATACAAATGGGCAATCTTGGCACTTCTGAGAGGTGCACCCACTGGTCTCCTGACCCCATTGTTGGCTTAGATTCTCAGGTTAGTGCTGACTTCTTCAACTCAGTGAAGATTCTGAGTCAGTTGGGAACCTTGTAGAACCTGGGAATATTTTGCTTAATGATGTCTGGGGTGTTGTCACATGACTGGAAAAAGACTTTGATGCTTTCTCTTTCTCAGCTTTATAATTTTGCTGGAGGGGCAATGTCTAAGTTGTTAGAACATGACCAATGCCTTACTGAAATTAAAGATCCCAGTTGACTCCTCTGCAAGCTACTGAAGGGACTAATTTTAAAAAAGAGCTTAGTATTTCATAATCAGTTGGAGTCCTTGGAAAATACCCTTTGTGTGAGGAAATTAGATTTTTTAAAAGTTCCCATGACAAGATTGCTGTTAGCCAAGGAGATGTTTAAGAAAAATCTATGGGAGGTTTTGAAGGTGAGGGAAATTGTCTTTTCTAACATTAACTATATTCTTAAGTTTAGGAAGGATTTGAATGAACTAGAAGGTGGACTGGATACTTAAATACCAGAAAGCTCTGAACTCTCTGCTTTTTGGGGTTTATCTATTGATGATATCCTAACAAGGCCTACCGTATTGGTCTCTTTTTGTGCTGAACAAGAAAAGGAATTCGTCCTCCATAAATATTTCAGAAATAAGGAAGTTTTTTTGGACAGAAAATTCAAGTTTTTCCAGATATTTCCTGATCGACTCAACTATGAAGGAAACTATTCTTCAATTGAGACAAAAGGTGTTGGATCGAGGAGCCATTTTTCTCTTTAAATTTCCTTGTAAATGTTTAATTACCTATCAGAAGAAACGTTTGGAAATTTTAATTAGAGATAAGAGCAGCTGAAGTGATAATTGCCCTGTAATAGTAGCCATTGGTTGTATGTTGTGAGGTGATTAGGTGGAAGGCTGAAATGGTTTTACCTTGCCTTGTACTTAATTATTTTCTTGTTATATTTTTTCTTTTTCTCTCCCTTTATTTCTTCTATGTTGAGGACTAGATATGGAGAAGTACATATTCAAAGCTGGCTGTGTAACCAACTTAGCCGGTTAGAACTAATTAAGTTAAGTCATGATGTATATTCAGCGGCAAGGCAAAGCCACTGAATATACACATATATGTGCGCACTTTGCCAGATAAATCTACCTAGCTAAATTTAGACATGCTCTATGGAGTATCTAAACCTAGATGGAAACTTATGTGGCTAACTTCGAATATTAGTAGTTACCCGTATAAGGTATACGGCTAACTCGCTCCAGTCCAATCTGCCCTGTACATGCCTATTGTTTGTGCATGTAACTAGTAGTCATATAAGGGACTTATATGGCTAAGTGGTGGCCATTGAACGTAGGCCCCAACCTCCCCTTGCGCGCCGAGCCTATGTTGAATAGGCTTGGCGGCGCGTGCAAGCCCCGGGATGAACATAAGTCCCAGGGCTTTGCTAGGGGTAGCATGGTGCCGGCCCGGGGGTATTCCTGGGGCATGGCTATGGCCTCTGGACCAGCCCTCGGACCGGAACATGGTGCACTGGCAGCCGGCCCGGCGCGCACAAGTTACGCCTGCCTCAGGCAGGGGTAACTTTTCCAACAAAGGTAGGGGGGAGTGGGTTAGGGAGGGGAAGGTGCAGAGGGTGGAAGGTAAGTTCTCTCTGAGGCTGCTCCGATTTCAGAGCGGCCTCGGAGGGAACGGAGGCAGGCTGCGCGGCTCGGCGTGCGCAGGCTGCCAATTTTGCGCAGGCTTGCGCTCGCCAACCCCGGATTTTAAAAGATACACGCGGCTATGCACGTATCTATTAAAATCCGGTATACTTTTGTTTGTGCCGGTCGCGTGAACAAAAGTACGCATGGGCGCAGTTTTTTAAAATCTACACCACTTTCAGCAGCTGCTATTTAGCTGTATAAATCCTGCTTATTAAGGATAAATAATGCTGACTACACTTTGAATATTGGACCCAGAGTGTTTTTCTTGTTTTCATATATTTCTTGTGGTTATGTTTTCTTTGTAAATCCATGTTTGTCTGGTGTTAATTGATTTGGTGTGATCATTTAAATACCAAAAATAAAAAAAAATGATGTTAAATTATAAAGAATAGCAGATAAGGAACAATCTATTCTGATCAATTTACTTCCTGCTACAGTACCATAGACCCTAGCTGATCTCTGATTTTCCTCTCACTTCATTGCAATTAATGATCCTCTGTACCTGTTCCCTGCTTTCTTAAACTGATATTGGTTTTGCGTCTTTCATCTCCACTGGGAGGCTGTTCCATGATTCCGCCACCCTTTCTGTGAAGAAATATTTTCTGATGTTACTCCAGAGTCTGCCCCTTTGGAAGCCTCAGAGCTAAATTTTCAAAATGTTATGCACATTAAATTAGCACATAAGTGAGTAAGTAGCCTCTACTCAATTATTTCTTTTTCTAAAAGTCCAAAATACACATTTACCTTCACTTTTTTGTACATATATACACGTATAAAAAAATGGGTGGTCTGGGGCATTACAGGGTGGGCCCAACACTTACATTTGTAAGTAGCTTTTTAAAAGACATACATATTCATTTGACAACTTACTTGCATATTTTTACACCTTCTAATTATCTGACTTAAGTAATATTAAATGTGTTTATTGTATAGTACTGATGGGGTGGGAGGTCTGGGTGAACTGGGGGGAGTTCATGCTGAAGAACCAGAGGGTCTTGACCTGAAAAAGAACTAGGCAAACTGGTGGACTAATTGTGAAAACTAGTAATTTCTTTGATTTGTGCATGTTTTAAAATACACTGACTTACATGTGTAAATCATGCCTTATGCAACTTTTGTTTCAATATACATGCATATTTTTTAAATAGGTGGGTAGTGTATAATTCAATGCATTGAAATACGTGGCTTTGCTGCATCGCATGCATTTGCACTTAAGTCTACATATGTTGAAGGGTCAAGATACACATATTTTATAAAACACTCATATCATATAAGTGGGTTATAAAAAACTATGGTAAAAGTACCCCCAGCCATATACATATGCATATGCCACTGCGTGCACTTGTTTGAACGTTATCCTCTAGCAAGTGAATTTTCAAAGGAGGCTTGTGTAGATGTAACATACTATCATAACAATTTTCAAAAGCCATTTTTACGCCTGGTAAATTTTGCACAGGTGCACGCATTTCCTGGCTGGCACCCATGCACATGGCTATTTTATAATAGGCACGTATATGCGTTCATGGAATAAAATATGCTGTGTATGCACATGTGTGCAATTTTAAGTGGGCATGCACCTATGCATGCAAATGCCACTTCTACCTCATAAGTGAGAGAATTTTAAAAGCCATGTGCACTGGTGTAATTGGCCATTTTCCCAGTTCCTTCCCAGTTCACCCAGGAAAGGGATAGGACTTCCTAACCCAACTAGTTAAAAGCCTCTCTTCTTCCATGTTACCCCTGACCCTTAAAACCCCGCTGATCTTTGAATATTTTTTTTATGACTTATATGCCATTCATAACAATTGTGTGTGTAAATGCTTTTGAAAATCAGGGCATTTTAGTTTGATGTTCTCAAACTTAATTCTGAAAAAGGTTTGATTTTGCTAGTCCAGGGGCCTACAGTTCTGTAAATTATATCATGGACTGAAGTCTATTCAAGTGAAACAAAATAAATGTATCCAAGGCATATCCCTCTTTCCATAATATTTTCTCCCAGGCACTGTGAAGTGTTTTACATGGCATGCATGGGCCCTTTTAACCATCTTAGCAAGATTCTCCATTCTCCAGACCATTGTCCAGCCCATGCATGTCGATGCATGTGGCTGATAGCATTGCTTAGATAAACATGTGGCTGCAGCATCTTTCCTTCACCATGTGCCCAACAGTGCCACCTTGGTAGCCACATGCATTCTTTTAAGTTGTGGCTACCATCGGATTAGTTGTGGGGGGGGGGGGGGGCACATCAACTTTCTCTCTTTACCTACCAGATACACACTCACACACACATACACACACTCACACACACACACACACACACACACACACATGCACACACTTTCTCTCTCTTTGCTATCCTCCTCCAGGGATCACTTCAGCACTCTTCCCCCCACTACTGTTTCCAAGTTGAACCACAGTACTCTTCCCTTTAATTCTCCCTGACCCTATCACTCTCTTCATTCCTCCTTCCCTCGATCCCTGCTCTCAGGAATCTTCCCTTCCCTGACATTAGCACTTTCTCCCTTCTCCTCACACCTTACTCTATCATTCTTGATCCTCCCTCCCAGGCCTGACAACCAGAACCCTCTTCCTCCTTCTCACCCCCTAAGTTTTGACTCCAGTGATTTCATTCATCTTTATTTCTTCCCCCAGATCTGACCCCAGCACTCTTTGTCCCCTCCCTCTCCAGGAGAACTAACCCCCCCCCCCAGGAGAACTAACCCCTCTCCAGGAGAACTAACCCCTCCCCCCCAGGCCTGACCCCAGCAATCTCCTCCCCAGCTCTTCCTCAGCACTCTCCCTCTTTCTTCTCCCACTTCTGATGTTGCTACCCGGCCATGCTATAATACACAGGTATTATGATATTTTCTATTTTATTCCTTTCCTAATGATTCCTAGCATTCTGTTTGCTTTTTTGACTGACACCACACACACTGAGCTGAGGATTTCAATGTATTATACAAGATGACCAACACGGCTTCAGTAAAGAACATAGTACAGGATCACTTCTACTCTCATCCTTTGACTCCATAATTTGAGGTTTCAATTCTAATATAGATTAGAGATGTGAATCGTGTCCTCGATCGTCTTAACGATCGATTTCGGCTGGGAGGGGGAGGGAATCGTATCGTCGCCGTTTGGGTGTTTAAGGTATCGTGAAAATCGTTAAAATCATGAACCGGCACACTAAAACCCCCTAAAACCCACCCCCGACCCTTTAAATTAAATCCCCCACCCTCCCGAACCCCCCCCCCAAATGCCTTAAATTACCTGGGGGTCCAGCGGCGGTCCGTAGCTAAATCAGGGGAAGGGGGAGGGCAGGAAAACCAGCACACTAAAACCCCCTAAAACCCACCCCCGACCTTTTAAATTAAATCCCCCACCCTCCCGAACCCCCCCCCAAATGCCTTAAATTACCTGGGGGTCCAGCGGTGGTCCGGAACGGCCTCCTGCAATTGAATCATGTTGTCTTCAGCCGGCGCCATTCTGCGCCGCCATTTTGCAAAATGGCGGCGCAAAATGGCGGCGGCCATAGACCAACACGATTCGACTGCAGGAGGTCATTCCGGACCCCCGCTGGACTTTTGGCAAGTCTTGTGGGGGTCAGGAGGCCCCCCCAAGCTGGCCAAAAGTCCCTGGGGGTCCAGCGGGCGTCCGGGAGCGATTTCCTGCCGCAAATCGTTTTCTGTACGGAAAATGGCGCCGGCAGGAGATCGACTGCAGGAGATCGACTGCAGGAGGTCGTTCAGCCGGGGTCCGGAACCCCCGCTGAATGACCTCCTGCAGTCGATCTCCTGCCGGCGCCATTTTCCGTACGGAAAACGATTTGCGGCAGGAAATCGCTCCCGGACCCCCGCTGGCGCCGGCTGAAGACAACACGATTCAATTGCAGGAGGCCGTTCCGGACCGCCGCTGGACCCCCATGTAATTTAAGGCATTTGGGGGGGGGGGTTCGGGAGGGTGGGGGATTTAATTTAAAGGGTCGGGGGTGGGTTTTAGGGGGTTTTAGTGTGCCAGTTTTCCTGCCCTCCCCCTTCTCCCGATTTACGATTTTTTGACAATAAATCGGGGGAATTGGTATTGTATCGTGGCCCTAACGATTTTTGACGATTTAAAATATACCGGACGATATTTTAAATCGTCAAAAAATGATTCACATCCCTAATATAGATTACATTCTAATATTGCTTGATATCTCAGCAGCTTTCAATACCTTAGATCACAAAATCCTCTGTGCCAGTCTTCAGCATATTGGTATCAATGGTACAGTTCTCCATTGGTTTAAATCATTTTTATCTCACAGACCACAACAAGTTAACCTCGGACACTATCATTCCAACTAGTACTATACCAATTCAGGTGTCCCTCAGGGTCAGCTTTGTTCACTATCTTATTTAACATTTATTTCTTACCTCCCTGCCACCTTCTTTCTGGTCTTAATATAAAATTCAAAATCAATTCATCTTGCCATTTAAAACCTCTTGGAGTAACACATTCTCATTACTTAATTTTTACTTAAAATCAATAAAAATATGGTTGTCTCACAATCAATTTACTCTCAATGCTCCTAAAACAGAAATTATATATCTATCAACTATTCCCGATTCACCTTGTGCTCCCCCATCAGAATTTGCATTTGACAATATCACTAGTCCCATTTCTAGACAGGCATGTAACCTAGGTGTCATTCTAAACTCCAATCTATCCATGACTGCAAATATTTTATCAGTAGCAAAAATTATTTCTACAAAATACATTTGTTAAAAAAAAATTAAAACCTCTTTTGTATCCAAATTATTTCCGCTCCATATTACAAGCTTTAGTACTGACTGGTTTAGACTATTGCAACTCACTCTATTTAGTCCTCCCTGACTATACAGTACACCCTCTCCAACTAGTCCGGAATGCTGCTGCCCGTTTACGTTTACTAATTAATACAAGTCGTAAAGAACCTATTACTCCAGTTTTAAAATATCTTCACTGGTTACCTATACGTCAACTTATTCAATACAAGATACTATCTACCATTCATAATTTAATTCACATCACATCAACTATGTGGTTATATTCCTCTTTACATTGTTACAAACCTCAGCACCACTTATGATCAACCAACAAAATCTCAACCAACATCCAGGCTAGACTTAACCTGAAAACATGCCTTCTTAGTAGCAGGCCCCATACTGTGGAACTCTACCAAATTCTTTTTGACAAGAGAATTTAAAAAGGCCATAAAAAACTTATCTATGTTCACTAGTGTTCCCCAATCACCATGCATGAAGGCAGTTTCTTTTCTGTCTTCTTACTTAATTTGTATGCTGTATTATTGTGTGTTTATATAATTTTTATATCTGCCTATTTTATTTGTATTTGTATTTTATGAATTTTTTTTGCTAACATTTTGATTATGTATGTTACATTTTGTAAACTGCTTAGACCTGCAATTTGTATAGGCGATACTGAAAAGGTTTTAAATAAATAAATGATGCCTAGTAGGATGTGGAGAAGAAAAAAAATTGGTTCACTTCATTCATTCTTTTTGTTGGAACCCAAACTCATTTCTTAGTTTCAAATGAAAAAATAGATATTTGTTTATTAGTTTCATTAGTTTATTTGTTCTTTAAAATCAAAGGGGAAGTATTGCAACCTATTTTTGGCTCCAGAATTATAGTTTACTGATCAATCTCATGAAACTTGTTGGAAGAAATCATCAGAAGGGGGAACAAACTCCAAGGTATCTGGACTGTGGCAAAGTGGCACCAAAAGTGGCATGAATATCCAAAGACTCTGCAAAGGGCTTCCTGCTTTGGCAGGAGGTCTCCAAGGCACTGTGAGAGCAACAAAGAAGCAGCAAAAGGGGGACGAACACCCCAAGGCTCCAAAAAAGGTCACCAGTAACATTGAAATGAACCCTTGATAGCCTCATGATAGACAAATTAGCATCAAAAGTGGCATCAGGACCTTAAGGTTCCATAAAGGGGGATCGAAACAGAAAAGGTGGCAGAACAAAACCCAAGGCAGGTCCTGATGAAAGGGTCACGTAGCACAAAGAGTGGCTTCACAACATCAAAGCAACGTGAGAGCTGTAAAGCAGCCCCTCAGACTAGCAAGAACAACTCATGGTGTCAGGTTAGAGGTCCGACAGCAAGGCATAGTGGCACAGGAAACTCCAAGGTGTAAGGTCTGGGAAGGGATGCAAAGCTGAGTGGCACAAATACCCTGATGTGTAGCACAGAGGAGTATTGCAGCAATCTTCTGCACTGAGAGCCACATGAATGATTATCTTCCAGATGCAAAAAGTTGCATGAGTGCACCAGGTGAAAAGAGACCCATCCCTCAGAATAAGTCCGATCTCTGGAGGCTAGAGTGTCAAATTTGGAGGCGCTAAGGGAGATAGAGGGGTATATAGAGGAGGTCTTCAGGAATATAGTAGGGAAGTCCCACCTCTAAACTGGAAGCTCTTGTGCTGTCTTGGAAGAAAAAGGTCACTGAAAGGACAGCATTATATTCATGAGGCAGGCAGCAATCCTGTAGCTAGGTCCTGCACGCGAGTTGAAGTAGTATCTTTTGACACTGAGGATATGTTTCCAGGGGCACGTGTCCAGGATGGAAGGATTAGGACTGCCATTGTAGTTGGTGATTCAGTTATTAGGAAGTTAGATAGCTGGGTGGCTGGTAGATGTAAGAATCATTTGGTAACTTGCCTGCCTGGTGCAAAGGTGGTGGATCTCATGTGGCACAGAGGTAGAATTTTAGATACTGCTGGGGAGGAGCTGGCTGTCTTTGTATATGTGAGTACCAACGACATAGAAAAGATCAGGAGGAAGGTTCGGCAAGCCAAATTTAGGATTTTAGGTAGAAAGCTGAAATCCAGAATTTTCAGGGTAACATTGTCAAATATGCTCCCCATTCCATGTGCCGGACCTCAGAGGCAGGCAGAGTTCCAAAGTCTCAATGCATGAATGAGACAATGGTGGAGGGAAGAGGGTTTTAGAATTGTTAGGAGCTGGGCATTGTTTTGGGGAAGGGGGTGGCCTTCTCTGAAAGGATGGGCTCCACATTAACCAGTGTGGAACCAGGCTGTGGGTATTAACCTTTAAAAAGGAAATAGAGCAGCTTTTAAACCAGATGATGGGGGAAAACTGATAGTCGCTCAAATGTGTGGGTTCAGAATGATGTATCTTTGAAGAATGCCAAGAGAAAAGGGAAAACAGGGCATCCAAGTAGATAGGCTGCAGTAAATGCTAAAGTGGACCAGATGGCTTTAAGTGAAGAGCAGACAGAGCAGAAAGATTCAAAATTACCCCTGTTAACTGATAAGCTGGTTGTTAATTCAAACAAAAAACATACTTTGAAATGTCTGTATACAAATGCTAGAAGTCTAAAAATAAAATGGGAGAGTTAAGAGTGTATAGCACTGGATGAAGAGGTTGATATAATTGGCATCTCAGAGTGTTATGTTTTTTTAAAGTGTGAACCCCTGGGCCGAGGTGAGAGATGTCTTCGCCCACAGATAAGAGCCCTGTGAGCCTCACCGTCGGTAGGTGCGGTCTCAGCAATGTCAGACACAGCTGCGGAATAGAGTCTTTATTAAAAAAGAGAAAGGCACAATCCATGGAGAGGGAAATGCAGTAAAGTAAAGTTCTGAGCAGAGGGGTATACCCAAGGGTGATACCTCAGATATGAAGATCCGGTAGTGGCCCACGGAGCGGGGTACGCCAGGAAGTCTTGCAGTATTGTAGAAAAAGCTCAGATGTGTAGATCCAGTAGTAGCCCACAGAGCAGGGTACGCCAGAGAGGTGGTGATGAGGTTGTAGTCTGAGGTGCAGGGACCCCAATGAGGTTCCTGTAGAGGTGGTGCGGTAATGACCTGCAGGCAGGGTATACCGGAGTGGTTTCTTCTGGGATGTAGCAGTAGTGGCATGAGGTACGGGGTTCACCAAAGAGGATCCCACAATGAGGCTTGTGTACTCCTGTGAGTACACAAGCCTCATTGTGTACTCACAGGAGGTACTCACAGGAGATAGTTCCAGCAGAGGTCCCAGGAAGCAGGAGCGAAAGAAATTTTAGAAACCGGTTTCTTCCTGGACAGACCAGAGAGCCTGTGGTTCTAAACAATCTACAGAGCACAGGAGTGCATGGAACAGAAAGCTTTTGTGAGTGAAGTAATACTCTAAGGAGTGAACAGAACATGAATAACTGTGAAGGACTGTGGTTCTAAAATATGAACAGAACACAGGAATGTGTAATGAAGAAAATTAGTAAAGATCATACTTCAAGAATGGACAAGTGAGGTGGAATCCCTGAGAGAAAATGAGGAGCAGGAAAAGACACAAGTGAACTCTCTACAGGCCACATTAGCATCCTCTGAGATAGCACAACATCTCCAAATACAGACACTGGTAGCCACAAGAGAATGGGAGGTGGAACAGAAAAAGGCACTGTAGAGGAATTGCTTCCACATGAAAGAGACACTGCATGAGAGAGAAAATAGATGAAAGTGAAAAATACAAGATGACACTAAAGGCAGAGAGAGAGACAGTCTGAAGAGTGAGTTACAGAAACTTTTTATGTGTATCATAGAGAGAGACAAGGAGATTGTTGATTTGTGAAAGATGATACAGGAGAATGAAAAGAAGAAAGGCATATTTTATTTATTTATTTATTTATTTATTTAACCATTTTTTTTTCTATACCGATGTACAGACTTTACCTTCACATCAGTTTACAATCATTTCAAAAAAACCATATCATCCATAAAACAATATAAAATATCAATAGCAAATAAAACAACAATCATTTAAAGTAAAACAATCTTATACCTAAAACAATATAAAATATCACTAGTCAAAAAAAAAAATTTCAAATAACAAATCTTACAATATCGAAGCATGTTCCTATCAATCACATGTTGTTTGGTCACTTGTTGTTTTCACTGTAAGCCTGCTTAAATAACCATGTTTTCAAGGATTTTCTAAATTCTGAATGTCTGGATTCTAATCTCAATTCTACTGGTAGCATATTCCAAATCTTGGGAGCTGCTAGGGAGAGTGCTCTTTCTCTTACTGCTGTTAGTCTGGCAGATGATAATGATGGAAATGCCAGTAAACCTTTGATTGATGATCTCAGAGTGCATTGTGGGGTATGTAATCTTATTGATGCAGTTAACCATTCAGAATTTTCAGTATGTATTGCTTTGTGTAGAATTGTTAAAATTTTATATTGTATCCTTTGTTCAATTGGGATTATATGTTCATAATTATGTGTTCCAGTAAATATCCTTGCTGCAGCTACTGTATAATTTGTAAATGTCTAAACTCATACGACTTCAGAACTGTACTGCAACTACTAATTTTCCCAACCATAGACTACTGCAATTCCCTACTGATTGGCCTTCCATACAACAACATCAAACCTCTTCAGATTCTACAGAACTCAGCAGCAAGAATCCTAACTGGAAAAAAAAAGAACGATCACATCACCCCCATACTAACTTTACTACACTACACTGGCTTCCTATTAAACCCCGAATTGAACATAAGACCATGACCATCATACGTACATTAGTACACACCTATCATAAAAAATAAACAGGTTTAAAAATCACCCCACAAAATGCCCATAGGAACCTGCGATCAAAAAACACATTTCGTCTAACAATTCCTCCCATCAGAGATGCTCACCTATCAACCACAAGAGATAGAGCATTCTCCATCACCTGCCCGAAAATATGGAACTCCCTACCACCTGATTTGAGAACACAAACCAACATCAAAACATTCAAGAAAGATCTAAAAACATTGCTTTTCCTTGAATATTGGGAAAATTGCCTTTGAGAAATCAGCAACCTCCTCGCTGGCTTAAACCTGATTCTAAACACAGCTAAGAGTGAACTCCTCCTTATATCCCCGGAAAACAGTAACATCACCTCGAGTCCGCCAGACAACCTTCTCATCACCCAAGCAAGAGACTTAGGAGTACTAATCGACAATCGTCTAAATTTAAAATCATTCATCAACCAAACAACTAAGGACTGCTTTCACAAATTACAGGTTCTGAAAAGAATAAAACCTCTCCTTCACTTCCAGGATTTCAGAACGGTTATTCAAGCAATAATCTTCTCTAAAACCAATTATTGCAACTCTATCTTACTAGGTCTCCCGTCATCCTCTACTAAACCACTTCAGATGATCCAAAACACAGCCTCCAGAATACTGACAAACACGAGAAGAGACCACATCACCCCCACCCTCAAAATCTTACACTGGCTGCCTATTAGAGATGTGAATTGGAACTGGAATCTGATCGGTTCCGGTTCCAATCCAAATCTTAACATTTTTATTGCCCAGCCCGATTTGAGTTTTGATTATCGGCTGTGCCTGATCCGATAATCAAAAAACCCTCCCCCACCCTCCCGAACCCCCAAAAAAGGTTTTAAAATTACCTGGTGGTCCAGCAGGAACGCAGGGAGCGATCTCCCGCTCTCAGGCCATCGGCTGCGTTAATAAAAATGGCGCCGATGGCCCTTTGCCCTTGCCATGTGACAGGGCAAAGGTAGCGCCGGCGCCATTTTGAATACTGACAATATGGCTTGGGCCTCCTGACCACCACAAGACTTGCCAAAAGTCCAGCGGGGGTCTGGGAGCGACCTCCTGCACACAGGCCATATTGCCAGTATTCAAAATGGCGCCGGCACTACCGTTGCCCTCACTATGTCATAGGGGCCGACGGTCGGCCCCTGTGACATAGGAAGGGCAAAGGCTAGTGCTGGTGCCATTTTCAGTACTGGCAGCTGCTAGCCTTTGCCCTCACTATGTCACAAGAGTCGGCCGTCGGCCCCTGTGACATAGTGAGGGTAAAGGTACCGTGGGCGCCATTTTGAATACTGGCAATATTGCCCGAGTGCAGGTCACTCCCGGACCCCCGCTGGACTTTTGGCAAGTCTTGTGGTGGTCAGGAGGCCCCCCCAAGCTGGCCAAAAGTCCCTGGGGGTCCAGCGCTGGCCATCCAGTGCTTCTACCATGTGACGGGGCCGGCCAATGTCACGGATACCCTGTCACATGGTAAGGCAAAGGGCCATTGGTGCCATTTTTATTAGTGGCAGCCGATGGCCCGAGAGTGGGAGATCGCTCCCCGCGCCCCCGCTGGACCACCAGGTAATTTTAAAATGTTTTTTTTTTCGGGGGTCAGGAGGGTGGGGGAGGCTAAGGGGGTCATTTTAAAGGTTCGGTGGGTTGTTTTTTATCGGGCCATCGGTGCCATTTATATTAGTGGCAGCCAAAATGGCGCCGATGGCCCGAGAGCGGGAGATCGTGCTGGGACCCCCCCACTGGACCACCAGGTAATTTAAAACATTTTGGGGGGTTCAGGAGGGTGGGGGATTTGTTTTAAAGGGTCGGGTGGGTTTAGGGGTTGTTTTGGTGTGCCGGTTTTCCCGCCCTCCCCCTCCCCCAATTTACAATTTTTCACGATAAATCGGGGGAATTTCTATTGTATCACGACTAACGATTTTTGACGATTAAAAAAATATCTGATGATTTTTTTAAATCGTCAAAAAACGATTCACATCCCTACTGCCTATACACTTCAGGATTTTATATAAATCCATCACAATGATCTTTAAAGCCATACATCACCATACTCTTCTTAACTTACAAATCCCTCTCAGATGACATTCTTTTACCAGACCCATTAGAGAAGCCTACAGAGGATCACTTCATGTACCACATACCAAAACCACACAGCATCTAACATTCAGAGACCGGGCCTTTTCTACAGCAGGACCATCGATATGGAACTCCATTCCACCGGATCTTCGACAGGAGCCATGTCTCCCAACTTTCAGAAAAAGGCTTAAGATTTGGCTGTTTAAACAAGTCTTTCCAGACCCCATCTGAATCATAATCCATCATCAACTTTAGTCAATCATTTTCGATTATTGTAAATAATAAAGCCTTGTTCCGTTAAATGTTGTTCTATTTTCTCCTTCCTCTCCTAGTTTTGAACAACCTTGTTTTATTGTAACTTCACTATTTCTCTCACTTGTTCCTTGTTCATACACACCCCTTGTTGAATGTAAACCAGCATGAAGTGATTTTATCATGAATGCCAGTATAGAAAAACTCTAAATAAATAAATAAGCAAATAAATAAAAGTCTACATTGACAATCAGTTAAATCAACGATCTAACAACAATCAGTACCACCACCCACGCAAGAAAGAAACAGCAACCAGCATCAACCATTGTCATACCACTATGAACTTATAAGAAACAACACAAAGAGACTGCCTCTAAGATGCATAAATCTCAATACCGTTACTATCCTCCTTTCCCTTTCTTTCCATTTCTTCCCTTTTTTCCCCCCTTCCCTCTCCCCCCATCCCGTCATCCCTTCCACTATTATTTTTGCAATGATCAGCAATGTTTAATTATCTGTATTCTGTTTGAATCTTGTAAACCGTTGAGATGGCTGCACCGAATGATGGTATATAAAACTCAAATAAATAAATGGAATTGCCAGTAAACCTTTGTTTGATGATCTCAGAGTGCATTGTGGGGTATGTAATCTTATTGATGCAGTTTACCATTCGGAATTTTCAGTATGTATTGCTTTGTGTAGAATTGTTAAAACTTTATATTGTATCCTTTGTTCAATTGGGAGCCAATGTAAATCAATGAGGATTGGGGTTATATGTTCGTAATTGTGTATTCCAGTAAGTATCCTTTCTGATGCGTGCTGTATAATTTGTAAAGGTCTTAAGAGTAGAGTGGGGTAGTCCAAGCAGCAGCACATTACAGTAATCAATGCCACTAAACAATAGGGTTTGTAGCACTGTTCTGAATTCATTTTTATTTAGTAAAGGTTTTAATCTCCTTAACAGTAGTAATTTAAAGATCCCATTTTTCATTAATTTTTCTATATGGCTTTTAAAATTCAATTCTGGATCTAGGATAACCCCAAGATCTTTAATTATTTTAGCTAAAGTAATCTGATTATTTTCATATTTGAACTGATAGCTCTCCTTGCTCATACCCTGTTTCCTTTCTAATAACATTATTTCAGTTTTTTCAATGTTAAGACTTAACTTCATCAGTGAAAGTAACTGCTTTATAATGTTCATATACATTTCTGTTATTTGAAATGCTTTCTCTAGTGTATTTTTGACTGGTATTAAAAACTGTATGTCATCCGCGTATAAATAATACGACAATCCAAGGCCTGACAACAAATGACACAGTGGCATCATATATTTATTAAACATGGTAGCCGATAATGCGGACCCTTGCGGCACTCCTGTTTCCACCTCTACTCTATCTGACAGGGAGTTGTTTATAGAAACTTGATACGTTCTATTGTTCAGAAACGATTTGAACCAATCTAGTGTTTTTCCTTTTATTCCTATTTCTAATAGACTTGTACACATTATCTTATGATTGATCGTATCAAACGCAGCCAATAGATCTAACATTACTAATAGGAACCTCTGTCCTGAATCGAACCCTCTCAATATCGTATCCTGTAGTGATATCGTATCCTGTAGTGTCTCCGTACTGTGATTCTTTCTGAATCCAAATTGTGTAGAATATATTATATCATTTTGTTCCAGATGTTCATTCAATTGTTTAAGTACCACATTTTAAATCAATTTTGCAATACTAGGCAGGATTGATATGGGCCTGTAACTGCTCAATATTTTAGTATCTAAATTTTTCTTTTTTAAGATAGGTTTAATAATTGTATGTTTCAACTGTTCTGGTGGTATCCCTTCATCTAATGATTTATTGATGATTAATGTCAGTGTTGGAGCTATTGTCTGATTTAGTTGTTTTAGAGTTTAGACTGGGATTACAACTATTGTATGTTTTGCGGGATTTAAATTCTGAAGTAACTTAATAACTTCAGATAATGTAACTTCCTTAAAATTCTCCCAACTTGGGGTTTCCTTTATCATCATTATTATTAATTGAGTTGTTACTTTATCTAATTTTATATTTATGATATCAATTTTATTTTTAAAAAATAATGCCAATTCCTTACAAAGATTCATATTAACATCATTATCTAATTGTGTGTATTCCATGGTCAGTTTCTTTACTAAATTAAAAAGTGCCTTTGGATTTTGTCCACAAGTATTAATCTTTTATTTATTTATTTTATTTATTTAAAAAGTATTTATATACCGTTTTTTAAAAAAGAAATTTTATCAAAAATGGTTCACAGATTTAAAACCAAAAATAAAATAATCAAAATAAAATGGAATTTTTAAACTTTACATAAAAATTGGTAATAACTAGACAGAATGCTAGTATATAAGGTTATTAAAAATATAAAAAGTTTGGAACCATGGGCTTATTGTTTTGGGGGAAAAGGGGAAAAAGGGGGGGAAGGGGAACGGGAGGAGGAAGGGGAAGTGGGAGAAATAGAGCGTAAAAATTATATGAGATAAAGGGAAGAAGGGAGAAGGGTATGATAGTTGGAAACGTGTGAATGAGCAGGTATGTTGTAGTTATGTGTAGTATAAATGGGATTGTAATGGGTG
This sequence comes from Rhinatrema bivittatum, assembly GCF_901001135.1. Lineage (NCBI taxonomy): Eukaryota > Metazoa > Chordata > Amphibia > Gymnophiona > Rhinatrematidae > Rhinatrema > Rhinatrema bivittatum. The sequence goes on along the minus strand of NC_042616.1, from coordinate 321,388,244 downwards.
TAACTATGTTTAAGAGGGTAATTTCGGTATTGATGATTAAGTTTAATTAGAAGACGTGTTGAATGCAAGTTGAAAAAGATATGTTTTGAGAGATTTTTTGAAATGTGCAGGGTTGGATATCGAGCGAAGATGGTTTGGTAAAGTGTTCCAAAGTGTTGGACCGGCTATTGAAAAGGCTCTTTTTCTAGTGAGGTCTAATCTGGCTTGTTTAGGAGAAGGGATATCTAGTAAATTTTGGTTAAGTGATCTTAAGTGTCGCGTCGGTTTGTATATGCGCAGTATTGAACAAAGCCAGGTAGAAGTATGATTATGGTTATGAATTAAACTATGGATAATAGAGAGAATTTTGTATTTTATTCTGAACTTTATGGGTAACCAGTGTAATGATTGTAGAATAGGGGTGATATGATGACGTAAAGATGTTCTGGTTAGTATCCGGGCTGCAGAGTTTTGGATCAGTTGAAGGGGGTATAGTGAAGAGTCTGACAATCCTAGGAAGAGAGCATTACAATAGTCTAAGCCAGAGAAGATTAAGGATTGAAGAATGGTTCTGTAATCTCGGTAAAATAGTAGAGGACGAAGATGTTTTAACAGACGTAGTTTGAAAAACGATTTTTTTGTAAGTGAGGATATGTGTTGTTTTAGAGAAAGATCTGAATTAATGTTTACACCTAGGCTTATAGCAGAGCGTGTTATGGGGATAGTAACATTATTAATTGTAAGATGTGATGGTGGACCTAATGAAGAATCAGAGATGGAAGTTAAGTATACGAGCTCAGTTTTTGCTGGATTCAGTTTTAATCGATTGTGGGAGAGCCAAGAGTTGATTGTAGATAAGTATAGAGAAACTAAAGATAGAGTGTCTGACCAGGATGATTTATATGGGACAAAAAATTGGATGTCGTCTGCATAAATTTTGAACTGAAGATTAAGAGAGGATAGAATGTAGCATAAAGGAAGTAGGTATATGTTGAACAGAATAGGAGAAAGAGATGAGCCCTGAGGAACGCCGGAATTAATGATATATGGGGAAGAGCAGTGCTGACTATAATTGACTTGTTGAGGTCGGTTGGAGAGGAAGGATGTAAACCATAAACCATAATATTTTCCATAATAGTCTTTTTTAGTGCGATTTATCAAATTTTTGTAAAAATTCAAATATATATGGTAGTTTGTTAGGTTTATATTATTCTTATTTTTTCTCCAGCATCATTCTTTTCTCCTTAATGCTTGTTTTGCTTTTCTAATCTCCATGTTGAACTATGGATTATTTTTATGTCCACTTTTAGAGTATTTTGTTTTCATAGGATTTATTTTATTTGCAATATCAGTTGTAATTGTGTACCATTCTTGTGTCATTGTATTTATATTTGAAGTCTGCATTGCATTTAGTTATATTGAGTGAAATGACATTGTTAGCCGGCATTTGGACGCGCGTTTTGGATGTGCTAGGTTTACCCCTTATCTAGTAATGGGTAATAGCGCGTCCAAAACGCGCGTCCAAACCCCCGAATCTAATAGCGCCCGCAACATGCAAATGCATGTCGATGGCCCTATTAGGTATTCCCGCACGATTCAGTAAGTAAAATGTGCAGCCAAGCCGCACATTTTACTTTCAGAAATTAGCGCCTACCCAAAGGTAGGCGCTAATTTCTCTGGGCACTGGGAAAGTGCACAGAAAAGCAGTAAAAACTGCTTTTCTGTGCACCCTCCAACTTAAAATCATGGCGATATTAAGTTGGAGGTCCCGAAAATTTAAAAAAGTAAAAAAAAAAAAAAATTTGAAATAGGCCCACGGCTTGTGGGTTGAAAACCGGACACTCAATTTTGGCGGCGTCCAGTTTCCAAACCCATGGCTGTCAGCGGGCTTGAGAATCAACGCCAGCAAAATTGAGCGTCGGCTGTCAAACTTGCTGACAGCCGCCGCTTCTGTCAAAAAAGAGGTGCTAGGGTTGCGCTAGTGTCCCTAGAACCTCTTTTTACCGCTGGGCCTAATTTTAATAAATTAAAATACTGAATTGCACGCACAGGAGAGTGGCCTGTGTGAGCGCTCGCCCGCTCTCCCGCATTTTTACTGTATCGGCCCGTTGGAGGAAATTGCTGGGTGGATTGTGGACCCCAATCCCTGTGGGAAACCTAGTTGGGATAAAGGCAACGTCGGTCCCTGTGACATAGTGAGGGCAAAGGCGATCGGCGCCATTTTGAGAACTGGCATCTGACGGCCGGAGTGCAGGAGGTCGCTCTCGGACCCCCGCTGGACTTTTGGCAAGTCTTGTGGGGGTCAGAAGGCCCCCCTAGCTGGCCAAAAGTCCCTGGGGGTCCAACGGGGGTCCCAGAGTGATCTCCTGCCCTCGGGCCATCGGCTGCCAGTAATCAAAATGTTGCCGATAGCCTTTGTCCATACTATGTCACAAGGGCTACTAGTGCCATTGGTCAGCCCCTGTCACATGGTAGGAGCACAAGATGGTGCTGATGGCCATGTGCAGGGGCTGACCAATGGCACCGGTAGCCCCAGTGACATAGTAGATCAAAGGCTATCGGCGCCATGTTGAAACTGGCACCGAGGGTGTGAGAGTGCAGGGGATGGCTCCCAGACCCCCCGCTGGACCACCAGGGAGTTTGGGTAAGTCTTTGGGGGGGGGGGGGGGGGTCAGGAACACGAATAGAAATCGCCTTATTAATGCATTGGGGTGCCATATGGCTGAATGCAACATATCTGCTCCCCGACGAATCAGAATCCCGAATGCAACGTATGGCATTCCTCTGCACATCCCTACCAAATGGCAGATAAAATGTGATGTGTACAAGTACAAAGTGAGGCATATAGGTAGGAATACACCAGATTATAGGTACATGATACTGGGTTTCATAATAGGCATCACCAACCAGAAAAAGGATCTTGGAATCAATGTGGATAATAGGGATGTGAATCGTTTTCCATATCGTCTTAACGATAGAAATCATGTGGCAGGGCAAGAAAATCGTCTTAGGCACGATTTTTTAGTTAAAAAATCGTTAAAAATCGTTTTTTCCGATTAGTGCGCACTAACTGGGAGTTAGTGCGCACTAACTGAAAATGATACAATTTGACACTTTTCAGGTCAGTTAAGGTCAGTTTAGGAATGAATATGTATTCCTATTGGCTGCCCTCTTATTTATTCATGTTACCAAGTTTCCTACTGACAGTATATGGGGGATGGGAAATGGAAACAGTTGGTAGCTTGACAAAACAAGTAATGTGATCAGTCAATGTGACTAGAACTTGTGCCCTAACCCTGATACCAGGGGTATTGTGATCTTCCTGCACACAGTGCCCTATCCCTATTAATACCAGGAGTGTTGTGATCTTCCTGCACACAGTGCCCTATCCCTAATACCAGGGGTGTTGTGATCTTCCTGCACACAGTGCCCTATTCCTGATACTGGGGGTGTTGTGATCTTCCTGCACACAGTGCCCTATTCCTGATACCGGGGGTGTTGTGATCTTCTTGCACACATCCCGGTATCAGGGATAGGGCACTGCATGCAGGAAGATCACAACACTCCTGGTATTAATAGGGATAGGGCACTGCATGCAGGAAGATCACAACACTCCTGGTATTAATAGGGATAGGGCACTGCATGCAGGAAGATCACAACACCCCTGGTATCAGGGATAGGGCACTGTGTGCAGGAAGATCACAATACCCCGGAGGAGTGAGGGTCAGGCAGCTCCCCCCTGTCTGTGAAGCCAGCCTCTCACTAGTAATGCAGGGAGGGAGCTGTCTCAGACTTCACCATCCTCCCCCCCCCCCCTTACCCACACACCATTCACTAGCTGGGACATGGGGGAAGTCAGGAGTGAGGGTCAGGCAGCTCCCCCCTGCCTGTGAAGCCAGCCTCTCACTAGTAATGCAGGGAGGGAGCTGTCTCAGACTTCACCATCCTCCCCCCCCCCCCCTCACCCACACACCATTCACTAACTGGGACATGGGGGAAGTCAGGAGTGAGGGTCAGGCAGCTCCCCCCTGTCTTTGAAGCCAGCCTCTCACTAGTAATGCAGGGAGGGAGCTGTCTCAGACTTCACCATCCACCCCCACCCCCCCTCACCCACACACCATTCACTAGCTGGGACATGGGGGAAGTCAGGAGTGAGGGACAGGCAGCTCCCCCCTGTCTGTGAACCCAGCCTCTCACTAGTAATGCAGGGAGGGAGCTGTCTCAGACTTCACCATCCTCCCCCCCCCCCCCTCACCCACACACCATTCACTAGCTGGGACATGGGGGAAGTCAGGAGTGAGGGTCAGGCAGCTCCCCCCTGTCTGTGAAGCCAGCCTCTCACTAGTAATGCAGGGAGGGAGCTGTCTCAGACTTCACCATCCTCCCCCCCCCCTCACCCACACACCATTCACTAGCTGGGACATGGGGGAAGTCAGGAGTGAGGGTCAGGCAGCTCCCCCCTGTCTGTGAAGCCAGCCTCTCACTAGTAATGCAGGGAGGGAGCTGTCTCAGACTTCACCATCCTCCCCCCCCCCCCCTCACCCACACACCATTCACTAGCTGGGACATGGGGGAAGTCAGGAGTGAGGGTCAGGCAGCTCCCCCCTGTCTGCGAAGCCAGCCTCTCACTAGTAATGCAGGGAGGGAGCTGTCTCAGACTTCACCATCCTCCCCCCCCCCCCCTCACCCACACACCATTCACTAGCTGGGACATGGGGGAAGTCAGGAGTGAGGGTCAGGCAGCTCCCCCCTGTCTGTGAAGCCAGCCTCTCACTAGTAATGCAGGGAGGGAGCTGTCTCAGACTTCACCATCCTCCCCCCCCCCCTCACCCACACACCATTCACTAGCGGGGACATGGGGGAAGTCAGGAGTGAGGGTCAGGCAGCTCCCCCCTGTCTGTGAACCCAGCCTCTCACTAGTAATGCAGGGAGGGAGCTGTCTCAGACTTCACCATCCTCCCCCCCCCCTCACCCACACACCATTCACTAGCTGGGACATGGGGGAAGTCAGGAGTGAGGGTCAGGCAGCTCCCCCCTGTCTGTGAACCCAGCCTCTCACTAGTAATGCAGGGAGGGAGCTGTCTCAGACTTCACCATCCTCCCCCCCCCCCCTCACCCACACACCATTCACTAGCTGGGACATGGGGGAAGTCAGGAGTGAGGGTCAGGCAGCTCCCCCCTGTCTGTGAAGCCAGCCTCTCACTAGTAATGCAGGGAGGGAGCTGTCTCAGACTTCACCATCCTCCCCCCCCCCCCTCACCCACACACCATTCACTAGCTGGGACATGGGGGAAGTCAGGAGTGAGGGTCAGGCAGCTCCCCCCTGTCTGCAAAGCCAGCCTCTCACTAGTAATGCAGGGAGGGAGCTGTCTCAGACTTCACCATCCTCCCCCCCCCCCTCACCCACACACCATTCACTAGCTGGGACATGGGGGAAGTCAGGAGTGAGGGTCAGGCAGCTCCCCCCTGTCTGTGAAGCCAGCCTCTCACTAGTAATGCAGGGAGGGAGCTGTCTCAGACTTCACCATCCTCCCCCCCCCCCCCTCACCCACACACCATTCACTAGCTGGGACATGGGGGAAGTCAGGAGTGAGGGTCAGGCAGCTCCCCCCTGTCTGTGAAGCCAGCCTCTCACTAGTAATGCAGGGAGGGAGCTGTCTCAGACTTCACCATCCTCCCCCCCCCCTCACCCACACACCATTCACTAGCTGGGACATGGGGGAAGTCAGGAGTGAGGGTCAGGCAGCTCCCCCTTGTCTGTGAAGCCAGCCTCTCACTAGTAATGCAGGGAGGGAGCTGTCTCAGACTTCACCATCCTCCCCCCCCCCCCTCACCCACACACCATTCACTAGCTGGGACATGGGGGAAGTCAGGAGTGAGGGTCAGGCAGCTCCCCCCTGTCTGTGAAGCCAGCCTCTCACTAGTAATGCAGGGAGGGAGCTGTCTCAGACTGGTATCAGGGTTAGGGCACTGTGTGCAGGAAGATCACAACACTCCTGGTATTAATAGGGATAGGGCACTGTAAGAGATGACTGTAGTAGATTGAATAAAGATCTGATGTTTCTGCTCTCCTCACACCAAACAAAAACAACACACAAGCAGAGAAGCTCTTCTTACAAAGCTGAGCTAGTGAGTTAAGTAGGAGGAAAAGTAAACATACTGGTGCCAGTGTGGCTACTTAAAAAATACACTTACCAACAATCAATTACATATATTTGAACTGTGTACAGTTCCAGCCAGGACCACCTTTCTAAAATGCACAGTGATTGGCAAATTCAACATGCACTAGCATTTCAGGTGCCTGCTAACAAAAATAATAAACAAACAAGTTCTAGTCAGGTGAGTGCTGATCATTACATTACTTTTTTTGTCAAGCTTCCAACTGTTTCCATTTCACATCCCCCCAACCATATTGGTAACATCAATAGATAAGAGCACAGCCAGCCAATAGGAATACATACATACATATTCATTCCTAAGTGACCTTTACTGACCTGGGAAGTGTGAACACTTTGTTTCATTTTCTGTTGGTGTTCGTTAGTTTCCAGTTCCATTTCCCATCCCCCCAACCATCACCTCAGTGGTAACATCAATAGATAAGAGGGCAGCCAGCCAATAGGAACACATATTCATTCCTAACTGACCTTCAGTGACCTGGAAAGTGTTTATTTGTATCATTTTCAGTTAGTGCGCACTAAATCGAGTTAGTGCGCACTAACGGGGAGTTAGTGCGCACTAACTCGATTTAGTGCGCACTAACACGATTTAACGATTTTTAACGATAAATCGTTAGAATTTCTATTGTATCGTGTTCTATAACGATTTAAGACGATATAAACATTATCGGACGATAATTTTAATCGTTGAAAAACGATTCACATCCCAAGTGGATAATACTTTGAAATCCTCACACAGTGGCAGCTAAAAAAGCAAATAGAATGTTAGGTATTATTAGGAAAGGGAGCCGAAAATTAAAGAGAGGATATCATAATGCCTCTTTATCATGCCATGGTGTGATTTCTTCTTGAATACTGCATGCAGTTCTGGTCGCCCCATTTTAAAAGAGATATAACAGCACTAGAAAAGGTACAAAGAAGGGTAACCAAAATGATAAAGTGGATGGAATGGCTTCCCTATTGTTATGACCATCGGCTGCAGCCGTCTGTGGCCAACCCAACTCACATCATGTCATGCCTGGCTCTCCACTCCTGGTGAACTTGCGGCTGTGGCCAGTCACTACCGCCGCGTTCCTCCTGGCTCGCCGTGCCTCACGTGGTGGCTGGGACACCACTGATCAATGCTCCGATTCCGGGCCTCCTTAGGCACACACGCGCACCATCTGTCCTCCCTTTAAAGGCCCAATGGCGGGAACTCAAGGGTCATCCCCGCTACTACACCAGAGATCCTGTCTCCACGCAGCCTCAGCGTTACCATATCAGGGGTCCTGTCTCCACGCTCCCCATGCCTCGGGGCCTGCCCTGCATGCTTCTGCACTGGAGATCTTTCCTTTGGTATACCCTCTCTCTCCAGACCTGCCCAGCACTGTGATATCATTGATCTGACTCTCTCTGACCCTGCTCCTCGGGGCACCTCGCAGTACAGCTACAGTGCAGGCGCCTGCGATCATGTGGCTGTGATGCAGGCAGTTTTTCTTCACCTCCTCTCTGCTGGGCCACAGCCGTGGTCCAGTTGCCTTTGTTTCCAGTCAACCTCGCCTCTCCATGGTGAGGACCTGTGGAGCCCAACTCCTCAGGTAGCATCCATCCCCACCTCGGGCCAAGGGTCTACAAAACCTAACACCTATGAGGAAAGGCTAAGGTTAGGGCTGTTCAGCTTGGAGAGAATATAGATGAGAGGAGATATGAAGGAGGTCTGTAAAGTCTTGCGTGGGATGAAATGGATAAACATAAAACAGTTACTTACCATGTCAATAGTACAAGGACTAGGGGAAGCTCCATGAAGCTAATAGGCAGCAAATTTAAAACAAATCAGAGAAAGTATTTTTTCACTCAATATACAATTAAACTGTGGAATTTGTTGCCAAAGGATGTTGTGAAACAAGTTAGCAAATAGCATAGCTAGGTTTAAAAAGGGTTTAGAGATGTTCCAGCAGGATAGGTCCATAAACCATTATTAGCCAAGTAGATTTGTAAAAGGCACTGCCTATCCCTAGTTGTGAAACTCTCCCTGGGTTAGAATTCAGTTTTTCATCTCCAGACTGAAAATATTTTATTTTAACCAACTGCAATTTGAAGACGGTCAGTAATCCTGTTTATGAAGCACAAATTTATAGAAACAATAGCCTTGGAATTCTGACTTAAAATATGCGAGAAGGCATGAAATGATCTGCTCTGGGTTATTTGTTACTCCAGCAGCTTTTTGTCTACCAACATCCAACCAATTATCATTACTGGCTGAATATCTGAGAAATTTTCTGCAGAGATACCCATGAATAAATCCAAGGACAGTAACTTTCCAACTGCACACACCCAGATACACAACTATTTTAGAACTTGCAAGAACATATGTGAATGTCATCAAATAGCCTGGCTGCATACACATGTGTGCTCAATTTTAAGTGGGTGCATGCCTAGACATGCAAATCCCAATTCTATTGCATAAGTCAGAATATTTTATAATGGGTGTATGTCGATGCCATTGCCAGTTTCACCAGTTGATCCACCAGTTTGCCCAGTTAAGACCTAGGTCCTCCAAACCTCCTTGGTTTGATAGCCTGCACTCCACCCAGTTACCCAGACCCTTTGAACCCAGAACATAAGAACATGCCATACTGGGTCATACCAAGGGTCCATCAAGCCCAGCATCCTGTTTCCAACAGTGGCCAATCCAGGCCATAAGAACCTGGCTAGTACCCAAAAATTAAGTCTATTCCATGTTACCATTGCTAATGGCAGTGGCTATTCTCTAAGTGAACTTAATTGCAGGTAATGGACTTCTCCTCCAAGAACTTATCCAATCCTTTTTTAAACACAGCTATACTAACTGCACTAACCATATCTTCTGGCAACAAATTCCAGAGTTTAATTGTGTGTTGAGTAAAAAAGAACTTCCTCCAATTAGTTTTAAATGTGCCACATGCTAACTTCATGGAGTGCCCTCTAGTCTTTCTATTATCCGAAAGAGTAAATAGCCGATTCACATCTACGCGTTCTAGACTTCTCATGATTTTAAACACCTCTATCATATCCCCCCTCAGCCATCTCTTCTCCAAACTGAAAAGTCCTAACCTCTTTAGTCTTTCCTCATAGGGGAGCTGTTCCATTCCCCTTAACATTTTGGTAGCCCTTCTCTATACCTTCTCCATCGCAATTATATGTTTTTTGAGATGTGGCGACCAGAATTGTACACAGTATTCAAGGTGCAGTCTCACCATGGAGCAATACAGAGGCATTATGATATTTTCCATTTTATTCACCATTCCCTTTCTAATAATTCCCAACATTCTGTTTGCTTTTTTGACTGCTGCAGCACACTGAACTGACGATTTCAATGTGTTATCCACTATGACGCCTAGATCTCTTTCTTGGGTTGTAGCACCTAATATGGAACCCAACATTGTATAACTATAGCATGGGTTATTTTTCCCTATATGCATCACCTTGCACTTATCCACATTAAATTTCATCTGCCATTTGGATGCCCAATTTTCCAGTCTCACAAGGTCCTCCTGTAATGTATCACAATCTGCTTATGATTTAACTACTCTGAACAATTTTGTATCATCTGCAAATTTGATTACCTCACTCATTGTATTTCTTTCCAGATCATTTATAAATATATTGAAAAGTAAGGGTCCCAATACAGATCCCTGAGGCACTCCACTGTCCACTCCCTTCCACTGAGAAAATTGTCCATTTAATCCTACTCTCTGTTTCCTGTTTATTAGCCAGTTTGCAATCCACGAAAGGACATCGCCACCTATCCCAAGACTTTTTACTTTTCCTAGAAGCCTCTCATCAGGAACTTTGTCAAATGGCTAATTTATTTTATTTTTTAAATTACACCTCCTCCATAGCAGAACTAAAGTTATGCGGAAGTAGACGCATAAGTACTTACATGCATATCTCTTAGCCACACCCTGAAATGCCTGCATCCCACCCAGACCATGCCCACACTATGCCCCTTTTTGAACTTGAGTGAGATGTGCATGCAGAGGGAGGTATGCGTGCATCAGGGTGACTTTTAAAATTCAGTGGTCGTGCATGGGCCCGACTTGTGCATGCATCTTCCGATTTTGGCATATGATGAGATTTAAAATTCATTTTTCAATGTTCAAATTTTTAGTAGTGCAAACTTTGGAGTTATATCACAACCCTAGTTAACCTAAAATCCCATATTAGGGTTAAACCTGCTATTTGTGCAGTCCAGCTAGTGTGCACATTTAGCCAGATAGCACTCACTTAAAACATTATCCAGTTAAATATACTAGCCCACCCCTGCTCTTCACCCTTTTTCTGTGTCCGCACAAAAGTTGTCTGGACAAAGGAGGTATGTGTTTTAATGAGGAAGATTTATGCACATAAAAACCAATGTTACCTGCAAAACTTGTTTTGAATATTAGCCTCTAAGGTACTGTATCAGTCAGCCAGCTCCCTCAGAAATATCTACATTCCTCTCATGCACTCACATCCCAGCTAATGCTATCCTCCTATCTGACTGTGAAATTGGAAATTCCCATTCAGTGTTAGATTTGTTTTTCCAATTCAGAGCCATCTTTAGAAGCAGTGCATGAAAGTTAAATGCCTACATCAGAGTTTGCTAAATCACAATCAACAAGAAGAGATAAGTGTGCAAAAAACTGCTGATGCCTTCGTCTCTTTTGTGGAAAAGTTAGAGGGAAAACAATTCTAGCTGAAAAGTTGAGAAATGCCAATTTGCATTCAGAATGAATCACAACAGAATAACTGCTGTGCAAATTTAAAGTGAGCCATGACAGCTTTGCAGCGACTGTCAAGCAAAGAACAAAAATAGCACTAAAAGAAGCAAACCTGGGCACACGGTCACTTGAGAAATGCACAAAAATGAAGACAAATGTTTTTGTAATCTGAAAGCGTTAGTACTGAAAGGGAATGGTAAATAGAGTAATTTCTCATTGGCTAAAGAGCACATATCCAGTTAAGATGTTTAGTACTATTTAAAAATTATACAAAGCATGTTGAATAAGAAATGCAATTTTAATTGTGAAGTGCCAGTTTACCCTGTAGTGTTATTTCAAGCTCCCAGAGTGACTGAGCATGGCATCTGTTCTTGTAATTTCTAAACAAGATATACATCTGTTTACACAACCGTCTGTAAATTTAGATCTTTATTAATTGTTGCTTTCCTATTGTATCATATCTCTAATACTATGGTAAGTTAATCGGTGGAATAGATTTTCTTGTTTATATGTTATGAGTGAGAATTCTGGTTACGGTAAGTTACCCAACAGCTACTTGGTAAGTTTTATCATTTTGAAATTCGGTCTGGTGAGTCCGAGCCACTCCCGGTGAAACAAACAGCAAAATATAAGTTTTGAAAATACAAAACTGCTGAACTCAGCAAGTTGCCAATGTTTGCTGCATAAGAGTTAGCAGGAGTAATGTTGTTTTCCTGAAGGCTGGACCTACCTCTTAAATGCCTCTAAGTGCAGGGAGGTGGAGAGGGGGAAGGAAGGTGTGGGGTGGGGTGGAAGGGAGGTCCTTCAAAGATATGGGAGCAGAGAAGGAGGAGGGAAGGAATCTTCTTTTATGCAACTATTTCCATAGCACTTGGGAGAAAAATGCCACTGGGATGGAGAAGGAGGTGGTGGCAGCACCTTTCACCTCAGTGTCCATAAGCAAGTTATCTGTTCTACCTAAATGGAAAGCCAGGTCTGTCCTGGGATTTTCCTAATATCCATGTTCTTAGGCTACTGTCTTCAGCAGGAATTTGTGCACTTCATTAACTGCATGCATGTAAATGTTGAACATCCTGTACTTCTTGGAACAGAGCCTCTGAATCATTCTTTATTTTATTTTTATTTATTTATTTAGAATTTTATATTCCACAACCTCCAGATGACCGTTTGTTGTGGATTACAACAAAACAATCATAAAATATTGAAAAAAACATCACAAAATACAAATGTTAAAAATTAACATCTTACAAAGTTATGAGAGATCCTTCAGTCTGATGAACTCTGGTTGTCCTCTTGACATTGATTCACCTCCCCACGCCTTTGGTACTACCTTTGATGAACAGTGCCAAATGACTGAGTTTTCTGAAACAGTGACAGCCATTAAAGAATCTGCTCAGAGTTATTTGGAACAACTTGAAAAAAATGTTCAGGCCACATAGGAAACAACATCACCATAGACGATCCATTAATACCTTTTGCTCCACCCTAGAACTGGTCCTCAAGAGCTTTTTCACCCCATAGTTATATATTTTTTTCAAACTCATCTTTATTAAAAAGAAAAATTAACGTCAGGTCATGTCTCAAAGAGAAGATAACACTTCAAACTAGAAAAAAAACTACATAATGGCGCACATAGGAAAAGCATTCAGGGTTGATTTTTAAAAAGATCACACGGGTGTACATGTACGCGCATTACCCAGCGCGCACACATGTATGCCCAATTTTATAACAAGCGCGCGCATGCTATAAAATCCACAGTTGGCGGTCACAAGAAGTTGCACAATTGTGTACCTTACGCACGCCGAGCCCGCTGCGAGTCGCGCTGCCTTTCCCTGTTCCCTCCCCCCACCCCACCTTCCCTTCCCCTACCTCCCCTCCCTTCCCCCCTACTTTTGATGACTTATTTTTTTATTGCAAAACTTACTTCAGTCGGCCAACTGCCAGCGCACGATCCCTGGCACAGCGGCAAATGACCGCTGTGCTGAAGCCTCTGACCCTGCCCCACCTGCCCCCGGACCACCCCACCCATGTCCTGCCCCCTTCCTACCCTTTTAGTAAAGCCCCGGGACTTACACGCGTCCCGGGGCTTTACGTGCATCGCCGGGCCTTAAATGGCAGCCCCAGGGTGACCAGGGGTTCAGCTTTGACCCCCTAACACTTTTTTTTCTTTTTTGAGCTGTGTTTTTGAGCCACATTTTTTAAATTTTTGCATTTCCCTTTAAATCTAATGTGGGAGCCTTGGGACCCATGTATTAGGTTAACATTTCCTCTAGAGATGTTGTTTTATCCTAGCTGACAACTTTCTAAGTTGGCTGTGATAAATTATTAACATCAGATTGGTGAGCTGATTTACATGGATTTGCAGAACTCATGCATGTAATTTTCATGGAAAGCAGCTCAAAACAGGGGAGGGAATCTAGGTTGGGCTATACAAAATATCACGTGTATTGCACAATATTTATTTATTTATTTATGCACTGTTTAACATGCATTAGAGCCTACTGCATCTTGATGCATCTCCCTATTAGCCCGAGAAGGGGCTATTGAACAAGTCTAAAGTTAGCCAGATAAATTTATCCAGTTAACATTTAGATAGACAAGTATATTCTGTGGCAAAGCCGCAACACTAAATATCCTGGCTAATGGGTTAATTTTTAAAGGCTGGTGCATGCAAATTGGAGCAGACTGGGAGGGAACTGGGCAAAGGACCGATCGTGTCACCGCTCGTGAGTTAGAAAATTCTGGCACTCACATGCACATGCGCATACTGATAGAAAATTGGGTGCGAATGTGTGCACGGGTATTGGATTTTATAACATATGAATATAAGAACATAAGAAATTGCCATGCTGGGTCAGACCAAGGGTCCATCAAGCCCAGCATCCCGCCTCAAACAGAGGCCAAAACCAGGCCACAAAAACCCGGAAACCACCCAAACACCAAGAAGAACCCATGCTACTGATGCAATTAATAGATGCAATTAATAGTGGCAATTAATAGTGGCTATTCCCTAAGTAAAATTGATTAATAGCCATTAACATGCATGGCAACACACGCATGTTATAAAATCGGCACGCCCATGTGCGCACGCCAGGAACTGCACGTACATGGACGCCTGCATGGACGTTTAAAAAAGAATTCCTTAGTTCAATGTACATATGTTTATTTAGCTAACTATCTAAGCTGGATAGTGGCTGAATATAGAGTATACCTCTTTGGTATCAGTCTTTCACATAGAATATAATTAATTCCATAGCAAACAACCTCTAGATCAATTGTATCCGACTGTACACTGATGGTGTGGTCTGCATTTTCCAAAATTGTGCAACATTTTCTCTTGCAATCACCAGAAGGATTACAACTGATGATATCACACTTTTGGGGTAGAAGATGAGTTAGTGTTAGCAGAGTCTAAGAAAATTACCACTGGGTTCACTGGGAAGAGACCTACCAGACATTTTATGGATCTAAGAATGTGAATCCTGGAAATATGCTTTTATTTTGGGGCATGCCCACCACATGTGAAAGAAGGAGTTATTTTCTTCACAGCCTCACCAGCTCTTGTCCAATAGATTTAAACCCATTCAATGGAACCCATCTAGAGTATACTACCACTGATAGAGATTTTTGTATCCATACTCTTTCATAGTGGTTTATTCTCCAGACAATTTGATCCCAATCACCCTCTGATATACTCTGGCCTATATCCTTAATACGTAGCTCCTTATACCTGTTATGATTTGTGGGTATGTGGACCCTTGGCCCAAGTTGCGAGTTGTTACAGCCCGTGAGGAGGAGCCCCATGGGTCTGCACCGTCAAGAGATGAGGTAAGCATAGCGAGAGGCTCTGAGCACAGTAGTGGGGAGATCCCAAGAGACCAGGAGGTGACTCCCGTAGGGTGGTAGGCTATAAGCATTCCTAGGAGTGAGGGCCTGGAGAGAGAGAGGCATCAGGCAGGCCACTGAGCGGTAGGTGCAGGGATAGCCATGCAGGAGGTTCTCCGGGAGACGGCCCCGAGGTGTGGAACTGCAGCATAATGGGCGTAGACTGGAAGGCGCAGGCCAACCCAAGGCAGGGAAGCCCGAGCTTGGTCTCAGCAACTTACGTAGACAGATACCCGATGATCGGAGGAGAACCGGCTGAGCAGTAGAGAAGCAAGCCCGAGGAGCAGGACAGCTGACAGTAGTGATATACTCTGAAGCAGGCCCCGTGGAGTGGGAGAGCGTGGCCCGAGGAGAGGGAGAGCGTGGACACTCTTGCTGAACACAGGCGTAAACCCGAGGAGCGGGGAAGGCCAACCAGGAAAGTCACAAGTTGCCACAGTAGTTCCAAGGGAGGTCTGGAGGTAGGAGATGGTAGCTGGGTAGGACCCAAGAGGTGCGAAGCCAGCCCGAGGAGTGGGTAGGCCAGGAGAGCAATAGGAGTGCACGCTGACCCCCAAGGAGCGGGTGCCAAACAGGTTCCCAAGCTAGGCAGGAGCGGCGTCTCAAGAACATGAGGCAGGAGAAGAGGACTTGTAAGGAACTTGTTGCCAAACCGTCTTCCTGGGGGCGAAGGTGAAACTTAAATACAGGAGTCCAATGGCATCATCAATCAAGGATGCCCCCGAGGTTCCTACTGAAGAGGCTTCATAGTGTTACCGTCAGAAAAGAGGCCCCAGACAACTGGTCCGAAAAGAAAGACTTTTATTGCATGCAAGACACAGCTGAGAACAATGGCTCAGAAATCTGTGTGCCCCTCCCCTTTAGGAGCTGGCTTTTATACATTCCACATTTCTTATCTTTTACACATGCGTTCTACGCCTTGCTGAGCAAGCATATCCCGGCTGAGGGGCTACTGACCCCCTCCCTAGACACCCTGGAACTTTCGTGAAACTTCTCCCAAGTTCTGCAGGAGAGGCTGCCGGGACTTGCAGTTCTGGAAAGGAATTCACGAGTCTATAGTAATACTGTCCTGCACATAATACATTCATTGTTCTAATCTAGGTTACAGCAGTGAAAGCTTATCAGAGAATAAGAACAGCGAAGCTAAAAATGAAAATGTGCTGACAGAGAGTTTCTCAATGTCCTAATTACAGCTGTATTGCAGACTGTAAGTAAACCCGTCATGAAGCAGGGAATTCTGGTATATGAAGTCCTGTTTGGCAGGAGTTTCAGGTTGTCCTCTGTCAGTGTGAAGCCTTCAGCCCACTACATTCCCCCCTTTGATACTTATCATAGATAGAGATTGATAAGTATCACACCATCACATAGCAGCTGTGAGGCTGAAAGAAACAGAAACAAGAAAAGTTAGCAAATTGAGTTCTCAGGGGGCCCTAATTTCCCAAACAGTCCGGTGGTTTCTTCACGGGTTTGAGATGGATGGGCCCTATTGGCTCCACCCCCCTTTGTTGCCCGAACTTGTCATGTATGGGAAGATGGCCCAGGATAAAACATGAGGATGGTTAAACAGGTTCTATAGGCTCAGAAGAATACATGTACAGTGACAGGAGCTGCGTGGCTTTTTTTCCGTTCAGCAATGTCCTCCATCATCCGACGAAGGTGGTTGAGCAGGAAAGGATCCTAAAAGGGTCCTAAAAGACAAAACAGAATTAAACTGGCTAGGATAGCAAACAAGCTCTTAAATCCACCAATCATGGAAAACCAACCACCGATTCGGTTGGCCCAGTCCCAAGCACTATTCCACTGCTGGACAGGGATGTGTGCCATCTTGACCATGCGATCAGTGATGTCTTGGATAACCTTGCTTTGGTCATCTACATGTAAACAACAATTGGAGAGGTTAAATGTTCCGCAAACCCTCCTTCCTGGGCCAGAGGGTAATCTAAAAGCAGTCTATTCTGGTACACTGCAGTCATAATCTTGGTATTTTGTTTTGCCCAGAGTTTAAGAGCGAAAGCAGTGTAGTTGGTGATGAGCTCCAGGACTGCCTGAAGCCTGATGATTCAATGCAATTAATGCTGCTTGGAAGGGTTCCTGAGCTGCCCTTTTTTGCTGCTTCATCTGCTCTCTGATTTCCTTGAGCAATAGGATTTGATTTCCTGGTGTGTGCTTTGCAATGCATTACAGCCACCTTGCGAGGTAGCCAAACTGCGTCTAGTAATTCACGTACTTCTGATGCATTGTTCAATTGTTTTCCTTCTGCAGTCAAGAAACCTCGTTCCTTATATAATGCTCCATGCACTTGCATTGTAAGGAAGGCATATTTAGAGTCTGTATAGATATTTACAGTTTTTCCTTCTGCCAACTGCAGAGCTCGAGTAAGGGCAATTAGTTCAGCTTTTTGTGCAGACGTTCCTGGGGGAAGAGGTTGAGCCTCAATGATTTCATCTTTGGATACTACAGCATATCCAGCAGAACGTATCTCATGAATGATTTGGCTGCTCCCATCAGTGAATAAAGTCCAAGTTCCTTGCCAGGGTTGATCCCTCAGGTCTGGCCTACTGGAATGTATTGTAGTCATGACTTCTTCACAGTCATGGGCAACTGGTTCAGGTGCCGGCATAAGAGTGGCCGGGTTCAAGTTTTTGCTGTCTAATATTTGAATTTCAGGTGTTTCACACAGTAAGGCTTGATACTTGACGAGACGTGAATTAGTCATCCATTTTGGTCCATGAGTCTCGAGCAGTCCCGTACAGTATGGGGAGTTGTTATCTGTAAAGTCTGACCAAATGTTAATTTAACAACTTCAGGTATCAATAAGCATGCCGCAGCAAAATGCTTCGAAGGCAACCAGGCCATCCTTTAACAACATTGTCCATTCCTTTTGACAAATATGCAACAGGTCGTTCCCACAATCTAAAAGTTCGAGTCAATGCCTTTCTTCTCATCTATAAACAGATTAAATGGTTTTGCTATATCAGGTAACCCTAGAGCAGGGGGTGAGATCAAGGCTTCTTTCAGTTGATGTAAATTCGTTAATTCTTGTTTTTCCCATTGAAAGGCTGAGATTCTGCTTCTTTGCCTCGTAATTTATCATATAATGGTTGAGCAATAATTGCATAGTTTGCAATCCAAAGTCTACAATATCCTGCAGCTCCTAAAAACGAACGGACTAATTTCTTACAGGTGGGTACAGGTTGAGCTCTTATAGAACTAGTACGAGAGATTCCAAGTCGACGAGTGCCTTCTCTGATACGAAAGCCCAAATATTCTACTTCCACTTCACAAATCTGTGCTTTCTTTTTGCTTGCACGATACCCTTTCGGGTACAAAGTTTTCAACAAGTATAGGGTTGATACCGCACATTCATGGTATGCTTCCCTAAATATCAAGAGATCATCCACATATTGTACAACTGACCCATGTGTGATCCGGTACATCTTCAGGTCCTTGGCCAGTTGCTCCGAGAACAGAGTGGGTGAATTTTTAAATCTAGGCGAGTCCAAGTATACTGCTGCTTTTCTCCAGTTTGCACATTTTTCAAGTGAAGGCAAAAATTTTCTGACATTCCTCTGCTATTGGAACAGAGAAGAAAGCATCTTTGAGATCAATAACACTGTACCATTTGGAACTAGAAGAAACTTGAGCCAGGATTGAATACGGATTTGGCACGAGTGCTACCAAATCTGCCACTTGAGTATTCACTTTTCTTCAATCTTGTACAGGTCGATAGTCGTTAGTACCAGGTTTCTTTACTGGTAACAAAGGCGTGTTCCACTCAGATCTGGTTGCTTCCAGGACTCCCTGTTTCAGGTGTTTCTGACTCAGATCCGATTACTGCATCTGGCGGCATATGGCACGGGGTATTGGGTTTGGTTAACTATTTGGGCGCCTTGCTTTAGTTCGATCCAGACCAGGGGCGTTCACGACTAATCCTCCAGGACAAATCCCGTCTCTGTCGATGATGGGGGTATCTTCTGGGTATTGACTGGTTGAGGAAGTAATCTCCATTCCTCCCTGAGGGGGCAGATGAGTATCACTGGATGGTCCCCGAAGGAGGCTTTAACTTCCCCTGTTGGTTGAAATCTCAATGTGGTCTGTAGTTTACACAGCAGGTCCCGTCTGATACTATTATTAAGTTCCTGGTTGCAGGGACGGGCCCTTTTCTTCTCTTCCTGATCCCTATTCTCATACACCTCAAAATACGATGAATAGATCACAGTCCATCTGGAAATTGAATAGGTGACCTGCGCCTGGAGGCAAATCAGTTTCAGACGATGCTGAGAAACTGCAAAACATTGCTTCCTACATACTTGTAAGTTTGGCATTGGGTTAATTCAATAAAGTCAACCTGGATCTGCAGGCAAGGATCCAGGGGCGCTTTAGGTGTGCAGGAGTGATGATCAAACCCTTGGAAGCCTTGTACCAATTACATTGCAAACACTAAGAACATATGGTAATAGCCAGAGCCCTAACTGCTGTAACCAGCCCCCACCAGTGGTAAAAGAACATAATTGCAGTATATATATGTATATGTGTGTGTGGGGGCCACTACTTTATCATTTGGGCCGAATCATATTTGATCTTGTTCCTAATCTTGCATAGTGGCCCCTCCTCTTGCCCACAACTTCCAATAATCCTTATCTTGCGCCTGCCACTGAATCAACATTTTTAATATTAAGTCTTTGTTTTCTCTGTGCTTTTACAAATGGCATCCTATAATTCCCACAGTCAGAACTGCATGCTTGGCTGTCTTATCTTGCCGGTTCCTTGCTATGCCCTGCATATTTAACTACTGCTAGCCCGAGAAGCAACAAGAAAAGCTTTAACAAAGGACCCATTCTTAATCATTTCTCCTCTCATTTTCCCAGAGACAGCTTCAAAATAAACTGCGTCAACAAAAGAGAGTTCATACTTTATCATGCGTTCCAATGTAACTGCCTGAGTCATTATTATCATTATTATTGGGGTTTTTTTTGTTTTTTTTTTATATATATATATCAATCTTCTTATATAGAGAACAATTAAACTTGCTTGAATAGCATTACATATAATGCAGAACTTTTAAATAGCAGATAATATATAGGAAACAAGTAAAAACAATAAATAACATGGTATTAGAGAATTTATTTATTTATTTATTTAAAGGTATTTATATACCGCTTTTTAAAATAAAATTTTATCAAAACGGTTTACAATAGTTTAAAATAAAATGAAAAATAAAATGCAAGTTAAATAAAATAAAAATACATAAATTTAGTTAAATAGCTAGGTAATTACTAGCTTAAAATAAAATTGTTAATTAAAAATGAAACAATAATAATAATAATAGAAGCGTGCCATGGTAAACAGAATAGGAGAAGCAAAAAGGCGAAAGGGGGGGAGGGAAGAAGTGGTGAGTTATCAGATAAATATATCCCAGAAAATGAGGGAGTGAAAAAAAAGATTGAGTGAAAAATTGAGGTAATATGTGTCAAGTGAGCAGAATTGGAGTAATATGAGTCAGATGGATGAGGTTGAAGAGGTGGGCACTTCAGATTTGTTGACAGTATTCTTATTGTACAGGTGCCCTGCAATAGGCTGATGGAAAAAAAAAATTGACTAACCTGTGGATATATCGAATGAATAGGGAGCAAAGGATAAGCATAGGGAGGACACTGGGATGGAAGATATGACACTGGGATGGAAGATATGAGAAAACTGAAAACTTCTGATTAACAACGCCAGCATTGAAACGCACAGCCATATTGAATGCACTAATATCTGACACACAATGAAATGCATTACGCACTAACATATTGACATGCAGTGGAACGCACTACCATTTTATAATTACATTTTTGTACTGTAATAATGAATTTGCTGCTATAAAATGTCCATCATATTATGTCTGTCAAATGACATATGCAATGGTCTGATTGTAAACTACGCCAGATCATCTTGTGAGTAATCAAGGAAATGCAAAACACAATATCTTACTTATAATTGACACATTCGAAGTTTACCTTTTAATACAATGAATGCAGGAAACACATCTCTACTTTAATAACAAACTAAAATATCTTAACTCTCTGGAATAAGTAATGAAGGATCTTGTGCAGCATCTGTAAACCAAAAATCTCTTCCTATTAGGGTTTAAAACAATTAAAAACAATTAAAAAAAATCCCTGGTACATGTGCTTGCAAGTCACAGATAGCAGCTACATACATCACAATCCTTAATTAATAATTTGAAAACCCAAACGTACCAGAGAAATGTTTTAGGGGTTAAATTGTCCCGCTGAGAAGCAGCCTCTGCCCAGCCAAACTAGTTAACTCTCCAGCTCCCAGTGCTCTTTGTGCATACTACAGCAGAAACCTGACACAAACAAAAAAACAGATTGCAAGCTACATGTTCAGCCTCGCAGGCTTTTAAACCATAGGCTAACTGCCGCTGTTCAATTTTCCTTGTATCAGTACACATTTATTAACACATATACAGATAAATAATTCACAATCACTTTTAATAAGTTTTCCTTAAGTAAAAATAGTCTGCAATGGGCATCACCAGAGTAGATCAAAAGAAATAATGCATTTGACCACAAAAAGAAATTTCTCTAACCGATCTACCACAGCAGAAATTCTGTTTAACTACCATAATTTTTCTAAAGAAAATGCAGTGATTCTTTGATTACAGACACTCTCCTTCACACAACAAGAAACCAATACCTCCCAAGCCGCTGTGGGGTTTCAGAACCTAGAATCTTCTGATTCCTACTCGGCCACTTGGCAGGACTTGATCAGGGCCCCCTTCGATCCGTTAAGGGATCGAACTAAAATTCCCAATACTCGCCTGCAAGGTTCCAGATCAGATCCCGGGTTGTCAAGAAAAGCCTTCTTTCCGGATCAACCAATCCCAAAGGTCTCAGAGGATCTCCGTGGAATGACCCCCTCAGAAACCTGATCACTGAACTCAGCGGTGGCCACTCACCAGGCAAGTCTGGGGGATCACTCTGCCACAAAATCTCCCGGACCGATTGGGGGGCCAATGTGGCGTCCCCAGGGCCCCGGTCCATCTGGGTTGCCAAATGTTACCGTCAGAAAAGAGGCCCCAGACAACTGGTCCGAAAAGAAAGACTTTTATTGCATGCAAGACACAGCTGAGAACAATGGCTCAGAAATCTGCGTGCCCCTCCCCTTCAGGAGCTGGCTTTTATACATTCACATTTCTTATCTTTTACTCATGCGTTCTACGCCTTGCTGAGCAAGCATATCCCAGCTGAGGGGCAACTGACCCCCTCCCTATACATCCTGGAACTTTCGTGAAACTTCTCCCAAGTTCTGCAGGAGAGGCTGCCGGGACTTGCAGTTCTGGAAAGGAATTCACGAGTCTATAGTAATACTGTCCTGCACATAATACATTCATTGTTCTAATCTAGGTTACAGCAGTGAAAGCTTATCAGAGAATAAGAACAGCGAAGCTAAAAATGAAAATGTGCTGACAGAGAGTTTCTCAATGTCCTAATTACAGCTGTATTGCAGACTGTAAGTAAACCCGTCATGAAGCAGGGAATTCTGGTATATAAAGTCCTGTTTGGCAGGAGTTTCAGGTTGTCCTCTGTCAGTGTGAAGCCTTCAGCCCACTACAATAGACGGGGCATACGATGCGCACGAGCACCTAGGAAGGCCCAACATCGAAGTAGGAAGTAGTGGCATCCATGTCGCTGCGAGGAGACCCGAGGAGTGCGAAGGGGAAGGCAGGCCTGCACAGCAAGCAGACACGGGGAGAGCAGGAGCTAGAATGTAAACTATTCGCCCTAATTTTGGGCTCTGGGTTCTTGGTATATATCTTTTAGCCATTTATTCAGTTTTCCCCCAGTGTCATATTCCTAAGGGTTACAATCGAATGCTTTCTCTGCATCTAGGAAGTACAAAATAAACTTCTCACCATACTTGATCACTGAATTAATCAGATTTAGCATCTTTCTGATATTGTCAGACACCTGGCGACCCTTTTTAAATCCTGTTTGGTCTCTGTGAATTACATAAGAACATAAGAACTTAAGTTATGCCATACTGGGTCAGACCAAGGGTCCATCTCATCCAGTATCCTGTCTCCAACAGTGACTAATCCAAGTCACAAGTGTCTGGCAAGTACCCTAACATTAAATAAATCCCATGCTGATAGTGCCGGCAACAATCAGTGGCTATTCCCTATTGATTAATAGCAGTTTATGGACTTCTTCTCTAAGAACCTATCCAAATCATTTTTAAACCCAGCTACACTAACTGATTTAACCACATCCTCTGGCAACAAATTCCAGAGCTCAATTGTGCATTGAGTGAAAACAAATTTTCTATTACTTGTTTTAAATGTGCTACTTGTTAACTTAGGCCTGAATTGTATACAGAATTCAAGGTGCGGTCTCACCTTGGAGCAATATAGAGGCAGTATGACATTTTCTGTTTTATTAACCATTCCCTTCATAATATTTCCTAACATTCTGTTTGCTTTTTTGACTGCTGCAGCACACTAAGCTGACAATTTTAAAGTATTATCCACTATGATGCCTAGATCTTTTTCCTGGGTGGTAGCTCCTAATATGGAACCTGTTATGATTCCCGGCCGCGGAGCTATTCCCCGCGAGCAGGCCTCTCACTTTGCTGCACTGCCTGTCTCCCATTGCGGCCGGACACCGCCAATGCCGGGTCTTCATCGTGGCAGGAGCCACGCACCCTACCTGGAGGCCGCCACTGCTGCTGTGTTCCGCGGCGAACAGAGCCTGCTGCTGACGTCACTCCAAGCGGCCAGGAGGCCGCCGCTGCTGCTACACTCCCATGGCCCAGACTGCTACAGACATCTTCCTTCACTCGCGGCAGGAAGCCGCGAGTCAGCCTCTCTTTAGTGGCAGCGGGCCACTAGCGTCTCTCTGGGGCCTGTCCTGCGGCCTGTGGCCGCCCCTGCCTATCTCCCACGGCAGGAATGCCACTATCAGCTGTCTCTGTTCCTCCTGACTGTTTCTAGGTGTGTGGCCATGCCTTTTTGCTGGATTTAAAAGGCCCATGAACGGAAATGCCCCGGGCCCCAACTGATGATGTCTTCCTGTCTCAGCCCTATAAGAGGGCTTCACCTTCAGTCCTGCTTTGGCTTGCACTGGAGTTCTTCACTCCTGGAAGTCTCATCTTCCAGCGCTCTGTCAGGTCTTCATTTTTCGTTGGAGCTCCATGTCTCGTCTTGGTTCCTGAGTCCTCGTCTTTGTGGTTTCCTGATGTTCCATGTCTTCATGATCCGAGGTTCCTAGTCCAGGATTCCTAATGTTCCACGTCCTGATGTTCCAGGCTTCCTGATGTTCCACTTCCTGATGTTCTGAAGTTCTGCTCCTCCTTTGCTCATTCCGTGTCCTCCTGACCCTCCAGTTCCTTTGGTTCTCCAGATGACACCTTGTTGGGGTAAATCTGTCTCGTCGGTTCCTGACCTCATCATTGGAGTTTCATCTCAGCTGGATTCCCTTCCTGCGCTAGTCCTGTTCTCTGCGTGGTCCGTGACCAGCGTCTTCAGGATGTGTAGGGCGCGCTACAGGGACAGGGTGGTCCGTGACCAGCCCATTGGGTCCGCCCATGTTGGTGAGCTGTGTAGGGCACCCTGAGAGAGAGTGCCAATGTCTGAACCTTCCAAGCTCCTCGTCTCATCCAGAACCTTCCGAGCTTTTTGTCTCTCTAGAGTCTTCCCAGTTCCTTGTCTCATCTAGAGTCTTCCAAGCTCCTTGTCCACATCCAGTCTTCTCGTCCATGTCTTGAGTTTTCTGTGTCACAAGGCCTCCGTCTGCCCTCATCCTCAGTCCGGCCTGCTGCTTCTTGCCGATACCCAGCGGCAGGTCCGAAAGGGCTGGGAACGGTCGGAGAACTGTTTAATAACCAACATTGTGTTGTTGGTCTTCCAGAAGCATGCAGGTCCGGCAGAGGGTCAGACTTTGTCTTTGCTCATGCTGGGATATGCTTCGCCTACCTTGGTGCTGCCTTGGAGTCTTCTGGGGTAGTGCCGAGGCCCAAGGGCACACAATCCCCCCAAGATGGGATTGCTCTCCTAGCGGTCCCAAAACAGTTCAGTATGCAAGGCCATGTATCCAGTGAACGTGTTCCTGTGATGAATTTGCCTTGTTCCTGGAGTTTTGCTTCAGAGTCTTCAACTTGAATTTGTTCCTGGACTTGTATTTGGACCTAAAATTTATTTTTTTTCCGGACTTCTTTCTACAACCTGCTGGAGGCGCCAGCTGTCTGGATTGCATGACCTGCAGGATGCGCCTGCATCCAGACATTTTTTCCACCTTTTTCCAGGTTGGGGTTTTTACGACCTGCAGGAGGTGTCTGCACCCCAGCTGGTTTGCTGGTTCCGGTTGTTCACACCCTGGGCCCTCCCAGGTCTTTCCTGAAGTTTCCTGTGCTTTCTGTTTGGTTTAGTGTGTTTCTTGTTTGTTCTTGTGCTCCTTGTTTTGTTTCCGTGTTGCTTGTTCCTTGTGTTTGTGTTGTTTTCCTCTTGTTTTTCGCTTGTTTGTGCTGTTCGCTTGTTTGTGCTGTTTTGCCTTTTTCCTCGTTTGTGCTCTTTTGTCCTGTTTTTGGCTCTTTTCTGCTGTTTGCGGCTCTTTTCTGCTGTTTTTGTTCTTTTGTACTGTTTTTACTCTCTTGTGCTGTTTTGCTTTTTTGTCTCATTTGTGCTGTTTTGCCGTCTCGTTTGTGCTGTTTTGCCCTTTTGTCTCATTTATGCTGTTCTGCTTTTGTTTCATGTTTGCTGTTCTTCCTCTTGCTTCGTTTCAGTCCCCGGAATTATCAGTTTCCTTCTTTTGGACCCTTGATATCTTCCTGTCAGTATGGACTGATACCTGTGTTCTCTCCAAGCTGTTGAAAGGAGACTTGAGTAGGGAGTCTTTGAGGAGAGGGTACTGTTATGATTCCTGCCCACGGAGCTATTCTCCACGAGCAGGCCTCTCACCTTGCTGCACTGCCTTTCCCCCATTGCGGCCGGACGACACCAACACCAGGCCTTCATCGTGGCAGGAGCTGCGGACCCCGCTTACTTCTCAAGCAGCCTGGAGGCCGCCACCGCTGCTGTGTTCCACGGCAAACGGAGCCTGCCGCTGACATCACTCCAAGCAGCCAGGAGACCGCCGCTGCTGCTACACTCCCGTGGCCTGGAATGCCGCGGACTTGTTCCTTCACTCGCGGCAGGGAGCTGCGAGTCAGACTCTCTTTAGCGGAAGCGGGCCTCTAGCATCTCTCTGGGGCCTGTCCTGCAGCCTGGGGCCACCCCTGCCTGTCTCCCACAGCAAGAACGCTGCTATCAGCTGTCTCTGTTCCTCCTGCCTGCTTCTAGGTGTATGGCCGAGCCTCTTTGCTAGATTTAAAGGGCCCTCGGTCGGATATGCCCCAGGCCCCACCTAATGAAGTCTTCATGTTTCAGCCCTATGAGGGCTTACCTTCAGTCCTGCTTTGCCTTGCATTGGAGTTCTTCGCTCCTGGAAGTCTCATCTTCCAGCGTTCCATCAGGTCTTCGTTCTTCATTGGAGCTTCATGTCTTGTCTTGGTTCCTGAGTCTTTGTCTTCGTGGTTTCCTGATGTTCCATGTCTTCATGTTCCGAGGTTCTTAGTCCAGGCTTCCTGATGTTCCACTTCCTGATATACCACTTCCTGATGTTCCGAGGTTCTGCTCCTCCTTCGCTCATTCTGAGTCCTCCTGACCCTCCAGTTCCTTTGGTTCTCCAGATGACACCTTGTTGGGGTAAATCCATCTCGTTTGTTCCTGTCCTCATCATTGGATTTTCGTCTCAGCTGGATTCCCTTCCTGCGCTAGTCCTGTTCTCTGCATGGTCCATGACCAGCCTCTTCAGGTTGTGTAGGGCGTGCTACAGGGACAGGGTGATCCGTGACCAGCCCATTGGGTTCGCCCATGTTTTTGGGCTGTATAGGGCGCCCTGACAGACAGTGCCAATGTCTGAACCTTCCAAGCTCATTGTCTTGTCCAGAACCTTCCGAGCTTCTCGTCTCATCTAGAGTCTTCCCAGTTCCTTGTCTCATCTAGAGTCTTCCAAGCTCCTTGTCCACATCCAGTCTTCTCGTCCATGTCTTGAGTTTTCTGTGTCACAAGGCCTCCGTCTGCCCTCATCCTCAGACTGGCCTGCTGCTTCTTGCCAATACCCAGCAGCAAGTCCGAAAGGGCTGGGAACGGTCGGAGGACTATTCAATAACCAACATTGTGTTGTTGGTCTTCCAGAAGCACGCAGGTCTGGAAGAGGGTCAGACTTTGTCTTCACCCATGCTGGGACATGCCTCACCTACCTTGGTGCTGCGCTGGAGTCTTCTGGGGTCGTGCCAAGACCCAAGGATACACAATCCCCCAAGATGGGTTCGCTCTCTTAGCAGTCCCAAATACAACAGAATGCAATGCCTCTTAAGGCCTCCCTAACAGAACAGAACCTAACATCGTGTAACTATAGCAAGGGTTATTTTTCCCTATATGCAACACCTTGCACTTGTCCACATTAAATTTCATCTGCCATTTGGATGCCAAATCTTCCAGTCTTGCAAGGTTCTTCTGTAATGTATTACAATCTGCTTGTGATTTAACTACTCTGAATATCCACAAATGTATCCAGCTATCCTAAAAATAGCTGGATATGTTTATCTGGCTAACTTTTTGACAGGTTAGTAACATGAACAGAGTTAGCTAGATAAGTAAACAGATAAACTCTGAATATTGAAGTTAGCCAGATAACATGTTCAGCTAACTCTGCTCTACCTTGGAATACCTCCTGCCTATCCCCAACATATCCTGCTAAATTCTAGACAGTGTGGCTGAAAATGCCAATTTTGCCATTTAGATGGCTAACTTTTAAGTTAAAAGCAAATAGGCAAAAGTCCAGCCATCAAAGATAAGGGATCAATATAAAGAGGAAGGACAGAGAGGTTCAATAATTAGGAATGTGAATCGTTTATCTGCCGGCCATCCATTGCTCCTACCATGTGACAGGGGCCGGCCAATGGCACGGATACCCCTGTCATATGGTAAGGGCAAAGGGCCTTCGGCTCCATTTTGTTTACTGGCAGCCAACGACCCGAGAGTGAGAAATCACTCCCCGGACTCCCGCTGGACCACCAGGTACTTTAAAAAGGTTGGGGGGGGGGATTCAAAATAATTAAATCGAAAGGGTCAGGGAAATTTGTTTTTTTGGCACAAGACAGCCAATAAAAACCAGTAAGAACCATGGGAACAAAGATTTCCCGTGGTTTTTACCCGAACTCGATACCGGAAATGAGTCCAGTACCAATTCACATCCCTATCAATAATGTACTTAGAATTCAAATGCAAACGTTTTATTATATTATGTACAAGCAAGCAGAAAGTTCAGTTGTCAGCCTTAAGCCATGAGGGTTATTTCAATATCATCTGCATACTGCTTCCAGCATCCCCCAGGAGAGGAGTCCAGAGGTGACTGCAAGCGATCCAGGGATTGAATTCCACAGTCCCAGCTTCCAGAGGCCCCGCACCCTTTGAAGTAGAAGAGGACAGGAAGGCTCATCCGCATACTGCTCCCAGCATCCCCCGGGAGAGTAGTTCAGAGATCACCACAAGCGTTCCAGGGATTGAATTCCACAGCCCCAGCTTTCAGAGACCCCACACCCTTTGCAGTAGAAGAGGACCGGAAGCATCACAAACCCTTCAATTAACTGAGTGAAGATCAATTTAATGGTGGTTAAAGAGACTTGGTAAGTATAATTTTGGTAGATCTTTGGATTTATAAAAGTTTGGTGAAAGGTGAAATAGAGAGATATATTCTTTAGAATTTGTGTGTGTGAGGTTACAAGCAAGCCAGAGATAGTTAAATCTAGTGTCTGTCTTTCCCATCCACTCAACCCTTGATTTTTAGGCAAGAGACACTTTCTCATTAAAAATCAATCAGGGTCTTATCTAAATCATACTATTGTATCAGCCCTTATTGAAAGTTTAATCATCCCCTTGAAGGACACTAGCTGATTAATTAGTAAATTCACCTGTAAATTTAAACTACTCTAATTCCAACTCTGTTAGTATCCTAAACTCAACTAGGAACTCAATAAAACTAAGTTGAAGGCAGCAAGAGGGGGGCTTTCCAGTCTTTTGCATTGAGTGTCACATGTATGATTTTTTTACCTGCCTGTGAGAGATATGTGTGCATTCGGTGCAAAGAGCTCCTCACCCTCAGGGAAAGAGTCTAATTTCTGGAGGCTAGAGTAGCAGAATTGGAGGAGCTGAGGCAGACAGAGAGGTGCATTGATGAGACATTTAGGGACATAGTAGCCAATGCCCAAATCCAGTCTGTCAGCCCCAGTGCTGCCTTGGATCAGAAAGATCTCCCAGTAGGAGAACATCACCCTGGTGTAGCAGGTAGTGATCCTGTATCAAGGACCTGCTCTCCAGGTGATGTATTGTCCTCTCGCACTGAGGACAAGTCTCCCAGGTATACTGCCCAGGAGGGAAGGGTTAGGCTGGCCATCATGGTTGGTGATTCAATTATTAGAAATGTAGATAGCAGGGGGATGGTGGATGTGAGGACCACCTGGTAACTTGCCTGCCTGGTGCGAAGGTGGCAGACCTCATGCATCACCTAGATAGGATTGTAGACAGTGCTGGAGAGGAGTCGGCTGTCATGGTACATGTGGGCACCAACGACAAAGGAAAATGTGGGAGAGAGGTTCTGGAAGCCAAATTTAGGATTTTATGTAGAAAGCTGAAATCCAGAACCTCCAGGGTGACATTCTCTGAAATGCTTCCTGTTCCACGTGCAGGTCCCCAGAGGCAGGCAGAGCTCCAGAGTTTAAATGGATGGATGAGCCAATGGTGCAGGGAAGAGGGATTCAGTATTGTAAGGAACTGGGGAAACTTTTAGGGAAGGGGGAGATTTTTCCAAAAGGATGGGCTCCACCTTAACTAGAGTGGAACCAAGCTGCTAGCACTAACTTTCAAAAAGGAGATAGAGCAGCTTTTCAACTAGAACAAGGGGGAAAGTCGACAATCACTCAGCAGTGAATGGTTCGGAGAAATATATCCTTGAAGGATACTAATGGAACAGGAGAGTTAGGACATCCCAACAGAGAGGTTCCAATAAAAGCAAACGTAGTCCATGCGCCTATATGCAAAAAATCACCGAAGCTAATGATTTCCAAATTATCCCTAGCAAATGAAAAGTAGGTTGTTAATACAAACAAAAAACACACTTTGAAATATCTGCATGCCAATGCCAGAATTCTAAGAAGTAAGATGGGAGGAGTTAGAGTGTATAGCAGTAAATGATGAGATTGACATAACTGGTATCACAGAGATTTGGTGGAAGGAGGATAACCAATGGGACAGTGCTGTATCAGGATACAAATTATATCACGATGATAGGGAGGATCAACTTGGTGGGGATGTGGCACTTTATGTCCGGGAGGGTATAGCGTCCATCAGGATAAAGATCATACAAGAAACTAAATGCTCAGTAGAATCTATGTGGGTAGAAATGTCATGTGTGTTGGGTAAGAGTATAGTGATAGGAGTATGCTGGACAAAATGGTCAGACAGATGATGAAATGCTAAGAGAAATCAGAGAAGCTAACCAATTTGGCAGTGCAATAATAATGGAAGATTTCAATTACCCCAATATTGACTGGGTAAATGTAACATCAGGAATTGTTAGAGATATGAAGTTCCTGGATGTAATAAATGACTACTTCATGGAGCAATTGGTTCAGGAACCAACAAGAGAGGGAAATATTTTAGATTTAATTCTTAGTGGAACGCAGGATTTGGTGAGAGAGGTAATGGTCAATAGTGATCATAACATGATTAAATTTAAACTAATAACTGGAAGGGGACAATAAGTAAATCTACAGCTCCAACATTAAACTTTCAAAAGGGAAATTTTGATAAAATGAGGAAAATAGAAAAAAACTGAAAGCTACAGCTGCAAAGGTAAAAAGTGTTCAACAGGCACTGTTTAAAAATACAATCCTAGAGGCACAGTCCAGATGTATTCCATGCATTAAGAAAGGTGGAAGGAAGGCAAAACGATTACCATCATGGTTAAAAGCTGAGGTGAAAGAGACTATTTTAGCTAAAAAAACATCCTTCAAAAATTTGAAGAAGGATCCATCTAAAGAAAATAGGATAAAACATAAGCATTGTCAAGTGTAAAACATTGATAAGACAAGCGAAGAGAGAATTTGAAATGAAGTTGGCCATAGAGGCAAAAACTCATAAAAAAATATATTTTTTAAATATATCCGAGGCAAGAAACCGTGTGGGAGTCGGTTGGACCATTAGATGACAGAGGGGTTAAAGGGGCTTTTAGGGAACATAAGGCCATTGCAGAAAGACTAAATTAATTCTTTGCTTCCATGTTTACTAATGTGGATGTTGTGGAGATACCAGTTCCGGAGATGGTTTTTAAGGGTGATGAGTCAGACGTACTGAACCAAATCACTGTGAACCTGGAAGATGTAGTAGGCCAGATTGACAAACTAAAGAGTAGCAAATCACCTGGACCAGGTGATATGCAACCTAGGGTACTGAAGGAACTAAAAAATGAAATTTCAAATCTATTAGTTAAAATTTATAACCTATCATTAAAATCATCCATTGTACCTGAAGACTGGAGGGTGGCCAATGTAACCCCAATATTTAATAAGGGCTCCAGGGGCGATCCGGGTAACTACAGACTCGTGAGCTTGACTTCAGTGCCGGGAAAAATAGCGGAAACTATTCTAAAGATCAAAATTGTAGAGCATATAGAAAGACATGGTTTAATGGAACACAATCAACATGGATTTAGGCAAGGGAAGTCTTGCTTAACAAATCTGCTTCTTTTTTTTGAAGGAGTTAATAAACATGTGGATATAGGTGAACTGGTGGATGTAGTGTATTTGGATTTTCAGAAGGTGTTTGACAAATTCCCTCAAGAGAGGCTTCTAAGAAAACTAAAAAGTCATGGGATAGGAGGCAATGTTCTTTCATGGATTACAAACTGGTTAAAAGATAGGAAAAAGAGAGTAGGATTAAATGGTCAATTTTCTCAGTGGAAAAGGGTAAACAGTAGAGTGCCTCAGGGATCTGTAGTTGGACTGGTGCTTTTCACACACAATCTCTCAACTCATCTCATACACGCACACACACACTCTCTACAGACCCTCAGCCTCTCTCTCACCTCTGGGCCTCCTCTTCACGGGTTGCCGCAGGATGGGCTCTGCAGTGGCCCTGATCTTCTCGGGCTGCGGCGGCCCTGCTACTGGGCCTCTTCCTCTTCTCAGGCCGCTGCGACTTGAGATTCACGGTGGCCAGTAAGCGCAAGCGCTGCTTCTCTTCTGCACGCGTTGATGGTTCTCCTCCTTCCTGCCCATGCGGCTCCAGCAACGTTTACTTCTGGGGCCACACAGGCAAGAAGGAGGAGGAGCATCAGCACATTTAAATGTGATCTTTTTCTTTGGGCCGTGGTGACATGAGCCTCACCACGGCCCTGCCTATCTGCCTGTTGCTGCACCGCATGAGCCTCCCTGCGCCTGGGGGCTTGTGGTGGATGGAGGAGTCCGGAGGGTAGGGGGATACTAAAAAACTAATTTTAAGGGTCCGCGCTGCCGATAAAAAAAAGGCTCGGCACAGCCGATAAAAAAAAAAAAAAATCCCAATAGTCCACGAAACGCTGCACGTGTCAGCAAAAACGTCTCGGCGTGTCACCTCTGTCACGCATGTCATAGGTTAGCCATCACTGACCTATATGTTAGTCAGCCAGAGTGACTCACTGCTGTCTTGATTAACAAATGTTGGTACCTAATCAAACCAAATCACATTACCTTAACACCTTTCCAAGGTGAGTTATTGATCTGAACTTTTCAACCTTTTTACTTAGGTATACACTGCTCCTAGCTTATTTCTAGCTTCTGGCTACTTTTTTCTTATATATATATGTATGTATGTATGTATATATATATATATATATATATATATATATATACATACAAACACTCTAACTTCTGCTTATTAGCTGCCTTACAGACTATTAAAAATAAACACACTAACTACTGCTTATTTGCTGCCTTACTGAATATTTAAAAATGCAGTCTAACTTCTGTTGATTTGCTGCCTTACTGACTATTAAAAGCACAAACACACAAACACACTAATATAACTTCACCCCAATACTTTTAAAAAATAAAATTTACCAAGCAAAAACTTACTGATTCCTTTCAGCCACCAGCAAAGTGACAATCACACCCAGCTTCAAACTGTTCATCTATTGATATGTAAATTCCTCAAGGTATCTAGTTAAGAATTTCAGCCTGAAATCTGGCCAGCCATTTGTGATCTAGGTTTGTGATAAGTAAATGTATTTTGTTATACTCTCCGCTTAAATTGATTTTAAAAAATTGATTGACTTAAAAATGATGCTAAAGACGCACAAATGGAGAGTGCATAGGATTGAAGCCTTGATGGTTGTGCTACTGCGTATGTGCACAAGTTTCAAACTTGAGCTAATTCAATCTCTTTTTCTGTGGTTTTACCATGAGGCCAATATATGTGCATGCACTTTCCAGTATAATCACAGAAAAATTACTAAGCTAAATCTCTATATTCCTAACTATTCATGAGAAATATTATCTGTTGCATATAATTAATCTTATTTCTACAAATCTGAGTGGATTAACATGGAAATCTCAGTGCTTTTTAGTGCTGCAGTGGTGTTTGATAAATACCCAAACCCCATGTCCATATATGCAATGTCCTTTCATTATCTTTAAATAAATACATTAGCTTCACAATAAAACTGATTAAACTGTCTAATGATAAAAATTAATCAACCTACATTTTGTCTAGTAACTGAGAAGCATATCACAAGATTCAATCTGATTCCCTGCAGTTCAGAGTTAAAGGTAGATGATATGATTTGATAAAAGAAAATGATACTCCTTAAGATTAATTTACATATGTAAGGTCACACAA
Organism: Rhinatrema bivittatum; assembly: GCF_901001135.1. Lineage (NCBI taxonomy): Eukaryota > Metazoa > Chordata > Amphibia > Gymnophiona > Rhinatrematidae > Rhinatrema > Rhinatrema bivittatum. Next base: position 321,354,504 of record NC_042616.1, on the reverse strand, counting down.
GAGATATATTGTTGGTAGTAATGGTAAAGTTAAATTTAGATTTGCAGGTTTTATGACTGTCTGTTCTAACTGCAAGGCTTTACTATTTGCATATAGAGTGTAAATGTATTCACATTCTACTTGAACTTAGTGTTCCTAACTGTTGCAAGATATATCATTCTTTATCAATCAGTACAAAAGTGAATACATGTTGTGAAGCTAGTAATTGTTCAGGATTCTAAGGCAATCTCCTTTAATAAAATGTAGTTAAGGTACAGAATACAAAGACATTTTTTAGTATAAGGGGTATACACCCATATTCACAAAAGTGCTTTATCATTTAATGTGGAAAATGTGTTTTATTAATAAAAGGTCCTTATTGGAAATAATGGGCCTTCATTAAATAATGTGCTTTTGAATGTTAACATGTGTTGTGTCTGTGGACCCTTGGACTGGGGTGAGATTGGCTCTATCTGCAGGGAAAACGCATGCAGGTTCTCACTGCCAGCAGGCAGACCCAGGTGAAACAGAGACCAGTCAGGAGCTTCACCTCCACTAACCCATGTACCCTTGGGTTGAGTGAGTGAGTGCTGGGGCCAGCAGGAGTTGGGCAGGGATTTCTGCTGAGGACAACTGGAACAAGTGAGCAGATGAAGGCTGGACCTGGCTTAGCAGGTAAAGACTGAACCAGATGGAACGGACAAAGGCTGAACCTGATGGAACAGACAAAGGCTAAGGCAGGCTGAGCAGATGAAGGTTGAAGCTGGCTAAACAGATGAAAGTTGAAGCTGGCACCCAATACAGGATGAAGGAGGACCTGTTACTGAGGTGAGGTGAGGACCGGCTGTCTGGGAGGCCCATATATAGGTCCAGAGTCACTGATGTTATCATTAGGCTCCTCGGTCTTTTTGTGCTATGGCCCTTTAAATGTCAGGCTGTCGGATGCAGACATGCCTAAGGCGGCCCACAAGGAGGAAGCAACTATGGCAGTGTCCTGTCATGAAGTAAAGGACTGTGAAGGCTGTAATGGGGCTGAGTACAACTGCCTACAGGAGGTCCCCTTGAGCCAAGAAACACAACAGTACCCCCTCTATTAACCCCCCTCACTGAGACTTTGGGATTGGGTTTTGAGGGATACCCTGTTGGAACTCTTTCAAGAGGTTGGGGTCCAGTATATTAGATTATGACTCCCATGAGTTCTCTCTCCGGACCATATATTTTCCAGGAGATCAAGAATTCTAATTTTTTGCTTCTGTTGCAAGAATCTAGGACCTCTTGAAACTCATATACTGTGTCTTCCTCAGATACAATTTCCTCCCAAACCCCCCCCCCCCCTCCCCAACACTTGCCAAAATCCCTGGTGTTCCAGCGGGGGACCAGGGAGCAATCTCGGGCCTTCGGCTGCCAGTAATCAAATTGGCGCCGATGGCCCTTTGCCCTTACCATGTGATAGGGGCTATCGGTGTCATTGGCCGGCCTCTGTCACATGGTAGGAGCCATGGCCATCCATGGCTCCTACCATGTGACAGGGGCCGACCAATGGCACTGGTAGCCCCGTCACTTGATAAGGGCAAAGGGCCATTGGCACCATTTTGATTAGTGGCAGTTGATGGCCCAAGAGGGGGAGATCACTCCCGGGACCCCACATTGACACCCAGGGACTTTCAGTATGTCTTGGGGGGTCGGGAGGATGAGGAGTTGCAATTAATTAAATTTGAAGGGTTGGGGTGGGTTTGGGTTTTTTTTTAATGTGCTCTTTCTTCCCCCCAAAAAATGATAAGAAAGCCACATACAATTTTGTGGATTTTCTTATCGTTTCACAACCCCCTTGAACCACGACAAAATAGGAAATATCTTCTCTATTTCCTATTTCGTTGCAAACAAATACACATCCCTAATTATTAATGGCAAGGGATACCAAGTCTTTTTTGTAATGGCATTTAGGCCGCAGTTGTCTATACATGGCCTAAGGGAATCATCCTTCTTAGCCACAAAGAAGAACCTGATGCCTTCCAAGGAGGATGATGGTCAGATAAAGCCTGTAGCTCTAATCTCAGTGATGTACTTTGACATTGCTTGAGTCTCGGGTAGGGAGAGCTGGTACACCCAACTCCTAGGAGTTAAGGTCCCTGGGAGAAGTTCTATACCACAATTGTATGGGCGATGGCGCAGTAATGTCTCTGCACTCTTCTTAGAGAAGACATCTAGAAAGTTTGCATTTTGTGGTGGAAGTCCAGGTAGCATTGAATCCACCACCAAGGATGTGTGAGGTGCCAGATGAGAAAAATAGGAGTCAAAACAGGCAGACCCTTCCCGGGTCAATTTTAAGGTGGACCAGTTGACCGGATTAGCTGTTTGAGGGATAATGTGAAAGAAGATTTTTTTCAATGTGCAAGAGGCTAGTCTGGAGTTTAAGGGTTGCTGTTGTGTAAGTGAGAGCCTGGAAGAGAATATATGTACATGGAAGAGATCATGAGTGCTTGCAACAATGGCAAGGTAGGGATCTGAAACCATTGTATGAGGTCCTGGAGAATGAAGGTTCCCCTAGCTCTGGAATTGATGAAGGCCTGTGCTAAGAAGGAGGCAGAGCTAGTTTCCATGGTGATGGGTACCAAACGTTGGGGAGTGGAAGCAGAAAAGCCTAGGACTGCCTCCTCGGTGAAGCCTAGGCTTTTAGCTTTCCCAATCTCTTAGGATATTGACCAATGAAGCAACCCCTGGCTGAACAGTATAAACAGAGCTCCTATTGTCTGCAATGGAGCCTCAGCTGTAGGGCCAATTTACAATGACCCAGCTGCATGGGTTTCCCTATGACTAGAGGTTCAGCTGGCAGATTGGGAGTCGAAGTAGGCAGGTTTTGGAATCACAAGGTTAGGGTGAATTATCTGCAAGTTGGGTGAGTCTCCTGAGCCCTCTCTTGCAGATAACTGTCAATCTTTCCTGTCAGGGTGATGAGTGGCTCCAGGGAAGTTGGTAATTCCCAAGCATTGAGCTCATTTTTATCTTCCCCAAGAGGCTACCTAGGAAGATTGCCACCAGGGTATCATCACGCCAATTAAGTTCAGAGGTCAGACTTAGGAACTCCACCATGTACTCAACCAGGGCATGGGAACCCTGGTGTATGTGCAGGAGGTCCGGAGCCAGAGTGGAGGAACAGCTGGGTTCTTCAAAGACTGTGCAGAACTGCTCCAGAAAGGTTGGTAGGTCCAACAGGATGGAGTCCCCTCACTCCCTAAGGGAGAATCCCATGCCAAAGCTGGCCCATCCAACAAGGAGCGTACATAGGTGATCTTAGACTGATCAATCGGGAGAAGTGCAGCCTGAAGCTGAAAACGTATTCTGTACTGATTGATGAATCCTTGGCATTGCTTGAGATCCCAGATGTAGCAGGTGGGGCACCGAGAGCTGAGGAACTGGCCAGATGACCGGTACAAGAGGTGTTGGTGCGGGCCCAGACCAGGTGCTGATGACTGGCGTCAACGTGTGTATAGCCTAAGCGTTAGATGCTCCATGGCAGACTAGAGCTGCCCCAAAATATCTTGTTGCTCATGAAGCCTGAGAACCAAGCCTGGAATTCCTTGGAGCAACGAGAAGTCCACCAAGTCCATGGCCTCAGCATCTGATGTGTCTGTAGATCCTTGGACTGGGGTGAGATTGGCTCTAGCTACAGGGAGGAGCCTTGTAAGTTCTCACTGCCAGAAGGCAGACCCAGGCAAAACAGAGACCGGTCAGAGCTTTACCTCTACTAGCCCACATTCCTCCTTGGGTTGAGCCTTTGGGTGCTGGGGCTGGCAAGACTTAGGCAAGGGTGTCTGCTGAGGACAACTGGAAGAGGAAAGCGGATGAAGGTGGGAACTGGCTAAGCAGGTGAACACTGAAAGGCTGAAGCAGGCTGAACAGACGAAGGCTGAAGCTGGCACCCAATAAAGAATGAAGGAGATCCTGTTGCTGAAGTGAGGAGAGACTGTCTGGGAAGCCCTTATATAGGGCCTGGGTCAGTAGTGTCATGATCGGGTACCTTGGTCTTTTTTTGCTGCGGGCCTTTTAAATGTCAGGCCGTCGGGCGTGTCTGCACCTAAGAATGCCAGCGAAGAGGAAGCAGCTATGGTGGTATCCTGCTGAGAAGTGAAGCACCGCAAGGCCTGGCATCGGGGGTGAGTAGCACAGTTCATGGAAGACCCTGTGAGCTGCCAAGCACAACATCATGTAACACACCTTTTTGAAAAGGCGTGATAATACAGTATATTGAAAGAATATGTAATACTGTGCTAGTTTAGACAGAAACAATGCTGAAAGTAAAGAAGCAAAATACTACTTTCATACTGACTCTTTATTATAATACTTTAAAAATTAATTTCAGTATTAAATGTTAAATAGTATAATATTCTGTTATATTGGGCCTGTGGCTTAGGTTAGCAACACTCTTTATTGTATGGCATGTGCTTTCAGGTCCTTCATCTAATGGACTCAGTTTGGGTGGGTACACAGTGGATATGGTAAGTTCAGGCACAGGGGGGTTGGGAGTGAAGGTGGCTGCCATTCCTGGCCAATAAGAAGTGCTGAGGGTGCACCTCATAGGAAGTATATTTCTAGTCTTGGGTCCAGCAAGGGTTACCTGGATTTTCCAGGGGTCACCATATGGTGAGGGGCAGAGGCAGCAAAGACTGAACATGTAGAGGAGAGGAAAGTGTACTATTTCTATACTTCTAGTACTAATCATGAAAATATAGGATGAAGTACCGTATTTTCCGGCGTATAAGACGACTGGGCATATAAGACGACCCCCCCTTTTTTATACATATTTTTAAGAAAAAAAATAATTTTACACTCAAATAGGAGCAACCCTATCTATGAAAAGGCAACACTACAAATACCGTATATCAGGCCCTAAAAACCAATACACCTCTTATTAGGAAAACAGAACTAGCAAGCAGCTATAGATCCCCACACAGAAATAATTGTAAAACTATACTAATAAGCAGAATAAATGTTTCAAAACAGCTATGAACAGAATAACATCCAACAATTAAAAACTCAAAAAAATTTCAATAAAAAAATAACAGATCTCTTCAATCAGCTGATTACAAACACTACTACTCCAGATATCACATATCTCCCCCAAGACAAAAACATCCAGCTTAACACTTTCGAACCCATCACAATCACAGAGATACATTCGGTGTTAAAGAAAATGAAACCATCATCACACCCATTTGATCAAATACCTTCCAAATTGCTTCTTCTCATCCCTGATACCATAGCAAAAACACTGGCAGAAATCATAAATTGCTCCCTATCACATGGGATCTACCCAGATGACCTAAAAACAGCCTCAATCAAGCCACTGCTAAAAAAACCAAATCTAAATGCTTGTGATCCCAATAACTTCCGCCCGATTTCCAACCTCCCATTCATAGCTAAAATCTTGGAAAAATTGGTAAACACCCAACTATCCAACTACTTAGAGGACCACAGTATTCTGTCCCCAAACCAATATGGTTTTCGCAAAGCTGCAAGCACCGAAACCCTACTACTCTCTCTCACGGACTTCCTCATTTTTGGAATTGACAAAGGCCAAACATTTTTACTAATACTCCTTGACTTCTCGGCGGCCTTCGACACCGTCAATCACACCCTACTCCTAAAACAACTGGCAAACATAGGATTGACAGGTGCTACACTAAACTGGTTCAAAACATTCCTAGAAAACAGAGGATATAGAGTCAAAATTCACAATAAAGAATCCCAATACCACCCTTCTAACAGAGGAGTGCCGCAAGGTTCATCACTTTCACCCACGCTCTTTAATGTCTACCTGTTACCACTATGTCAACTTCTTACAAAATTAAACCTGAAACACTTCCTTTTCGCTGACGATGTACAGATCGTGATTCCCATAAAAGAAACAATCTCAAAAACAATGGAACACTGGGACAGTTGCTTATTAGAAATTAAACTTCTTCTCACCAGCCTAAACCTCGTACTTAACGCTTCAAAAACGGAATTCCTGCTCATATCACCGGAAAACAATAACACACTTCCAAAATCAACTGCACTCCTTCAATCTACCCATGTAAGAGATCTAGGAGCTATCTTAGACAATCGTATCAACCTTAAAACATTCATTAACCAAACCACCAAAGATTGCTTCTACAAATTACACATTCTGAAAAGAATCAAACCACTTTTCCACGCTATGGACTTTAGAACAATCTTGCAAGCAATAATTTTTTCAAAACTAGATTATTGCAACTCTTTACTATTAGGCCTCCCAGCTTCGTATATCAAACCCCTACAAATGGTTCAGAACTCCGCAGCCAGAGTCCTTTCAAATTCCAGGAAAATGGACCACATCTCCCCTATCCTACAAAAACTCCATTGGCTACCAATCCACTATAGAATCATGTATAAATCCATCAACATCATATACAAGACCATTAACCAACTCACGCATCTCGATCTTCAAATACCATTTAAAAAATACACTTCCGCCAGACCTATCAGGGAATACTACAAAGAGTCACTCCAAATTCCAAATGCCAAAACCTATCAACATAAATCTTTGAGTCTCAGAGCCTTCTCTACAGCAGGTCCAGTTCTGTGGAACTCTATACCACCTGATCTAAGACAAGAGCCATGCACTCTAACATTTAGGAAAAGACTAAAAACTTGGCTTTTCAAAAAAGCATTTCCAAGCCTTGAATAAAATGCACTCAGCAACACAAACTCCTATGTAACACCTGGACCCAAATAAGAATCCTCCCATCACAAACTTCTCACTATTACCTTTTGAGTTTTATCATATCATCACCATTCACTACAATGTCATATTTATTCTCTTATTTATATTATCGCTCATATTTATGTACCGTCACACTCTCTCAAATAGGCTTATTTACTTACTCTGATACACTATCACTTGAATTGTATTAAATGTAAATATTGCATTGTTTAACTTCTCTCCCCTCTTCCAGTTCCAAGTTTATTTTCCCTGTTTCATTGTAACTTTCTCACACCTTTCAATTGATTCTCTGTATTTAAAGTTCAAATTTTTATTGGAAATTTGTATTACGTTACGCTATACTTTGCACACATTGTTATTTGTAAACCGGGTTGATGTGATCCCTATCATGAAACTCGGTATAACAAAAATAATAAATAAATAAATAAATAAATAAATTAAACATTCTCCAAACACCAATAAAATATTTCAAAAAAGCAGACACATCACATAATATTAAATAATTAAAATGGCAGTCAATCAAGAAAAATAAACTTTAAAAGCCACCTTTACTTACCCCCTCCAGCAGCTCTCCTACTCCTCTTCCATGCAGGCCGTAGCACACACCAGAAGCAGCAGTAATGGCTAAGCTCTATACTCATGGTCCTCTTCCTTAGGGCCCATGTCTCTCTCACACACACACACCATACCAGTCATGCCCCTGTCTCTCACACACCAATCATTTCCCAAACAGTCTTTGACACACACACCAGACACCTTCCTGAACAGTTTCTCTCATGCCATACACACACACAGGCTTCCCACTCCTGTGTTCTGCTTACCGTACATATACGGGCTTCTCACTCTCATAATCACTTTCTCTGTCTCACACACACACACACACACACACCAGTCTCTCTCTCATTTCCATGCTTGCTCTCCACGTGCACAGGCTTCTCATTCCCTGAATCACATTCTTTCTCTCACATTCACACACACCAGTCTCTTTCTCTCACACACACCGTCACCTTATCAACCAGTCTCTCTCTCATGCACGCACATACACACACAGCCCTCCCGCTCCCATGCTCTCTCTCACATAATTAGGCTTCTTACTCCCATGCTTTCTCACATACCCAGATTTCTCACTTCCATGCTTTTTCTCTCTCTCACACTCACATACACATCAGTCATCTCTCTGAGCAGTCACTTTCATTGTCTCTCACATATACACACACATGAGCTCGCTGACCAGTTTCTCTCAATCACACACATGCTCTCAATCAAATGCATTCTCTCACTTACACACAGGCTGGCTGCTTGTCTCTCTCTCTCTCACTCACTTCCTCTCCCCCCCCCCCCACGAGCACAAATAGTAGCTGCAGCAGCTTCCTCCTCCAGCCCCCGCAGGCCAAGAAAGAAGAAACCCATCGGCCGCGGGAGGCTCATGCTGCTGTCTCCTTTCCCGATTACCAGCTCCTTCGACTGCTCGGGGGCCGATGCTGCTGTCGCCGCTGCTATTTTTCACGCGGCACGGCTCTTTCTTCTTCCCGCGCATCACTTCCTGTTCCGGTTCAAAGGGGGGGGCGGGAAGAAGAAAAGGCCAGCCGCGGATGCCACAGCTTTTTTTTTTTTTTTGCACCGCTGCCGTTCCCGCTGGGCTTGAACGTGCTGATAGCCCAGCGGCAACGGCAGTGCGGTGCGCGGGAAGGAGAAAGCCGTGCCGCATGAAAAAATAGCAGCGGCGACAGCAGCATTGGCCCCAAGCAATCGAAGCAGCTGATAATAGGGAAAGGAGACAGCACCATGAGCCTCCCGCGGCTGATGGGATTCTTCTTTCTTGGCCTGCGGGGGCTGCAGCTACTATTTGTGCTTCGGGGGCGGGGGAGAGGAAGTGAGTGAGAGAGAGAGAGACAAGCAGCCAGCCTGTGTGTAAGTGAGAGAATGCATTTGATTGAGAGCATGTGTGTGATTGAGAGAAACTGATCAGAGAGCAGGTGTGCCCTATATGATGATACCCGGCGTATAAGACGACCCCCAACTTTTGAGAAGATTTTCTTGGGTTAAAAAGTCGTGTTATACGCCGGAAAATACGGTACTTTTCCAACATGGCATATAATTTATACAGGATTACTTTTTCTAATGTAGTATACTACATATTTAGAATGCTAAGCTGAAGAGTGCTAACCTCTTTAGCCTTTCCTCATAGGAGAATATATTTATAATGCTTTAAATGTTATTTTACATATTTTAAAATGTAAAAATAATAGTGCATAGGCGCTTGCATTGTTTAGTCTTGCTGCAGCCAAGAGTGGTTCAATGGGATGAACTGCACTGTGTGTGTTTTGAATTATGAACCTGACTTCAAAAAGTGGTAGTGAGGATGTAATGATAGACAACCTTGGAGCAGTCCAGAGACTATCACAACCTGACACTCCAGACTGTCATTTTTCAATAGCTGGTACTGTGCAAGCTATCTCATTAGTGTTAACAAGCCTGAACAAATTTATATAAGGGTTCCCCTACTGCACAGAGGCACAAGCACACTAAAGAAATACAGCTGTAAAAGTAAGATAACAAAATAATCAATAGGTAGTGAAAAACAAACATGAGTTCAATGGCACATGATAGCAAAGGCTCTATACTGGCTACTGTAATGGGCAGTATGATTTGTGAACTGCTGCTGTGTTCATTTCTCCCATGGTTCTTCATCTAGCCATTGCCCTTCCCAGTTTCATTACTCCAGGACTCAACTGTATTTCTTCTTCATGGCATCTAGAAAACCATTTCTAAAAGCAATAGATTCATGGAAAGTGACACTAGAGCAAAGAGCAACATTTCTATATCAAATGACATAAAAAAGAAGCATTCATATGTAGAAAGAATTAAAATCAGATATTGCTCATCCTTTAACAATTCATAGGTTGTGAAACATTTTATGTTGTATATACCAGGGCATTTAACTGAAAAGTAGGGTGCGTTGTTCAGTTTGCCAGCAGTTTTTAATTTAACTCTTGGACAATTTCATTACAGTCTTAGCCTGGGTTTCTATCACATTTACAATTGATCCCCTGGGTGTTATGAAGAAGAAATATAGTAGATTCCTGGAATAGCATTTTTTGTGGATACATTTACTTCTCTTTCTATCCTTGGATTAACATATCACTGCATACAAAATAATTTAACATTTCTGGGTATTCCCCAAAGTTGAGACAACATCAGACTTGAACTTTGAAAGCAGCAAGGTTCTATGAGTGATATCTACTGTGAATCACTTGTGGACAATCATTAGCTCTGTATGTAGTAGTGACTTTAGAGCTTAAAAGATGTTATGGGAAATTTTAGTTTTAATATTTATGTCAAGATTTAATATGATTATTTTCATTCATTGTCCCCCCCACACACAGAGGCACAGACACCCTCCACCCCATACATAGGCAAGACGCACAGAGGCTCCCACAAACAAAGGCAGAGGAACTCCACACACACAGGCATACAAACACAGATATAAACACAGGCAGGCACAGGCACCCACATAGACACAGGCTCCCCAACACACGCAGGCACCCACACGCTAACAGAGGCACACACACAAACACATAGGTACAGGTCCCTACACTTCCAGACACAGGTACACATACACACAGGTGCACACATGTACAGAGTCTGTTATAGAACAGATTTCCTGAGAAATGTTGGGTACTTTTTGCTAGTAAATAAATTTTTAAAAAAGTTACTAGTGTGATGTAATTACTTTAGTTCTTTATTCCCAAAAGGGATTGCATCAGAGTGGGGGATCGTTCCTCTAAATGTTATCCTTCAAAGCTCAAAGCTAATTTTCTAAATTCAGAAGCTATCTGATTCACCCGCACCCCTCCGTCTATTTTTTGTTTCCAGTTTCCATTATGGCAGGTTGCGCCATACCAGCCAAGAATAAAATTACCACCTTAGGAATGTCATTTGACAGTCAACTCAATTTCTCTCACTATATTGCTAATGTTCTTAAGACTGTTTACATCTTTCTAAGATCTATATGTCATCTTCGGCCTTTTTTGGACAGTTTTTATCTTAAAACTTTAACCCATTCTCTTGTACTCTCTCGACTTAACCAGTGCAATGCTCTGCTATATGGTATTTCCACCACTCAACTTTGATGATTTCAATTGGCACAGAACACTGCTGCTAGAGTCATTTTTAGCAAATCCAAATTTGATCATGTAACTCCCTTTTGATTGATCTTCACTGGCTCCCAGTAACCCTTCATATTCAATTCAAAGTAGGATGCCTTATTTTCAAATCTTTATGTTGGGGCCCTCCATCTTACCTTGCTTCTGTAATTTTCCCCTATCTACCTTCTTATCCTTTGCAGTCTTCACAGCAAAAGCTTTTAGTGCTGCCCTCTATTATTTTGAGAGCTCGAGAGCAACCTGGTTTTCTTATTTATCTCCTTCTCTTTGGAAATCTTCACACTTATATTTGTCTTGAGAAAGAGTTCTTGAAATTTAGATAGGCACTCAAGTCTCACCTGTTTGTACAAGCCTTCCCTTACCTGAGTACTACTTGATTTTAATTTCTTTGATTTTCTTGTTCTTTTTTTTTCTGCTCTATCTTATTGCAGCTCATCATTTTAACCATTTTATTTTGTGTTTTACTTATATTGATCTTGATATTTTGTAATTTTATTCATTTAAATTGTTTTGTTGCATTATGATTTTGTTATATTTTAACTAGTTTTATTTAAATGTTTTATGTTATACTTTTGTTAGTTTTAACTTGTTAGCCTTGTTCAAATTTTATTTGTACATTGCTTTGTTTAACCAATACATTTAATTGTGATTGATCAAGTAATAATAAACATAAACACTTATGACCGAATTTTAAAATGGTCATGCGTGTAAAAAACGGGGGTTACGTGCGTGGCCGGCCTTGTTTGTGTGGCGCACATTTTCAAAGGAGCCCGGCCACGCGTGTAACCCTTGTTAAACACAGAAGTGCCAGGCCCAGAGAAAGGGCTGGGCTGGGAGCAGGGAGGGGCGGGGATGGAAGTGGCCAGTACAGTGGCCATTTTCTTCTGTGCCAGGTAAACACGCGCCAGCAGTTGGCTGGTGCATGCAAGTTGCTTCTGCTCTAACAGAGCAGTTAGCAATAAAAAAAAAAAAAAAAAGAAAGGTAGATGAAAGGGTTTAGGGGGTGGAGAGGAGAGGAGAGGGGAAGAGAGAATATGGGTAGGGGCTGGGAAAGTTCCCTCCCAGTCCGCTCCTTAATTGGAGCAGACTGGGAGGGAACTCGGAAAGGCCCGATTGTGTCGCCACATGTAATCTTACAAAATTGGGCCCCCTGAGTGCGCCACCCACACATACATGCGCTGATTATAAAATCTGGCGTGCATGTGCGTGCGGCCGTGGGATTTTATAACATGCTCGTGCTGGTACGTGCATGTTATAAAATCGACGCATCCGTGTGTGCGTGCCGGGAAGCACACACACATGGACGCGCATGTGCACCTTTTAAAATCCACCCCTTAGTTAATGGGGGATCCAACATAGCATGAGTGGCTCCTGGAAGTAGAGTGGAGGAGCTGAGACTAAATTTAAAAAAGAAAGCACAAATTCTGGAATGTAGATTGGCATAAGTACAGCCCTTTGTTTATTATGGCAGTTCAAGTGTGTATTCAATGGCAAGAGTTTAAACATTCTGTGGCAACATTTCTGAAATGTTTTGGCAATTTTGTAGTATACTTGCTTATTAAATATTGTAGAACTGACTTTTCAAAAGCATATGTTGGTGTAAAAAACACCAACTAACACACCTATATAGGCCTTTTGAAAATTATCTGGGGGCTGTAACAAGGAACAAGAAGGAACTGAAGATGCCTGAGCAAAGGGAGGCTGAAGCCTTAAGAGTCCGTGTCCAAAGGATAGGGAGAGGGGCGTCACTGGCATGCTTGAATGGAAGCTGACGGCACTTGGAAGGTGTAGCAAGCAACGTGGAACTCTGAGGTGAAGTCTGAGGCGAAGTCATTCGTAGCAATGGTCAAGGCATGGAGAAGGGAGGCGTGGTCAGACATAGCAGTGATCAAGGCACAGAGAAGGTAGGCGTGGTCATATGGAGCAATGGTCAAGGCAGGCATGGTCAGATTTAGCAATGGTCAAGGCACGGAGAAGGCAGGCATGGTCAGACATAGCAATGGTCAAGGCATGGAGAAGGCAAGCATGGTCAGACGTAGCAATGGTCAGGCTTGGAGAAGGTAGGCAAGGTCAGGCGTAGCAGTGGTCAGACTTGGAGAAGGCAGGCAAGGTCAGGTGTAGCAGTGGTCAGAACCAGGAAGTCAATCAGCACACAGACGAGACGAACATGGAACAGGAACCAGGAACTTGGAGAAACAGGGTCACGAAGCAAGGCTCACGGAGAAGCAATGAGTACGAGGAAACTTGGAACAGGAGACCAAGGAGACCTGTTGCAAAGGCAATGCTTCAGTGTGAGGCCTGAGTATTTAAGCGCTGAGTGAACGGACGTCAGCATCCAGGTCCGCGTCCAGGTTCCCACCATGGGCCCTTTAATGTTTTCACTGGTGTGTGCGGCGCTGTGGGCGCGTGCACCTAGGGAGGGGTGCGGCGCCGCTGATGGCATCTCTCTGCGAACCCCACGGAGAGGCCTGACGGATGGAGGCATCCTGGCTGGAGGTCCTGGGAAGCGCAGCAGGGCCAGAGGTGCTGGTGGTCCACCTCTGCCAGTGACAAGGAGCTGGAGCCTGAAGCTTATGTAGAGAGGTGAGAGGGCCACACCGCGGGGCTGCAGCGGGGCTGCTGCGGGTGGCGAGCGTAACAATTAGCCGCACTGGTGGACAATTCAGCAACATTAAGAAAGAGCAGGTCTAAAATATGTCCAGCTGTATGACTTTCAGTAGTAATAATTTGTTGCCAATCATAGGCTTGCATTGTGCTTAGAAATAGATCACAAGCATGAGGGGAGGGTCTTGATCTTAATTAACACAATCTCTGGGGTAAGAGGGTCTATGGGCCTGAAAGTTAAATGGGGAGAGGGGTGCAAATCTGAACATTTACCTAGCTTGTCTAATACCCTTGCACTGACCCTGCACATAGCATAGTTGCTTAGCACCGTGCTTGCACCAGCTTGCATAGGCCAGAAGAAGGAAGATACCTTGTACTGCCTTTGCATGGGCCCATATGAGCCGTAAGAAGGTAGAGGTATACTTGCTTTGGTCAGTGCATGCCAGAAAGAGGAGGTGGAATATTGCTGTCCTCCCATACCAATACAAAAGAGTAAAGTTGCACCAGCAATCAAGGAGCATCAGATTAACATTGGGGGTTGGGGAAGTGGAGAGGGGAAGGAGAAGAATGCTGTGGTTGTGGAGGAGAGAGACACTGGTAATTACTATTGAAAAAATTAAAAGGGGATCATTCACAAAAGTTACCCATGGTCTCCTTAAGTGGTTAAAACAGTCCTATTTGCAGTAGAAGATGAATCCTGGCACATAACTGCTAGTTTCACAAACCCCTGGTTCTCCCTTTATTATCTTTTTCTCAACTTCTTTGTGTTCTAGGATGGTGTCATTTTTATACCCCGTCAGAATGGGATTGGTGTCTGGCCTGGATCTCTGATATAACTTATTTGATAGATGAATACATTAGGAGTTGAGATGAACATTTTTTCTATGGTATGACCTCACTTGAAGGACAGAAGTCTCATCCAATTGGTTTATTAGCTCTGGCACTTTAGAGGTTCACATGAGTCACAAACAAAATAAAAAATAAATTCATACATTTTATTTTGCTAGAATTGTAATTCTCTTATACTCACAAAGAAAATAATTCCTTTTCAACACATCTTACACTTTTAATCAATTGTCTTTTTAAAATACAAATCCTTAGCGAACTCAAGAACTAATAGATCCACTTTCTAAAGTTTTAAGAAGCAATTGCTAGGGATGTGCAGAGCAAACGTTTAAGTTCATATGTCCATATGTCCAAAGGGGGTCCCATTTGCTGTCAATATGGACATAAACAGAATTCAATGAGTTGAGTATATGTCCATATGTGCAAATAAAAATTTAAACCCCTCACCCTCCTTAATCCCCCCCCCAAGACTTACCACAACTCCCTGGTGGTCCAGCGGGATCAGGACGCCATTTCTGACCAACTTTGCAAGGAGCACGTGACGTCGGCGTCACGTCGGAGTGACGCGGCGTCACGTCACGTCGGAGTGACGTCGGCGCCACGTCACTACGACGTGGCACCGACGTCACGTGATTCCCCGCGGGGTTCACTTCCGGGATCCTCGTTCGGCCCAAAAGGAACTTTTGGCCAGCTTGGGGGGCCTCCTGACACCCCCAAGCTGGCCAAAAGTTCCTTTTGGGCCGAACGAGGATCCCGGAAGCGACCCCGCGGGGAATCACGTGAGTTCGGGCGTGACGCGGCATCACGTGATTCCCCGCGAGTTCCCTCCGGCACCCTCGTTCGGCCCAAAAGGAACTTTTGGCCAGCTTGGGGGGGCCTCCTGACCGGCGCGAACCCGCGGGGAATCACGTGACGCCGACGTCACGTGCTCCTCGGAAAGGCCTTCAGAAATGGCGTCCTCACTCCTCGCTGGATCACCAGGGAGTTGTGGTAAGTCTTTGGGGGGGGGGATTAAGGAAGGTGAGGGGTTTAAATTTTTATTTTGGATCAACAATCGCGATTTCCAACTTATTCAACATAGCTATGTTGAATAAGTTGGAAATCCGATCGTTTATGTCTTATCACTTTTTTAAGTTAAAAAAAAAATAAGTAGCGTTTTATGTTATGTTCAATACGAATGCACACCCATAGCAATTGCTGATCTTTAAACTTATCAGATTTTATGTTTCTCTGAAACTAGTAAACCAGTTCCTTTGGCAAAATAAACTAAAATAAATTAGGAAAAATAATTGCTTTTTGTCACTATTTCTTCTCCATTGAAAGTGCCTACACAGGTGCTTCAGAATCTCATCATCTCAGGACTGTGATCCAAGTAATTTCTCTCAGCAAATTTTATACTAAATTATCTTAGAACATAGCAACATAGCATAGTATTATAGCAAATAATGTAAAACACCATTCAGTCCATCCAGTTTGCCCAGTTATCATGTTGACAATGATAAAGATTCTTCCCCGCTTCTAGCTACAAACTGACCACTTGAAAGATTTCTCCTTATCCAGGGCAGTCTTATTTTTCTTCCTTCTTTGTAATCTACCATCTTGGTTAGAGGAGCATACAAATCCCTATTTAGAGGATACATTTTAAACCACTTTGCACATCCCCGTATATGCTCAAAGTTGGTCAAGTGGAGATCTAGTATAGTATTTTAGAACTTGCACATTTCAGGAATGCACAGATTATAAAATACATGTATATCTATTTCCTAACATATGCGCATATGTTTGGTTATACATGAATATATGCAATGCATTGAAAGTGCACACTTTTTCTACCTATTTTAAAAACATATGTGTTATGCTCCTGCTCGCAAGAAGCGTTGGCAGGCTCTTACCTTCTCACAGACAGCCAGTCGGGCTGCTGACGCTGCTGCTTGCTTTCTCCCTGAATCAGCTGGGGCTGTCTCCGCAGCTGTTCCCATGCAGCCGGCTTCTCTGTTCCTGCCTTCCCCCGACATGCTGCTGCGATCCCGGGCCCTTCAGTCAGCAGGCCGTCTCTGCTGGTGCCTGCTATAGCCCGGGTCCTTGCCTGGCTAGGAAGCCGTCCTGCCAGTACCTGCAGCCTGCTACAGCTCTCTGCTCTGCCTGCAGTCTACTCTCCTCCTGGGCTGGTCTTCACGGCTGGAGCCGTTCTTGCATCGCCTTCTCCTGCTTCAGTCCTTGCAGCTCTCTGTTCTCTCTGCCAGTGCCTGCAGCCAGCCTTACCTCTCTCTGCTTCTTCCTGCTTCTGTCCTTGGCAGCTGGGAGCTGCTCCACTGACCTGCCTTCACCCAGCTCAGCCCAGGCTGCTCCACTGCTTCCCTGGCCTTCCATGTGGCTGAGGACGCCACCAGCTTCCAGCTCTTCTCTTCCTCCACTCCCTAGGGCGCGAGCGGCGCGTCTCTCTCTGCTCCTCTTCAAGGGCCAGCCAGGTGTGGCCCCCCTGCTGACCCCTCCCTGGGCGTTGTCCACTTCAGCCCTACTAAAGGGCTCAGCTTTCAGTCTGTCTTTGCATTCGCAAGGAGTTGGTCACTCCTGAGATCCTTCGCTCCAGGAAGTCGTCCGTGTTCCAGCACTTCTGCAAGGTCCTGTGTTTCTTGTTACCTGTCGGAGCTCCTCATCCAGTCCTGATGTCTGCTTGCCGTTCCAGTCCAAAGGTCTGTCTTGTGATCCAGTACTTGTGTTCCAGTCCTGATGTTCCTGCTGTTTCAGATGTCCATGTTCCAGCCCTGAGGTGTGTCTCCTGTTCCAGATCCAGTTCCTGCTGTTCCAGATGTCCTTGTTCCAGCACTGAGGTCTGTCTTAATCCTTGTTATGATCCTGATGCTTTAACTGCCTCGAAGCTGCCAGGAGTGCAGCGATCCTTGCCTCGAAGCTGCCAGGAGTGCAACAACCTGCTCTTCCCTGTGCTCTCCCGCTCACAGGGTAGTCCGCGACTCAGTCCCGCGGGTGGTCTGAATAGGGTGCCCTGAGGGACAGTGCCCATGTCTTCCTTCAGCCCTCGTTACTGACTCCACCTCTGTGCATCCAGTACCTTGACCTGAGTCCACGTCTGTGCCTGTCCACGTCTATGCATCCTGCACCTCGTTCCTGAGTCCACGTCTTGCCTGAGTCATGTCTATGCATCATGCACCTCGTTCCTGAAGTCCATGTCTATGCCTGAGTCTAACGTCGTTCCTGTGTCTCGTCTGAATCCATGTTCCAGTCTTTTCGCTGGCCCTGGGCCTCCATCCTGCCTGCCGCTTCATGCCGTAACCCTGCGGCAGGTCCAAAAGGGCTAGGAACGGTCGGAGGACTGTTCACAAGACCACATTGGCGTTGTTGGGTCTTTCCCGAAAGCGTGCAGTTCCGGAGGAGGGCCTGTCTTCATGTCACTTCCAGCCTTGCTCCCATCCAGCCCATGCTCGGGCATGCCACGTCTCCCGCGGCAAACCTCTCAGAGCCTCTGGGGTCGAGCCGTGGCCCAAGGACACACATCACCCAGGAGTGGGATCGCTCTCCTAGCGCTCCACAACATATATGCACATATATTTTATGTGCAAAAAAATATAGCTTCCTCAACCTAATACCCCCCAATTTACATGAGTAATTCAGTATATTTTTAAAATGTGAGCATGATTGAAATCACTAGTTTGCTGATACTTCAATCCTTTCACCAGTCCTTCTCCAGATCTTTGAGACCCTCCTAGTTATTCACCCTGAACTCTCTCCAGTTCACCCAGACCTCCTAGCCAATAGTAGCAGACAACAGACGACTCTGATATTAATTGTGCATGATAATTAGTGGGTATAAAATTGTGCGACTAAATTACAAATGTTTTTGTATATCTCCTATAAAATAGCAACTTATGCATAACTCTTTTCCCCAACCTGGAACACCCATAGCCCACCCCTTTTTTGTACAGATAAATGTGCTTGTGAAAGCATATTTTTTATGTTTATAAAATACCATGCATGTGAGTGCAAGCTACTTATGCACATATATGCTAATTTTACATGTGCATCACCTTTGAAAATTCACCTGTTAGTTTCCTCCAGCAGCCATCTTTCCCATGCTTAACCATAAAGGCTCTGTAATAATCTAAATAGCCTGTAAACTAGTACAGTCAATGTCTAAACAAATAATATATTAGATCTTCTGTGTAGACAGCCAAACAAGCCCAGCTATGTGAGTATCTATATTATCACTAGAACTTCTAGTTGATTAGAGAACTTGCAACCTGCCATAGACCCAGCTGCTTGTTTAAAGGATGACTGTTCTGAAAGATTTGCACATAATGGAGCCTAAACAACAGTTTAAAATGGAAGCTCTCACAAAGAATAAAAAGTACCCAATATACTTACTGTAAATAGGTGCATTTCTGAAAGGGCTTTTCATGAATGTTCTTTAATATGATACCTCGTTTATTCAAATTACCACTTAGGTGCTAGGGATATGTTTTCATATGTTGAAAGATAGACTAACTGAGTTAGTCTATCTTTCAACAGTATCAGATTCCACTCATCAACCTCTTCAAACCTTTTCATTTGATAAACAACATATACCCATAAAAACCCTATGCAAGGAATTTAGGAATAACCATTGATTCAAAACTATCCCTCTCCAAGCATATATCTGAGACTGTCCAAAAATCTTTTTTCGAACTGCGTATGCTTAAAAAGCTTAAACCACTTCTAATACCATCTGACTTCCGGACAATTGTTCAAGCTCTGATATTGACAAATTTAGACTATTGCAACACATTATACCTAGGTTTACCACTATCTTCAATTCATTCATTCAACTCATTCAAAATGCCACTGCAAGAATAATATATAATTTACCTCGCAAAGAACACATAACACCTACTTTACAATATTTACATTGGCTTCCCATAACTCACCGTATTAGATATAAAATTTTGTCTACCATCCATAACCTACTTTACAATGTTGACTCAGTATGGCTTTGCTCCATGTTACGTATATATATAAACCCCCAAGACAATTACGATCTATGAACAAATGTCTACTAGAAATACCAACAGTCAAAACTGTCAACTTAGCCTTAATCCGAAAAAGAACTTTTTCAGTAGCAGGAACAATCTTATGGAACTCTCTTCCCAAAAGCCTCCGACTTATATCAAACCACAAAGAATTAAAAAAAATGTTAAAAACATACTTATTTAATGATGCATACAGTATAATATAACTTCAACAATTTGTTATATCCAACAGACTTTTATTTGTTTAAACTTACATTGTGTCATTTTGTTTTAATTTTATGTATGTATATTTGTAAACCGCCTAGACGGACATGCAAAGGTCTTATTGTTGTGGTATATACAATTTTCCAAATAAATAAATGAAATGAGCAATTTTAACACAATTTCCTGCTTTATTTCATTTAATTTTCAGAAAGAAATTAATAAAAAAAACCTACCACCGCCACATTTTAAAAAAGGCCATCCAGTTTGGTTTCCTCTTCCTGTCCACCAAATCAGTGAAAACAAAATGGTGTGAATGTTTGTTACTAACAATGAATGTCCATTGATCTCATCAAGTCAATCTGCAGAAGTAGAAGCTATGCTTGTGTGGAATTTAGTTAGGAAAGACCATTTGGTTTAGTTATCTTGAGGTCTCCAAAGATCAGCTAAATAGAGTGATACTGTGAAAGAAAGAGCAAAGCTAAGCAATATTGGGGTAGATTTTCAAAGGGTTGCGCGCAACCCCCAAAAAACTACCCCTGCCTCTCCCTGCACACGCCGAGCCTACCTTGCATAGGCTCAGCGGCGCGTGCAAGCCCCGGGACACGCGTAAGTCCCGGGGCTTGAAAAAATGGGTGTTCCAGGAGCGGGGCCTTGGGCAGGGTGCCGGCCGGGGGCAGGACTGAGGCCTCCAGAACAGCCACCGGGCCGGGGGATGGAGAGCCGGCACACGCAAGTTACGCCTGCCCGGAGGCAGGCGTAACTTCTTCAATAAAGATCAGGCGAGGTTTAGTTAGGGCTGGGGGGGCGGGTTAGATAGGGAAGGGAGGTTAAGGTGCGGGGGGAGGCGGGAGGGCAGATGGAAAGTTCCCTCCGAGGCCGCTCCGATTTTGGAGCGGCCTTGAGGGAACGGAGACCGGCTGCTCGGCTCGGTGCGCGCAGGTTGCAAAATTGTGCACCCCCCCCCTGCATGCGCCGACCCTGGATTTTATAACATGCATGCGGCAGCGTGCGCATGTTATAAAATTGGGCGTAGATTTGTTCACGCCAGGTTGCGCGAACAAATCTACGCCCATGTGCATGTTATAAAATTTGGCCCAATATGTTTACTGATTTTGTCTAAGTCATATGAATGATTAAATCATAATGTCCGAAATCAAGAATTAGTTTAAGGCCGCATCTGGAGTATTGATCATAAATGAAACTCAGAAGAGTTCCTCTTTTCTGTTTTTTGGATAAACATGTTTTACAGTTGAAAGAGTGAAAACAATCACATAATGCTCCATCTAAGATAGAGATCTAAAGGACATCTTGTCCTTGGATCTAAAATGGGGGATAAGATTTAAGATGGAGAAAAGGGCATATTATAGCTTACATTATACTAATTACTAATCAGTATATCATTGGATGAGGGATTAAACCCCGTCCATGATTGGTTCCATGGTTTGACCCAAATGGAAGAGTATGAGGAAAGCAAAGGGTAAGAAAAAACAAGAACTTGATTGGCTTATGTGCAAAATGTTAAGGAAAATTTGTATACTGATCTGTCCATGTTATTATAGGAGAGAAACTCATGAGTTTTATTTTTATCTATCGGAGATTGCCTTTTTGCAATAAAACCACATAAAAGCAGAAGTACTGGTTTCATGACAGACTTTCTTGTGCAGCAATTCTATAGTAATGTGACAGTTGCTCCTGGAAACATCAAGGGACCTGTGAGCAGTTTTATGCTATTTCAGGATTTTTGAAAGGAAATAATAACTGATTTCTG
Source organism: Rhinatrema bivittatum (assembly GCF_901001135.1). Classification (NCBI taxonomy): domain Eukaryota; kingdom Metazoa; phylum Chordata; class Amphibia; order Gymnophiona; family Rhinatrematidae; genus Rhinatrema; species Rhinatrema bivittatum. The sequence goes on along the minus strand of NC_042616.1, from coordinate 321,333,174 downwards.
GGTTGATTTAAAAGCAATGCCTAATGGGCTCTGATATTGGGTAGACAAAGGGTTAATTCTAGCTCCTAACCACCCTTTTCCAACAGCATACACTAGCACTGTGAAACATGTACATTTATAGCATCTTGTAGCAAGAGTTTTACAAAATTTCCAGAACAATGCTCTCCACATAGTCCTTATAAAGAGACATACAGCAATGAGTGATCCTATTCATGACTGGAACAGAGCAGCAGATGATAAAAATATGTGCTGCTTTGTCAGTTCATGCTATAACTAGAGCTCAAGTTAAGAAACAGGATGTAGTGCAAAGTGAGGCCTAGATGCAAATCAAGCCCCTGACAGTTCTGCAGATACTGGTAAGGAAGTTACAGATGTAACACAGGAAACAGAGTTCACAGACAGTGAAAAATGGGAACTGATTATACAAGCCAATGATTTTGGTCATGTTGGGAAATTGGAAACACTGAGAAGGCTGAAACTGATGGTACATTGGCTGATCAGAAACAGCAAGTTGAGGAGTATATTGCTAGTGTTGTGGCTCAGGGCTGGAAGGTGGACCCTTGGGCCGGCCAGGCGGCGCAGCAGCTCCAAAGGAGGAATGAAGGCCGGTAGGCGGTACACAGCTGGACGGACGAGCTGGATTTCACCCTGGAGGTCCGAGATCCCCCCAGGAGGAGCCCGTAGGGATCCGGACTGCTGGGACTTAGGAGCGTGGCAGTAGAGACGTCTGGACGGGCAGGCAGTCGAGGCAGTCAGCAAGCACGGAAATTCAAGATGAGCCGAGGTCTGGAGCCGGGGTAGCAAGCTGAAGAAGCAGGAACAGGAACAGCAGGAGCGGACCAGGAATGGACCAGGGTCAGCAGGATCAGCAGGTTCAGGAGCAGGATCAGCAGGATCAGGAGCAGGATCAGCAGAATCAGGAGCAGGAACAGCAACTAGCACTCCACTAATGGAGAGACCTCGTTGCAAGGCAAGGAATAGGGGACTACGGTGAAACCTGGAGAAGCGCACTGGTTTCAGGAGGGATACATGAAACACGTTGTGAATGCGTAACGTGGTGGGCAAACGCAAGCGGTAAGAAACCAACCCTACCCTCTCTGCTACTCGGAAGGGTCCACAGTACTTCGGTGCTAGCTTCTTAGAAGGTAGTCTCAGGTGGATGTTTTTTGTACTGAGCCAAACTCGATCTCCAGGTAGGAATGGTACGATGACGATCGGTATACTTCTTTGCGGTATGCGCGGCCCTTGTGAGTCTTTGTTGTATAGATGTCCAGAGCCCCCGCTGTTGTTGGGCAGTCAACTGAGCCCCAGGAGAGGTTACTGGTACTGGTAAGGGTGGCTTAGGTTGTTTTCCGTAAACTACCTGGAAGGGAGACTTCCCCGTAGCTGCATGTACTTGGTTATTGTAGGCGAACGCAGACCAAGGTAGTAATTCTGCCCAATTATCTTGTCTATCATTGGTAAAGGTCCTCAGAAATGTCGTTAGAGAATGATTCATTTCTTCTGTTTGTCCGTTGCTTTGGGGGTGGAACGCGGTAGAGAAGCTGAGTTGCACCTCAAATTTTTTACACAAGTCTTTCCAGTACCGGGCCGTAAATTGAGGACCCCGGTCGGAGACGATGTCGTGAGGAAGTCCATGGATCCAGAATATGTGTTGCGTGAATAGCAAGGCTAGTTCTGGTGCGGAAGGTAATTTGGCTAGAGGCACGAAGTGGGCCATTTTGGAGAAACGGTCCACGGTGACTCAAACAACCGTCTTGCCTTGGGAAGGTGGTAGGTCAACCACAAAATCCGTGGCTATGTGTGTCCAGGGTTCTGTTGGAATGGGTAGTGGTTGCAACAAGCCCCTGAGAGGACCCACTAATGGTTTCTGCTTGGCGCAAGTAGGACATGAACTTACATAGAGGGAAACATCTCGTTGGACGCCAGGCCACCAATAGAAGCGGTTTACTAGGTCTAGTGTTCTTTCCCTTCCAGCATGTCCTCCGGACAACGAGTCATGTGCCCAACTTAGAACCTTTCTGCGAAGCCTCCTTGGCACTATAGTCTTGGTTGTTGGGTCCACGGTTGTGGCTGCCAAGCGGATGCATGCGGGGTCCACGATGTACTGCAGCCCCTCCTCCTCCTCCGCTTGTGAGGTGCAAGACAGGGCATCAGCCCAAATGTTCTTAGCTGCGGGACGATACTGAAGAGTGAAGTCAAATCAACTGAAGAAGAGGGACCACCTGGCCTGTCAGGGATTCAGCCGTTGTGTGTGAGCCAGAAATTCTAAGTTTTTATGGTCCGTATATACAGTGATGGGGTAATTGGCTCCCTCAAGCCACTCCTCCACTCCTCGAGGCGAGTTTTATTGCTAAAAGAGTTCCTTGTCCCCAATGTTGTAGTAGCATTCCGCCGACGAGAATTTTTTGGAGAAGTAGGAGCATGGCACTAGTCTGCTGGAAGCTGAGTGTTGGCTGAGAACTGCTCCGAGAGCGATGCTGGATGCATCTACTTCCACGACAAAGGGGCATTGTGGATCTGGATGATGTAGGCAGGGATCTTCTAGAAATGCCTGCTTCAGTTCCTCAAACGCTCGACAGGCTGTCTCAGGCCAAGACTTGGTATCTGCTCCCTTACGGGTTAATGCGGTGAGGGGAGCTACCTTCTGTGAGTACTGGGGAATGAAGTGCCTATAAAAGTTGGCGAACCCGAGGAATCATTGCAAGGCTTTCAGCCCGGTGGGACGGGGCCAATTAGTGATTGCTGAAACCTTCTCAGGGTCCATCTGAAAGCCAGTCGAGGAGATGATGTAACCTAAGAAGGGTAGCGATTCGCACTCAAACTGTCTTTCAAAACCTCTAGTACTCTTCTGACGTGCTGGAGGTGTGTCTCGAGAGTAAACCAGGACGTCGTCCAGGTACACTATAACAAGTGAATGTAGCATTTCTCGAACGACCTCATTCATGAGGTTTTGAAACACGGCGGGAGCATTACACAGTCCGAACGGCATTACCAAATACTCGTAATGTCCGTCGCGAGTGTTGAATGCCATCTTCCACTCGTCCCCTGGACGAATACAGACTAAATTGTATGCTCCTCATAGATTAAGTTTCGTAAAGACCTTCGCTCCCTGTAGTCTATCCAGCAGCTCGGGTATCAAGGGGAGGGGATATTGATCCTTCTTGGTGATGGCATTCAACCCCCTGTAATCGATGCATGGCCTAAGCGTGCTGTCCTTTTTTTCCACGAAGAAGAATCCGGCGCTGTCAGGAGAGCATGATGGGCGAATGAATCCTTTAGTGAGGTTTTCTGCAATGTAGTCTGACATTGCGCGAGTTTCTGGCAGCGACAAGGGGTATACCCTACCGCGCGGAGGGGTGGTGCCAGGGAGAAGATCTATTGTGCAGTCAAAGGGCTGGTGGCGCGGTAAGATTTCTGCCTTTTGTTTAGAGAAAACTTTGGAATAGTCCAGATACGGCATTGGGAGAGAGAGTGCAGTGTGGAGCACACAGACTTTAGGCAAGCGAGGTAACTGGAGACAGTTCTGGAAACAGTAAGAACTCCACTGACCAATCTGAAGTGAGTACCAATGGATCACGGGAGCGTGTCGCTGTAACCAAGGCAGTCCCAGGACCACTGGATGCACAGCCTTTTCCAAAATCAGAAAGGAAATCTCCTCGGAGTGGAGAATTCCAGTTCGTAAGGTCAGGGGTTTCGTGACCTCCGTAATATTGCCCGGTAAAGCTGTCCCTTGAATGGACATTATGCGTAGAGGCGGATCTCGAGGAGCAGTGGGTAGACACAGCTGTTGTACCAGGTCCCTCAGTATGAAACTGCCTCCTGCCCCTGAATCCAGGAATGCGATGGTGTGGAAGAACCCTCCCGGATACTCCAGCGTGATAGGAACCATACATTGAGGAGCAGCATTAGCGCAGCCTAGGGGGAGCTCCTCCTTCCTCCCTAGACTCTGGCGTTTTCCGGATGCTCTGTGCAATTAGCCAAGAAATGGCCTTTGTTGCCGCAATTTAGGCAGAGGCCCAGGCTGTGGCGCCTTCGTCTTTCCCCCTCGGTTAGGGGTGTTCGTCCAATTTGCATCGGTTCTTCTGCGGACGAATTGCTGGCTGTCGCTCGCTAAGTCGGAGGAGTAGACAGAGGTCTAGCGAAAGCTGGTGCCAGAGAAATCAGATGACGTGGTGCACGTCCCTCTTTGGTTCGTTGCTGAAGCCGGCGATCTATCCTCCTGGCCAAGTCGATCACCCCGTTCAAGGTATCTGGGATGTCTCGAGCAGTCAGTTCATCTTTAATGCGTCCTGCCAGACCATCTAGGAAAATGCCACGCAAGCAGTCATCTTGCCATCCCAGTTCCATGGCCAGAGTACGGAATTCTATGGCATAATCTGCCAGGGACCGAGGTCTTTGTTTCAACTGTAAGATCTCCGATGTGGCCGTGGATTGGCAAGCAGGTTCATCGAAGGCTTGTTTAAATTGAGCGATGAACTGCTGTAGGTCCTGCAACAACGGGTCCTGTTGCTCCCACATGGGAGAGGCCCAGATCAAGGCCTTCCCATCTAGTAGGGAGAGGATGTATGCCACTTTTACGGAGTCAGAATGGAATTACCCAGGCAGTAATGAGAACCGGATATAACATTGGTTCAAGAACCCTCTGCATGCCTTGGCCTCTCCTGCGTAGCGGGTTGGACCTGGAAGCTGGGTGGGCATGGAGATGGTGAGTGCCGGTACTGGAGGAGAAGGCTGTGCAGCCTCTGGTGGATTGGCGTCCAGGCAGTTAGCCAGGCATTTGACAGTGGCTGCCAACACATCTAGGCACTGCTGTTGTTGCTGGAGTCTCTGGGCCATTCCAGGAATGGCCTGCAGACCAGTCAAGTCCGCCGGGTCCATGGCCTTGCAAACTGTTGTGGCTCAGGGCTGGAAGGTGGACCCTTGGGCCGGCCAGGCGGAGCAGCAGCTCCGAAGGAGGAATGAAGGCCGGTAGGAGGTACACAGCTGGACGGATAAGCTGGATTTCACCCTGGAGGTCCAAGATCCCCCCAGGAGGAGCCCGTAGGGATCCGGACCGCTGGGACTTAGGAGCGTGGCAGTAGAGAGACGTCGGGATGGGCAGGCAGTCGAGGCAGGCAGAAAGCACGGAGAGTCAAGACGAGCCGAGGTCCGGAGAAGCCGAAGGAGCAGGAACAGGAACAGCAGGAGTGGACCAGGAATGGACCAGGGTCAGCAGGATCAGCAGGTTCAGGAGCAGGATCAGCAGAATCAAGAGCAGGAACAGCAACTAGCACTCCACTAATGGAGAGACCTCGTTGCAAGGCAAGGAATAGGGGGCAGACGCCAGCTTAAGTATCCTGCCGGTCTCTGACGTCAGCCAGAGGGCGGTCCAGCACTTCCGGGTGCTGGACCTTTAAAACCCCGGGCTTAAGAACATAAGAACATAAGAAAATGCCATACTGGGTCAGACCAAGGGTCCATCATGCCCAGCATCCTGTTTCCAACAGTGGCCAATCCAGGCCATAAGAACCTGGCAAGTACCCAAAAACTAAGTCTATTCCATGTAACCATTGCTAATGGCAGTGGCTATTCTCTAAGTGAACTTAATAGCAGGTAATGGACTTCTCCTCCAAGAACTTATCCAATCCTTTTTTAAACACAGCTATACTAACTGCACTAACCACATTCTCTGGCAACAAATTCCAGAGTTTAATTGTGCGTTGAGTAAAAAAAAAACTTTCTCCGATTAGTTTTAAATGTGCCCCATGCTAACTTCATGGAGTGCCCCCTAGTCTTTCTACTATCCGAAAGAGTAAATAACCGATTCACATCTACCCGTTCTAGACCTCTCATGATTTTAAACACCTCTATCATATCCCCCCTCAGTCGTCTCTTCTCCAAGCTGAAAAGTCCTAATCTCTTTAGTCTTTCCTCATAGGGGAGTTGTTCCATTCCCCTTATCATTTTGGTAGCCCTTCTCTGTACCTTCTCCATCGCAATTATATCTTTTTTGAGATGCGGCGACCAGAATTGTACACAGTATTCAAGGTGCGGTCTCACCATGGAGCGATACAAAGGCATTATGACATTTTCTGTTTTGTTCACCATTCCCTTTCTAATAATTCCCAACATTCTGTTTCCTTTTTTGACTGCCGCAGCACACTGAACCGACGATTTCAATGTGTTATCCACTTTGATGCCTAGATCTCTTTCTTGGGTTGTAGCACCTAATATGGAACCCAACATTGTGTAATTATAGCATGGGTTATTTTTCCCTATATGCATCACCTTGCACTTATCCACATTAAATTTCATCTGCCATTTGGATGCCCAATTTTCCAGTCTCACAAGGTCTTCCTGCAATTTATCACAATCTGCTTGTGATTTAACTACTCAGTCAAATTTGCAGATGACACAAAATTGTTCAATCTTACTTGTCGTATTTCTTTCCAGATCATTTATAAATATATTAAAATTAAGGGTCCCAATACAGATCCCTGAGGCACTCCACTGACCACTCTCTTCCACTGAGAAAATTGTCCATTTAATCCTACTCTCTGTTTCCTGTCTTTTAGCAGGTTTGCAATCCACGAAAGGACATCACCACCTATACCATGACTTTTTACTTTTCCTAGAAGCCTCTCATGAGAAACTTTGTCAAACGCCTTCTGAAAATCCAAGTATACTACATCTACCAGTTCACCTTTATCCACATCCTTCAAAAAAGTGAAGCAGATTTGTGAGGCAAGACTTGCCCTGGGTAAAGCAATGCTAACTTTGTTCCATTAGACCATGTCTTTCTATGTTCTATGATTTTGATGTTTAGAACACTTTCCATTATTTTTTCCTGGCACTGAAGTCAGGCTAACCAGTCTGTAGTTTCCCAGATCGCCCCTGGAGCCCTTTTTAAATATTGGGGTTACATTTGCTATCCTCCAGTCTTCAGGTACAATGGATGATTTTAATGATAGTTACAAATCTGATAGTCATTATAGGACATTTTCCGGCAATTAAATCATCTATCATCAAAGCAGCTGGTTCAGATAAGTGTCTTAAGCCATCTATTAAGACACTTTTATGTGCATCTTAAAAATATAAAAAAATATTGTAGTGGTATCATCTACATTTATTCAGAAAATATGTTTCCAAATAAACAATACACACTCTATTCAAGTTTGCTTAAACAAGGGTAAGAATAGGACTAACAACAGAAGAAAACTGAAAGATTTGGGTTTTTTCATATGCCAACATTTGATCTGAGATATCACATCTGTTTACATTTTGGTACTGTAGGTATTTCCCTATCCCCAGAGGGCTTACAATCTAAGTTTTGTACCTGAGGCAATGGAGGATAAAGTGACTTGCCCAAGGTCACAAGGAGCTACAGCAGGACTTGAAATGTGGTCTCCTGGGTCATAGCCCACTGCGCTAACCACTAGACTATTCCTCCTCCCTATATTACACTACACCTCCTCCCTACTTACATTACACTGCAATGTAAGTAAAGCAAATAATGTGAACGTAAATAATCTCATACAAGTAAAGAGAACTAAATGTACAAATATGAATAACATAGTGTGGATAACATTTTTACTAGTTAATGCTCAATCAGTGTCTATGAAGTTTCCTATTATTATAGACTTAGTATACGATGTTAAACCCAGTTTCATCGCAATCACGGAATCATGGCTAAAAAACTCAGACAGTTTTAAAAAAACAGATAGCAAATAAAAATTATGATGTTTTTTCAATCCCTAGAGCAAACAGAAGAGGTAGTGGATTAATGCTAATCATTGAAAAGAAATTTAAACGTAAATTGTCACCTATCACTCCCCCAACGAATCATGAAATCACCATTTTTGACATAGGTCACAAACAAATATGCTTGATATACTGCCCACCAAGCCTCCTTGAATTAAACATATCTCTGCTAATTGAATTTCTGACAACTCAGCTAAAGGCATCAAAACCAACCATCATACTAGGGGATTTTAATCTTCACATGGACGTGCAGCCACTATCAAATACCTGCCAGACATTGATTGATGTAATGAATGTACTAGGATTCAAACTAATCACAGATAAACCCACATACAAGGCAGGACATTCCTTAGACCTGACATTCATCAATAACAGCTTTCTAGAAAATATAAACACAAACTATACACAAATCCTGTGGTCAGATCATTTTCTCATTCAATCTAACATTAAATATATGGAACAATCGAGACTCAAAGAAACGAACCTATCGAATTTAAGTATTGTCCACTTTATAACATAGAAATACTAGAATACAAACTACAGGAAAAATTAACAAACATGGAATACACTGACTGCAGCACAGCGACAAATGCATGGGTACATAGAACTTATAAATTAGCAGATAAAATAAACCCCACAAAAAATATCTGCATCAAGGAACCAAAATAAATAAACCCCTGGCATAATGAACATATAAAAAGAATTAAATGAGGTCTTAGAAAGAAGGAAAAAGAATGGAAAAGGAATAACACAACAGAAAATTTAACCAAATTCCAGAAACACCTGGCCTATTACAAAAAAGTAATTCTAGATGCAAAAAAAAAGTATTACAGTTCAAAAATAGAAAAAATCATGAATAACTGAAGAACACTGTTCAACATAATCAAAGACCTTACCAGGGATAAAATGAACTCTCCACAGAATTTACCCGAGAATCGATGCAACGAAATAGCACACTATTTCAAGGACAAAATAGTAAATTTAAGGAACAAAATCCCAAATACAACTAAACAGGAGTTCAAAATGGGTACCAGGGACGTAACACAATGGTACTCAGTCACAAAGGTGTCAAATCAAGAAGTTGAAATCATGCTAAAAAAAAAGTTAAATCCTGCGCCCCATAAATCTACACCTTACCTATAATGGATTTGAAAAAAATTGCTCACATAGCTGCCCCACCATTAACAAAGATTATGAACTTATCGCTAGAGGAAGGAGCACTGCCTGATATACTAAAAGGTGCAATGATCAAACCAATCATTAAGAAGAAAAACATGGACCCCTTAATACTGAATAACTACAGACCAGTCTCGAATTTATTTATTTTTTATTTATTTAGCATTTTTATATACCGACTTTCCAATAACAGAATTACTGATCAATTTGGTTTACATTCTAAACAATAACATTGACAAGTAAATGTCTTACAATGAACAGGTCGATATAACTTGGATTAGTACATATGGGGTTAATAACATAAGTAAAAGATACGGTCAGTGGCGTAGCCAGAATTGATTTTTTGGGTGGGCACAAGGTTAACATGGGTGGGCTGTAGGCATGCAGGTCTACTAGTTGTTTTTTTACTGATAAATAATGCCAAATTATGCAGCATAGCATTCACATCTACGCCTAAGTATGAGGTTTACTTAATGATACAAACATAATTCACGGTGATTTGTGGTACTTTAGCCTTCTTATTTTTACGATTTTATACACGGCTCCTACCTGTCCATAAATTTTGAGAGAGCGGTTGTGTTGCTTATATTTAAATTGCTAACATCTCAAAATATAGATATATATTTTTACCTTTGTTGTCTGATCTTTGTATTTTTCTAATCAGTTGGTCCTGGTCTCTTTTTCCCATTTTTTCCCTTATAGCTCATTTCCTAATTCCTTTTCAGTGTCTTTCTTCTATTACTGTCTTCTTCCCTTACACACACATACACGCTTTCTCTCACAGACTCCCTCTCACACACTCAAGCTCTCACTCTCATATGCTCTCCCCCCCCCCCCCCAAGCTCACATTCAAGTTCTCACTTTCTCACCCCTCCCCAGGCTTATATTCTTATGCACACACAGACGCACATCCAGGCACCCATTCTCACCCACACACATAAACCCAGACTCCCATTCTCACCCACAAACCCATGCTCCCAGTCTCACCCACACATATTCAAGCTCCCATTCTCATCCATACATATACACATTTAAGGTACTATTCTCACCCACACATACACACATTCAAGCACCCATTCTTATCCACATATTCAAGCTTCCATTCTCACCCACCCACACAAACCCAGGCTCTCATTCTCACCCATATATACACACATTCAAGCTCCCATTCTCACCCACCCACAAACCCAGGCTCCCATTCTCAACCACACATACACACATTCGAGCTCCCATTCACCCACATATTCAAGCTTCCATTCTCACCCACATACACACCCAGGCTCCAGTTTTCACCCACACACACTCCCATTCTCATCCACACATACACATTCAAGCACGTGCACAGCTTCCGCTTTCTCCCCCAAAGCAGGAAGATCAGCTGCCTCTCCTGCTGCCACCGGACTCCTGCTATCTTCGGGCGTCGGGCCGTACTGCCCGCCGATCTTCCTGCTTGGGGGGGGGGGGGGAGGGAGGAAGCGGACGTTGTGGTGGCAGCAGGAGAAGCAGCTGATCTTCCTGCTCTGGGGGAGAAAGCGGAAGCTGTGCGCGGCGCTTCCGCTCCCCCAAACAGGAAATTCGGCGGGCCGTTTGGTCCGAAGATAGCAGGAGAACGGGTGGCAGCAGGAGAGGCAGCTGATCTTCCTGCATTGGGGGGAGGAAGCGGAAGCTGCGCGCGGCGCTTCACCTCCCCCCGAACAGGAAGACCGGTTGGCCATACGTCCGCAGCAGCGCTTCCCCACGTGTGCCGTGATGGCGCGCGAGGCGTGGGTTCTCTTGTTCGCTGTCGCGGGGATGGGATCCCGCGACAGCCTTGCAGTTCCGGTGCCAGTTGGGTGGGCCTGGGTCTAAGTTGGGTGGGCACCTGCCCACCCAGGCCCACCCGTGGCTACGCCACTGGATACGGTGCCTAATGTAGGCTAAATAAACAGTTGATAGTTATAAGACTGGGTTTTGATATTAGACTGCCAAAGTTCAAGTGAGTTCTAGTGATGATCTAAATAGTTCTCTAGTGGATTACCACCGAAGGGATCATTGGCAGGGATATTCCGCAGGTTGATGTTATGGGAAAGCTTGGTTGAATAACCAAGTCTTGAGTCTTTTTTTAAATGTAGTGGAGCATTGCACTGATCTGAGTTCTGGCGGGAGAGTGTTCCAGAGTTTGGGACCAGCTGTGGAGAAAGCTCTTTTGCTTAATGCTGACTTCATCGGTGGGATATGAAGGTTGTTTCTATAGGCTTGTCTCACTGGTCTGGTAGAGGTGTGGAATTTACCATTAATTGCAAAACTAATAGAAAAAACAATTATCAGAACATCTAGAAAACAAACACATCCTATTTTCTTCACTACTTGGCTTCCGCAAACATTACAACAATGAAACATTACTGCTTTCACTATCTGATAATATTTTAAGAGGCTTTGATAGTGGAACACATTACATTCTGGTCCTATTAGATTTATCCTCAGCTTTTGACACTGTGAACCATGAAATACTAATCAAAAGACTAGAAGAAATCGGCCTACATAGTAAAATGATTGCATGGTTCAAATCATATTTAAGTAATATATTTTTTCAAGTACAGATTAAAAACACAATGTCTGAGAAAGTAAGTTTACAAACAGGAGTCCAAGAGGGATCGGCATTGTCAGAAACACTATATAATATTTACCTTTCACCACTATGCCATCTACTTGCAGGTCTTGGAATTGTACACTACATATATGCTGACGACATTCAGCTAATTTTACCCATCAATGGCACAATTGAAAAAACACTAAACCTAGCCAATAATTATCTAGAAGTGTCATAATGCCTCTGTATCGCTCCATGGTGAGACCGTACCTTGAATACTGTATACAATTCTGGTCTCCGCATCTCAAAAAAGATATAATTGCGATGGAGAAGCTACAGAGAAGGGCGACCAAAATGATAAAGGGAATGGAACAGCTGCCCTATGAGGAAAGACTAAAGAGGTTAGGACTTTTCAGCTTGGAGAAGAGATGGCTGAGGGGGGATATGATAGAGGTGTTTAAAATCATGAGAGGTCTAGAACGGGTAGATGTGAATTGTTTTTTTACTCTTTCGGATAATAGCAGATGACACAAAATTGTTCAGAGTAGTTAAATCACAAGCAGATTGTGATAAATTGCAGGAAGACCTTATGAGACTGGAAAATTGGGCATTCAAATGGCAGATGAAATTTAATGTGGATAAGTGCAAGGTGATGCATACAGGGAAAAATAACGCATGCTATAATTACACAATGTTGGGTTCCATATTAGGTGCTACAACCCAAGAAAGAAATCTATGCATCATAGTGGATAACACTTTGAAATCGTCAGTTCAGTGTGCTGCGGCAGTCAAAAAAGCAAACAGAATGTTGGGAATTATTAGAAAGGGAATGGTGAATAAAACGGAAAATGTCATAATGCCTCTGTATCGCTCAATGGTGAGACCGCACCTTGAATACTGTGTGTACAATTCTGGTCGCCGCATCTCAAAAAAGATAGAATTGCGATGGAGAAGGTACAGAGAAGGGCTACCAAAATGATAAGGAGAATGGAACAGCTCCCCTATGAGGAAAGACTAAAGAGGTTAGGACTTTTCAGCTTGGAGAAGAGATGGCAGAGGGGGGATATGATAGAGATGTTTTAAATTATGAGAGGTCCAGAATGGGTAGATGTGAATCGGTTATTTACTCTTTCAGATAGTAGAAAGACTAGGGGGCACTCCATGAAGTTAGCATGGGGCACATTTAAAACTAATCGGAGAAAGTTCTTTTTTAAACAACGCACAATTAAACTCTGGAATTAATTTGTTGCCAGAGGATGTGGTTAGTGCAGTTAGTATAGCAATGTTTAAAAAAGGATTGGATAAGTTCTTGGAGGAGAAGTCCATTACCTGCTGTTAAGTTCACTTAGAGAATAGCCACTGCCATTAGCAATGGTAACATGGAATAGACTTAGTTTTTGGTTACTTGCCAGGTTTTTATGGCCTGGATTGGCCACTGTTTGAAAAAGAATGCTGGGCTTGATGGACCCTTGGTCTGACCCAGTATGGCATGTTCTTATGTTCTTATAATGGTTATTAAATTTTTTTTCTTGAATTTAATTTTTGTGCATGATGCTTTAAGTAAAATTTTTCTTTGATATCTTTATGAAACAGATCATTATTGGAGGTATCACTCTACCTATGGAAAGCATAATGTTAGCATTAAATCTTTTTAGGTGCTAGTACCTTAATGAGTTCCTTGAATACCATACATTTGAAGCTTTAATTAATAAATTGTCAATTTTTTCTGAGGGTCCAGCCATTTTTCCTGAGACCACACACAATGCTTCAGAAATTGTTTCAAAATTGTCTTCTTCACAAATTGGGGAAGATTTTATAAATTTGCGCACACGCGTACTTTTGTTCACGCACCAGGTGCAAACAAAAGTATGCGGGATTTCAATTGATAAATGCATAGCCACGCGTATCTATTAAAATCCAGGCATATCCCAAAGTCGGCAGCCTGCGTGCGCCGAGCCACGCAGCCTGCCTGTGTTCCCTCCGAGGTCGCTCCGAAATTGGCGCGGCCTCAAAGGGAACTTTCCTTCCACCCCCCCACACCTTCCCCTCCCTTCCCCTACCTAACCCACCCCCCCAGCCCTATCTAACCCCCCTACCTTTGTTGAACAAGTTACGCCTGCTTGAGGCAGGCGTAACTTTGTGTACACCGGGCTGGCTGCTGCGTGCCATGTTCCAGTCCGGGGGCTGGTCCGGAGGCCGCGGCCATGCCCCCAGAATGCCCCCGGATGATGCGCCGGCTGTATCACGCCCCACGACACGCCCCCGACACGCCCCCCAGGAAAGCCCCGGGACTTACGCATGTCCCAGGGCTTTGTGCGCGCCGGAAGCCTATGCAAGATAGGCTCGGCGCACGCAGGGGAGGTTTGGGGTATGTTTTCTGGGGTTACGCACGTAACATACGCGCGTAACCCTCTGAAAATCTACCCCATTGATTCTGCAGCTTCTGTCTTTAAAGCAGTAGCACACGAGTACACTGATTTTCGAAGATATTCTTTTTCGTTGTCTGATATATTTATTAATTTTCAAAAATAGAAAAACAGTAAGAGAGAACAGTACAATCCACAAATTGAGAGGCTGTTTGACAATGGAAACAATGAATATATGACAATTGAAAAGACAATGGAGTAAAAGAGAAATACAAAAGGTTGCATGTTAAGTAGCAATGGAGGCTGAATATTATTCCAAAGGTCTCCACACCTGAGACCATTGCTGTAAACAGTGAAACTTAATAAACACAATAGTTTCATATTTGTAATACTTTCATTCTGAGTTCCACCAGAAATGTACATTCAGTCACTATTCTTCCAGTTAGAAAGGTTTATTTTAATAGCAATTGCCCCAAAAAAATCAAGTAATTTCTTATGAGGAGGCAAAAGCTGAGATAAAAAAGCCACCACTCTTAAAACAAAAATATGATAGGTGATAGGTTTGTTAAGCTATAGTATCTTAGAAATGACGTTTCATATAGCCTGCCAAAAGTATTAATAAAAGGGCATGAGAATAACGAATGAGGTAAGGTCGCTTTGGAATTAGAACAGGACCAACAAAACATGGTCTTTTAACAAGCCAGCTCCAAACAGTTTCCAAGGGGTCCAAACTGCCCTTTGCATAACAAAAAAGAAGGATTAAGTTATACTGGAAGAGAGTGAGATACAAATTATAGAGTTCCAAAGCTATGATCAATCTATCTCTGAATCCATACATGCTTCATGTGATAGCCAAGTATTCTGTAAACCTATATGAGCAGGAAATTTAACAGCCATTAGCCTTATATAAGTGAGGGGCTAGATGACCAAGAGGACCATAATCACAGTAAAGGCAAGCTAAGGTTGGCATAAAGTTAGGGAATGTAAATGTGTTGGACAGGAGAATAAATATTCTCAAAGCTGGAGCCAATGAAAAAATTTTGATTCAGGTAAACTAAACTGAGAAATCAAGACTGTAACTAGGAGAAGCTTACCTGCATGAATAACTTGATATAGAGACCATATACCTTTCTTTGGCCAAATTTCCCAATTCAAACCTCTCTGAGAAAGTTTTGTATTAGGATGAAACCAGGGAGAAGAAACATTAGAAAATTTCCATTTAGGAATAAAGGAAGCAAACAGCAAATCATAGTCTAAATAAGCCTTATACATTGAACATGAGAGGATTTTTTGCTAGAAAGTGAGGGGATGATATCTCTGGTAAAGATGCCAAAGGTAATGTAAAACATAGAAACCTTTCAAACTCTAACCAGCAAGGAGTATAGCCCAAGCATAATTCCTCAGAGAGTCAGTGGTATCCATGTTGTAAAATAAAAGATAGGTGATAACTGTAAAAATCAGATAAATGAACCTCGCCCTTTTCTCTACTAGTTTTGAGTTTTGCAAGTGCTGTTTTTGGGGGGGTTATCTTTCCACAAAAAGTCAGATAGGTGATCTGTTTGTAGAAAGTAGAGGAGAAAGAAAGGGGTACCATAGAGAAGATAATAGTTGAGTCGAGGTGCAATAACCATCTTAATAGTATCTAAAGTCAACCCCACCAAATGAGATGTAATGGAGATCAAAAAAGGAAGGTGTCCTTTAGTAATACGTAATAAAGATTCAGTGAGTAACAATTTGGGTATAATCCAGGAAGAAATGAATCCCAAAATATTTAAGTCCACCATATACAGGTTAAAAAAATATGTTTCAAGGTTCACATGCCCCCCCCCCCCCTAAAAAATAAATAAATAAATAAATAAATAGATTGAGAAGCTTTAGCTCTGTTTTTTGCCAATTAACACAATAGCCAGACATGGAGGGAAATCTGATATGAGTGCAAGAAGGGTGGGAATGGAAACCAGTGGATCATCAATGTATAACAAAACATCATCAGCACAAGTTGAATGCTTACATTTTTTAGTTCCACTGAAAGAGTATGAATACCAGGATTCTGCCTGATAGCTGGTAGGAGAGGTTCCAGAGTTAAGCTGAAAAGATAGGGGGATAGCGAGAATCCTTGCTGCATACCCTGAAGAAGGGTGAATCTGGAGGAGATCTTATTGCTCCCCAGAATACTCACTTGTGGGGTAAAATAGAGTAAAGATTTATTTGTAAATCTAATGTTGCTTATTTATAGTCAGCATGCATTGAAGTACTGTGGAAAGTGGTTGAATATGCTGACATCAATGATGTTCTGCCATTGTTGCTGGTGAAAAAGGAATACCCTCAAAATTTCAGAGAGATCTGTTCATGACAATCAAATTGCCTGTTCACTTAAATCCAAAACTTGCTGTCTAGAAAGATAGATAATTTCATGTTACAAAGAAAAATGTCACTTTAAGTTTGAATATGAAAGTTTCCCTTACAGTGAATGGAACAAGGAACAGAAAACAAAATTGAATACCCGCATTCTTTAAATTAGAACCAACTTTGCATGTCCAGCCACTTACCTAAACAAAATAAAGCAACTACTAACCAACATGAAACTCATCCTAATCTTCGATAAGACTGAAATAATCATACTGGATAGAAAAAACAACGCTCCTCAACTACACAAGGGCCTCCTTTGTACACATCCTGGCAGGAACCTTGCGGGTGTCCCCTCCCTATGATGTCAACCCACTGCTGTACTTAATCTGACCAGCCCTCTGCTACTATAAGTTAGCAAGGACTTCTCTGCTGAATCCGCTCCATTCTTGGATCTCCAGTTCCAGTGTCTCCTCTTGGAGTTTGGACGCTCTGGGTACCCGCTCTTTGGGGGCCCTTCCGCGTCTTGTCATAAACATAGTTCGGTTGTCTAATCATATAGGTTTTGGTTATGTGTTATATTACTTTCTTGCATTGGTTCCACATGTTTGCATAGGATCCATAGGAGGGAAGTGGTTTTGAGAGTCATTGGGTAAGTTGGTAGGCTTTGGTAAACATCCAGGTTTTTAGATCTTTTTTGAAAGTTTTTAAGTTTTGTTGTGTTCTAAGTTCGATTGGGAGGGTGTTCCAGAGTTTGGGGCTTCCTAGTGATATGGTTCTCTTATGAGTTGAAGTGAGTTGTTTGGAATGAGCAGGTGGAATCTTTAATAGACCTTTATTAGCTGATCGGAGGTTTCTGCTTGGAGAGTGTAATTTTTTGGATGTACTTAGCCAGTTTGTTTGTTTTTCGTATATTATTTTGTGTAATATGGATAGTCTTTTGTATTCTGTCCTAAATTTTATTGGGAGCCAGTGTACTGATATCAGTATAGGAGTAATGTGATCATGTTTTTTTACTTCCAGTGAGTATTCTTGCAGCTGCGTTTTGAAGGATTTGGAGTGGTCGGATGGTGTTAAGAGGTAAGTTGAATAGCAGGGAATTACAGTAGTCCAGGTTAGAGAAGATGAATAGTTGAAGGCCTGTTCTGAAGTTGATGGGGGAGAGGAAAGGTTTTAGACGACGTAGGGTTAGGAGTTTGTGATATCCATCTTTGATTTTAGTTGTGATGTGGTTCTTGAAGGAAAGTTCCTTACAAATTCTGACTCCCAGGTTGCGTGCATGATTGACCGGAGAGATAGCCACTTTTTGGTTCATTAAGTTTAGTGATGGTAGTTGAGGAGCATTTTTCTTTCTATCCAGTATAATTATTTCAGTCTTATTGAAGTTTAGGATGAGTTTCATGTTGTTAGTAGTTGCTTTATTTTGTTGAGGTAAGTGGTTGTTTTTTTGTAGGTTTCTTCCAGAGAGTTGTGTATTGGGATTAATATTTGGATATCATCCGCATATATGAAGTGGGTCAGTTTAAGGTTTGAGAGGAAGTGGCAAATTAGAAGTAGATAAATGTTGAAGAGTGTCACTGATAAAGCGGAGCCTTGGGGAACGCCAGTGTCTAGGTTGATTTTTTTTGAGAGGGTCAACACCTGGTAGGTTCTTTGTGATAGATAGGATGTGAACCATTGTAGGGTTTTTTTCTTTTGCACCAATTTCGGATAGATATTCAATCATGATAGAGTGGTTTACCGTGTCAAAGACATCTGATAGGTCAAGTAGGACAAAAAGGTAGCTGTGTCCGTTTTTGAAACCTTTGAGTATGGTGTCATTTAATTATAGGAGTAGTGTCTCAGTGTTCAGTTATTTCCTGAAGTCAAATTGCGTGGGTAGTAGGATGTTGTTTTCTTCAAGGTGGTCGCTGAGTCGGGAGTGGACGATTTTCTCGATGATTTTGGCAATGAAAGGTAGGTTTGATATGGGTCGGTAGTTCAGTGAGTTTTCTGGATCAAGGTTGGTCTTTTTCAGTATGAGTTTGATAATTGCTGATTTTAGGCATTCGGGGAAGTTTCCTTCAGAGAAGGATAGGTTTACGATGTCGGTTAACATTTTGGTTATTGATGGTTCGATGGCTTTGATCGTCGTTATGGGAATGCAGTCGATAGGGTGTTTAGCTGGGTTCATTTTTTTGATGATCTTTTGTATTTCCAGTGATGATGCTGTATCAAAGTTGGGCCAATTTGATGTTTGAATGTTCTGTATTTTCTGGTCATGTGAGTTGTTGTTGAGGTTGTTATTAATGAGGTTTTTGATTTTTTCGTTAAAGAAATCTGCAAAATCGTTACTTGGAAGTTGATGATATCTAGTCATTGGAGGGTTTGGTTAGGCTTTGTACTATATTGAAAAGCATCCTTGGGTTATGTTGGTATTTGTTTATTTTGTTTAAGTAGAAGTCTTTTTTTGCATTGTGGATAGGTTTTTTGTATTCTGCTAAGGGTGCTCGGTATGCATTAAGTAGTGTGGTTGTTTTTTTGTTCCTCCATGTTTTCTCTTTTTTTCTGAGTTCACGTTTGGCTGATCTGATGTCATTGTACCATTGGTTCTGGTGTTTTGGGTTTCTTATAGTTTCTTTATCATGGGGTTTATCTTGTCTGCTATTTTTTTAGTGATGGTGAGCCAGGACGAAGTTGCGTCCTCTGCGTTAGATAGGTCTATGTTTGTTAGATCTGTTTGTAAATTTTCTTGCAGTGTTTCAATGCAAAAGAGTGGTCGATAGGAGAAGGATTTCAGAGGGCTTTTTAGTGTAGTAAATTTACAGTTTGAATTCAGATTGGAGTGAATTATAGAGTGGTCCAACCAGGGTATATTCATGATCCTTGTTTGGTAGTTAGCCCATATGTCAGTATTGATGAAGACAAGGTCTAGTGGGTGACCTGCTTTGTGCGTTGGGCCATTGATGATTTGACTAAGGCCTAGGGATGAGAGAGCATCAATAATTGAGGTACATGTGGGGGAGTGGAGAATGGTGTCTATGTGGATGTTAAAGTCACCTAAGCTGATTATGGGCTTGTTGATAGTTATTGTGGTCAAGAAGAATTCTATAAGTGGTGAGCAGTTCCGATCCAGCAAATTGGAGGGGCAGCATACAATACAGATTTGTAGTTTTGGTGAGTCGAATAGTGCAATTTCCAGTGGAGTGTGGGTATTAGTTGGAAGTAATTTCATCTGTAAGTTTTTTTTTTATGATTAGCATTAGTCCTCCACCTTTCTTTTTTGTTCTGGGGACCATGAAGGACCGCTATCCTTTGCCATTGATCTCTGAACTTTTTGATAGGCTCCAAGGGGCTAAAATATTCACAAAGCTGTACCTCAGAGGAGCATATCATTTGGTCCGAATATGCCAGGGTGATGAATGAAAAACAGCATTTAATATCCGTGATGGCCATTTTGAATATTTGGTCATGCCCTTTGGCCTCTGCAACACCCCGGCATTGTTTCAAAACATGATGAATGAAATCTTCAGGGACATGCTGTATGACTGCGTAGTAGTGTATCTGGATGACATACTGTTTTTTTCTCAGAACCTCCAGACTCATCAGTTGGACGTCGCCAAGATTCTACAGAGATTAAGAGATAACCATCTGTATGCCAAATTAGAGAAATGCTCATTCCACCAGGAGTCTGTTCCCTTTTTGGGCTATGTGCTGTCCAATCAGGGGTTCCAGATGGATCCGCAAAAAACCAAGAGCATTTGGGACTGGCCTCAACCTACTAGTCTTAAGGCTCTATGAAGATTCCTTGGATTCACCAACTACTAAGATCATTCATTCATCACTATTCCACCTTGACTGCACCTCTTACTGCCATGACGTGCAAGGTTGCCAATCCCTCTCAGTGGTCTCCAGAAGTTGTAACCACCTTCTAGAAGCTCAAAGAGGGTTTACTCCAAGAACCATGTCTACGCCACCCTGATCCCCGATGACCATTCATAGTTGAGGTGGATGCTTCGGACATTGGAGTTGGTGCTGCCCTTATCCAACATAGTGATACCCATACCTTGCATCCCTGCTCCTTTTTCTCTCGGTGCTTCTCCCATGCCAAGCGAAACTATGGGATAGGAGACAAGGAGCTACTAGCAATCAAGTTGGCATTTGAAGAATGGTGCCCATGGTTTGAGGGTCTCAATATCAGATAACGGTCTTCACCGACCACAAAAACCATGAATAATTACATCATGCCCAACACTTGAACCACAGACAAGCCCACTGGTCCTTGTTTTTTAACAGATTTGATTTTCTCTAGAGATATCGCCCAGTGGACAAGAACACCCGTGTGGATGCTCTCTCCCGCTCATTTTCTCCGGAGGATATCCCTGATACTCCGCATCATATCATTGACACTACTAGGGTACTTCTTTCAGTCATCCACATGGTTCCAGCCAGAAAGACAGTGGTACCCCGGACACTCAGGAGGAAGATCCTCAGATGGGCCCATAACTCACTCCTTGCAGGTCATCCTGGTCAATCCAGAATGCTGACCACCCTAAAAAGATATTATTGGTGGCCCTCTATGAAAGAAGATGTACGGGCTTACATGGAATCATGTCCTACCTGCGCAAGACATAAACCACCCGCCGGTCATCCCTGGGGACTTCTCCAACCTCTGCCCATTCCTGGCAATCCGTTTACATATATAGTCACAGACTTTATTGTCGATCTACCCATGTCCAACAGCAACAACACCATCTGGGTCACTGTAGATTGATTTTCTAAAATGGCTCATTTTGTAGCACTACCTGGGTTACCATCAGCTCCAGAACTAGCAAAGTTATTCATCCATCACTTCTTCCATCTGCATAGCATGCCTAAGCACATCCTCTTGGTCCGAGGGGTTCAATTTACAGCAAAATTCTGGAGAACTCTCTGTAAAAAGTTCGATATATCTCTGGACCTTACATCAGTTTACCATCCACAAGCCAATGGACAGATCAAGAGGACGAACTGCATGCTAAAACAGTTTCTCCGAGCCTATGTCAATGCCAGACAAAACGACTGGTCCGAGTTGCTCCCCTGAGCAGAATTCACACTGAATTCCCATATATCAGTTTCCACAGGATTGTCGCCTTTTCAACTCGACTATGGACGTCAACCTCTGCCTCCTTTACCAATGCCTTTGTCAGAATCTTCTCCTGCAGCCCAGGCCTGGGCAGAAGAACTGCATCA
The DNA here is from genome assembly GCF_901001135.1 of Rhinatrema bivittatum. NCBI lineage: Eukaryota > Metazoa > Chordata > Amphibia > Gymnophiona > Rhinatrematidae > Rhinatrema > Rhinatrema bivittatum. The sequence goes on along the minus strand of NC_042616.1, from coordinate 321,311,763 downwards.
GCTCTGAGAACATACTAAAGAGCTTCTCCAGAAGGCTGGGCAACAAGCAAAACAATTCTAAGATGCCCATCATAGAGCAGCTCCGCAGTTACAACCCGGGGACAAAGTATGGCTCAGTACCTGCTTCATTTGCCTAAAACTGCCTTTGGCTCAATTTGTGCCCCGGTACATAGTGCCTTTCTCAATAATCTGCTGCCTGGGTCCAGTCACATACAACTTGCAGTTACCAGCTTCTCTTAAAGTCCACGATGCCTTTCACATCTCCTTCTAAAACCGCTCATCTTGTCGGAATTCTCGAAGAAGACACCTGAACCTCAACCTCTCTCCGCTGAAGGTGGAAGATATCCTTGATGTAAGGAAATATGGAAGACGCTGGGAGTACCTCATATCCTGGGAAGGATTTGAACCAAAGGAGAATAGTTGGAAGCCTGCAAGCAGCATCCTCAACAAGGAGCTGATCAGACAATTTCATCTGTCCCATCCTAGGAAGCCAAAACCCCCAAGGAAGGGCCCTAAGAAGGGGGACTGTTACACCCATTGGTAGCAGATGGCTGTGACTTCTCATGCTCACCTCTTTTTCCCCACACCATCAATCCTAGGATGGCGTCCCCTCCCGATGATGTCAACCCACTGCTGTACTTAAGTTGACCAGCCCTCTGCTATTACGAGTTAGCAAGGACTTCTCTCATTGCTGAATCCGCTCCATTCTTAGATCTCCAGTTCCAGAGTCTCCTCTTGGTGTTCGGACACTCTGGATACCCACTCCTCGTGGGCCCTTCTGCGTCCTGGCTATCCACTCCTCAGAGGGCCTTCCTGCCTGGGACTCTCTCCTGGAACTTCCTTTGTGAGTACCTTCTTTGATACCAGCCTTACTGTAGCTACTATGGTGTACCCCGTGCCTTGGGCCACTACCGTTCTTCTTCAGCAATTACTATTCCTGCATATCCTGAGCTGCAGAATATTGCCACTTCTACAAGATCTACATTCAGGTTCCTGTACCTCAGACCTTACCAACAGCTTCATCATCAGTACAGTCATCCTCAGCATACCCCGCTCTGCGGGCCACTACCGGATCTGCACTTCTGAGGTAATCTCCGCCCGCCTGTAGGAATCTCCTTGTGTACCCCACGCTGCAGGCCACTACCGGACTTTCATTCCAGCAGTGCCACCCTGGGCATACCTATTGCTCAAGAACTGTGTTTATTTACATTCCCGCTCCGCGGGCTATGCCTTGTCTTTCCTCTTAATAAAGTCTCCACTATAGCTGTGTCCTACATCGCTGAGACCATGCCTATCGACGGTGAGGCTCACAGGGCTCCTCCCTGTGGGCAGAGACATCTCTCATCTCGGCCAAGGGTTCACATTCTTACAAAACCATAACAGAAGAAAGTGTACAAATGTATGAAAGTACCACCTACATTGAAACAGTATAATATCTAAATGGATACAATAGGACAACATGAAGTATTACAGATGTAAATAATGGTCCACCGATCTCCACATTTCTACTGTTTTGGAGGTTTTATCATATCCAGCTGCCAACACTATCTCATATTTATAAAATATACAGTTTGCCACCAAATGTGCACATTCAGATTAGCAGTATTTTTCCAGTTATTCAGAATCATTTTGACAGTGACAGAAAGCAAAGAGTCCAATAACCTTCCTTTTGGTTTCGACAATTTAGATTGCAGAGCAAGGATTTTCAAAATAACAGTATTATAAGATACTGGACACGTAAGATTCAACGTAGCATTAATCTTCTCCCACACCTCCTGCTAAAAATAATGCATAAAAAAACAATAAAAAAGCACGATAGTGTAGCTTTAGAACTACCACAAGACTAGCAAACAAGTGATGGAGAGAGCTCTGCCTTACGTAAGGTTCAAGGGATTCAGACTGCTATCAAAAACCCTAGCAATATGAAAAGAAAGAGAAGTGCTAAGCAATTTGCACCAATATTAATCCCAAGAAGAAAACACATGAATAGACTGCTCATGCTTCCAAACTTTCTCCAAGCCAATACAAAGAGGAAACATAACATTCTTCAAATATTTATAAATATTAGAGGCAGCAGGACCTTGATTATTTAAGGAAATCATTAAAGAAATGGCTGGTGGTGGCAAAAAGAAAGGCTTTAAATCCATATGCACAGCTTTAACACATGATTGTGGTTGGATGCATCTGACCATTTGTTAAGTCTGTAATTGAAAATTAACAGCTAATTAAGAGAAAATAATAAACTTTGCATTTTCGACTAAATCATTCCTGTCTTTCTATTTCTACAGGGTAAATGCTGCTGAACAGTAACTATAACAAAAATGACTTATTTGAGGAAAAGACAAAAAAAAATGGCAATGCTGCAAACAAGAAATGGTCACCATAGTTAATTTATCAATGCCTTCTGTTTGATCCACAAACCAATCAAGAAGGTTTTTCACTCCACTGTTATTATTTGACTCTTGGAAACTTCAATCCTGATTATATTTCCTCTAGCTCAGGGCAGGAGTAAATCAGTCCTAAGCATGGTGGACCTGCACAGCTTACACTCTATGGGAAAACATTTGTCAAATTATTTCTTGGGGCCAGGTCAGTGTATTTAATGGCTGCACTGTTTACATTTAATTGGAAATAGCTCAATGAACAGAAAATGTTGCTTTTTGTCACATTATGCAAAGTGAAACTTGTCAATGCTGCAAACTTGCAGGTTAGCACATAGTAGAATAACTCTTCCAAAATGAAAACATGTCAAGAAGCAACATATTACAAATAGGATAAGAATAGAATAATTCATGCTCTCAACAGAACATAAAATGGAAAGATGCATCACATTTGTGGAGAATATCTATAAATAAAGCTGTGTCATGTTATGCTTCTAATGACTGAGTATATGGCATGCAACAGAATCCAAATATATAGATATTAAAATGAATGAGAAATACTTCAATTTTAACAAATGCCTGACTTGCAGAACTTTCAGCCTGCTCAGATTTGTGTCAAAATGTGTTAAATAGAAAGGATCTTCTTGGTTTAAGTTCCCTCTTATTGTTCTGGAAGTTTCTTATTTTTTGTATTTTATTTATTCAGCTCCATGACACAGATAGTCTCCTCTCAGCAGGACTGCTCACCCATATCAGATCTTAGCTTGAACAGAGAAGGGACTATGGTGATAGCAGGAAGAAAAGCCAGTGCCTGTGGCACCATCACCAGTGGACCAGCTGTTTCCTCTAGCTTATCCTCCTCAATCAATATTGAGATATTGGCTGTTGGATTTGGAATTTTGATTTAATCACTTGTCTTTCTAGATCCAAACTCAAGACGATACAATCAGGCACATTGTTTTGTTTGTTTTTTTTCTGCCTCAGAAGGTCTACAATCTAAGCATGCTCCTGAGGCAGTGGAGTGACTTGCCTAAAGTCACAAAGAGCAAAAGTGAGAAAAGCAGGACTTTATTGAACCCTGGTTTTCCTGGTTCTCAGCCTGCCACCATTGTCTCTTTAAAAACATCAAGATCTGGGTCCATGCAGAATGGACATAAAACAGTAAAAGCATAGAAGTTGGCATCATGCAGTCCCCGTGATTTTCTATGGGAGGAAAAGAAAATGACAGAATTGGAACTGGCCTCTGTTTGACTGGGACTATGAACCTTTATTTTCAACTTCTGGAGATTGTTCTCTATTTTTTAGTTCCCTTCCCAACTCATTTGGCTCAGTCTTGCAGCAAAAGTCCTTGATTAGGGTCCATGCACCAGGGTTCTTTGGGGAACCTTGCAATCATGGACCCTAATTCTAGCTAATAGGTTGTGAATGCTGCCTTTTCAGCATCCCAAGTCCCAGCCATCCTAGGTATCAAACCAGCTGGAATTTGATTTCAAGGATGGCTGGAACAGGGGATGCTGCAAAGGCAGTATTCACAACCTTTGGGAGGGAGGGATTTCCAGTCATTGTACAACGGTGGCACCTACTAGCTGGAATTAAGGTCATGATTGCAAGGTTTCCCAAAGAATCCTGGTACATAGACCCCAATCAAGGACTTTTGCTGCAGACTGGGCTAAATGAGTTGGGAAGGGAACTAGAAAACAGAGACAAATCTCCATTTTGACACAAACCTAAGCAGGCTGAAAGCCCTGTGAGTCAGGCATTTGCTAAAAATGAAGTATTTGTCATTCATTTTAACATCTATATATTTGGATACTTTTGCATGTCATGTATATTTGTGTATTTGTATTCACAGGATTCAGTCATTAGAAGCATTACATGTCACAGCTTTATTTACAGATATTCTCCACAAATGTAATGTATCTTTGCCATTTTATGTCCTGTGGAGAGCGTGAGTTATTCCATTCTTATCCTATTTGTAATATGTTGCTTCCTGACACGATTTCATTTTGGAAGAGTTATTCTATTATGTGCTAACCTGCAAGTTTGCAGCACTGACATGTTTCACTTTGCATAATGTGACAAAAAGCAAAAGTTTCTGTTCATTGAACTGTATGTGCAATTGAATGTAAACCTCCTCCATTCCAAAAAAGGGGTAATCTGCTCTTTCTGCTCTCTATGCCAGAAGTAATAATAGTATGCTGTATATTACTTATTTTCCTGATCCCTTTTGAGTTCTGCAAGGTTATCATTAAAAAATAATAATGCATTGAGATTGCTGTCTTCAAATGTGATATTATCAGCTTGGAGATATGAGCAGACTTAAGAATAAGCATTGCATGCTGAAGTGGATGGATCAGTGGCTTGGCACCGAGAAACCAAGCTCTTCATCAGTATTCAGTCTAACATGTCTATAATTAGAGCCCGACTTAAAAGAACATCCAAATGGGAAATGCCTACAACTTTCAAAAATACAAAATCATAGTCTCCAGTTCTGCTTAAAATATTTTTCTGTACCACATGTTATTTTGATTGCTTGAGTCATTTTTGTACAGTATGTCTGGCAAACAGATAAGGCATAACAATGCCCATCATTTTTGTACAAGAAAGGAATCATATAAAAAGTGTTAATGCTCATGTAAACTGGCTGTCTGTCCTCCCTTAATTCCTCTTAAAAGAGTGTGCAATGTTCTACAACTGGGAGAGGTGATACTTGTGCTTAGATTTTATTTTCAGATCTATTTGTGTTATTTTCCATAAAAATTCTATCCATGCCTAAGGTAGGTTTAAAAGACTGCAAGCAGTTTTTACCCATGACAATTCTCTTTCTTTTTTCTTCTTTAAACATTTTATTGACATTTTTTAACAAAGAAACAAAAAGTGATAGGTTCTCATCTTATCATTTTTCTTTACCAGCAAGGGTAGTAACCAGTAGGGATGTGAATCGTTTTTCGAAGATTAAAATTATCGTCCGATAATTTTAATATCATCTTAAACCGTTATGGAACACAATACAATAGAGATTCTAACGATTTATCGTTATAAATCGTTAGAATCGTGAGCCGGCACACTAAAACCCCCTAAAACCCACCCCCGACCCTTTAAATTAAATCCCCCCCCCTCCCGGACCCCCCCCCCCCAAATGACTTAAATAACCTGGGTGTCCAGCGGCGGTCTGGAACGGCAGCAGTCCGGAACGGGCTCCTGCTATTGAATCTTGTTGTCTTCAGCCGGCGCCATTTTCCAAAATGGCGCCGAAAAATGGCGGCGGCCATAGACCAACACGATTCCACGGCAGGAGGTCCTTCCGGACCCCCGCTGGACTTTTGGCAAGTCTTGGGGTCAGGAGGCCCCCCCCCAAGCTGGCCAAAAGTTCCTGGAGGTCCAGCGGGGGTCAGGGAGCGATTTCCCGCCGCGAATCGTTTTCCGTACAGAAAATGGTGCCGGCAGGAGATCGACTGCAGGAGGTCGTTCAGCGAGGGTTCCGGCGCATCGCTGAACGACCTCCTGCAGTCGATCTCCTGCCGGCGCCATTTTCCGTACAGAAAACGATTTGCGGCGGGAAATCGCTCCCTGACCCCCGCTGGACCTCCAGGAACTTTTGGCCAGCTTGGGGGGGGGGCCTCCTGACCCCCACAAGACTTGCCAAAAGTCCAGCGGGGGTCCAGAAGGACCTCCTGCCGTGGAATCGTATTGGTCTATGGCCGCCGCCATTTTTCGGCGCCATTTTGGAAAATGGCGCCGGCTGAAGACAACAAGATTCAATAGCAGGAGCCCGTTCCGGACCGCTGCTGTTCCGGACCGCCGCTGGACACCCAAGTTATTTAAGTCATTTGGGGGGGTTCGGGAGGGTGGGAGATTTAATTTAAAGGGTCGGGGGTGGGTTTTAGGGGGTTTTAATGTGCCGGCTCACGATTTTACGATTTTTCACGATATTTTACCCCCCCAAACGGCAACAATACGATTCCCTCCCCCTCCCAGCCGAAATCGATCGTTAAGACGATCGAGGACACGATTCACATCTCTAGTAACCAGCAGTTTTTCAAGGGCTGAGATGACAGTCAAAGTGATATTGTGCCTACTGCCCCCAATTACCGTATATCCTGATGGTAATGTGCCATATTGTTTTTATATATACATAACTTCTCTTAAAACAACTTGGTAAATGAAAGGTATTATTAGACTAATCACATAGGGCCTCATTTTCTAAAGTAGCGCATGCCTGCACTACTTTAGGGAATGAGGGGCGGGGGGCCGAAACGGGGGGCAGGCCTGCGCTAGCCGGCAGCAATCGCACCGTTGCGGTGTGATCGCTGCCGGTTTCGCACCCAATAGCGCCACCATAGAAGGTGTAGCTATTGGGCGCGAACTTGGACGTGAAAAGGGCTTTACCTTTTCGTCGTCCGCTGCATCTTCGCAGAGTCAGCCCCGGTGATGCCCCGACACCTCCTCTTCCGGGGCCGACTCCGCCCCCATTTTGGTATCGCACGTGATCCGTTTAGAAAATAAGGCCCATAGTGATTTAATCCCCCTAATCCCCCTATTCCCTCTCCTAACCCCTCTCATAAGAACATGGCAGCTTTGATATTTTGTGGTACATCATATTTCTCAGTACTAGAAAATAAAAACAAAGTGTAAGAATAATATAAATCAACAAAAAACAAATCTCACTTGACCATATGAGGATGTGTGAGAAAAATATAAATTCTAAATAAAGAGAATACCATCATATAGCACAGTGAAAGGCACATCATAAAGGGCTCAAAAGCTGCCCATTCAAATGCACATATTTTAATTATCTGTTATTCTGGAAGTTGAAGGAACAAATTAAGATTCACCAGGTGTACAGTGCAATATTCGCCCCCCCCCCCACCTTATTTTCAACTCTATCCATATTTCTGCATGATCAAAGAATTCCACTGTCTCAATTTCAGCTTTTACCACTCTTGTAAAACATGTGGTGGTTACTAATGAATGCATGACATGGTCATATGAGCTCTAGACACATGAGTAAAGTCTTTTTCTTCTGAATGTAGTATTCTCCAGCGATCTAACAGCTGTAAGGCTCTACAGAACAAAAAAGGGAATACCCTTGTTTTTCCCCAGTCTATATGTTTGGGATGATGATGATTTATCAATGTCAGGATCACTTACACAATTTAAGTGCCCTGCCAGTATCAAAGGGCCTTGCACCTGCACTAAGTGATTGTTAACTAGCTCCTTAGAATATTTTTGGGAATACACATTTGAGATGTAAACATTGGAAAGCATGAACTTCTTTCCATATAATTGTCCCACTACCATGACATATCTCCCTTCCATATCCTTATAGATGAAGGATTCTTTGCTTCCACCACCACATCCAGCATAAACCAGGACCCATTCTCTAACATTCTTATTCATGCTGGTTATTGCAGAGTAAATTTGATCTGCCTCTTGAACAGTTCAGCACAAATGGGGGAGAATTCCTTCTGTTTTTGTGACACTCTGGAGAGTAATCTTGAAATATTAAGATCTGCTATTCTTCATAGTTTAACTCCCCTCTTTTTCTGTAAGCTTGCAAAAGTTCCATCTTGAATGCAAAATTTAAAAACCTCGCTATACTTATTCTCAGCTTTGACAATCTAGGGGAGTGTAACCCGGGTTTGTATGCATGTTCCACATGGCACCTGCCCTCCAAATTCTGTAGGCCTAGCTTTTTAACCAGCCACCCCTCCAGCAATTTATGGATTTTACAATTTAATAATATTTTGGACAGCCCACGAACCTTAAATTATTGCACCTTGAGTAATTTTCTAAATCTTCTATCTTAGATTCAAGTTGCAATACTTGCATTTTCAGTGCTCCCTGCACCTGAGTCAGTGCCTGCATGTCTGTTTTAACCTCCAAAACTCTCTGTTGTGTATTTTCCATCTGCAGTTTAATTTTACTTAATGTTTCATTGCCAACCACAATCTGTTGTGAAATTGCCTCAAACTTGGCTTCCAACGCTCATACTACTGCTTTTGTAATCTCTGCAATGAAGACTCCATTTTCTGTCGCTGAACGTGGACTTGGCAGCCTGTCGGCAATTTTTGTCTCCAGTTGTCTCCCAACAATTTTTTCTTTTCTTTGTGGCTTCACAGATATTTCACCACCTCCCCTGATCACAAAGTTGTCCATAAACCACTGCAACTCTCCACAAAGTATGTTCTAATGATAGAGTAAAAGATGTGGAAACACTTTTTTATTGATTATTGAAAGAGTTTGGTGATAAAGTGCCCCTAACCACTAGAAAGAGAAAGTTTTATGAAAGAAAACAGCAGTTAGGAGAAACTGTAAGAGACTTTGGGTATTGTTTAAATAAAATGATGATTCAAATTTAGCCAGAAATCCTACACCGATACCAGATGAAGAAGGATATCTAAAGATATCCATAATTACATCTTAGTGATATCCATCAGGAAAATGAGCATTTACAATTCTTTTACAAAGAAAATCTCAAAGGAAAATACATAATATGACTCATACATAAGCAGATAGTGGAGGGGCAACCTTATAAAGAGCAATTAACAATGAAATGCATAATACAAGCAATTTTTAAGGTGAGTAAGCATATACCCCAAAATTACTTTTTGCCTAAACATTCAGGGGTAGATTTTCAAAGCCGTATGCACTGAAAAATGAGCACTTATGCGCGTAAATGCCCGGGGTGCGCACAACCCAAATTTTGCATAGGGGTATTTGTGCGCATAAATGACCCTGCATGCACAACCGTACGCGAATAGCAAAGGGGTGTGTCAGGGGCGTGTCGGGGCGGAGACCAGACATGCGCACGTAACACGTATTTTATAAGTGACATGCATAAATCCACCGGCGCGTGCTGCCTAGTTCATGCGCGTATATTTACCACTGCTTTTCTCTGTGTGCAAGCTGCGAGTGAAGGGTCTGCGGCTGCTGGCTGACATCGCTAAAGGGCCAGACATCCGGAAGAAGGCAGGGCCAGACATCCGGATGTGCAGGCAAGGCATGGCCCCTCACCCAAAGGGGCCATGCCTTGCCTGCACAATCAAGGTGACTACATTCCTGGCATTTCTGGCTACCGGCACCTTCCAAACACCGCTTGGCCTGACATCTGGAATCACTCAGGGTGCCACCTCAAGGTGTCTGGAGCAGGCCCTGGCTGCCCTGCTGTGACACACACATGACTTTATCTCCTTCCCCATTGGAAGAGAGGAACAGCATGAGACCATGAGAGACTTCTACCAAATAGCACACTTCCCCTCAGTCTTGGGAGCTATTGATTGCACCCACGTGGCCCTAATGGCACCAGGAGGAGATGAGGCCATCTACCATAACTGCAAGGGATTCCACTCACTAAACATGCAGGTGGTGTGCAACGCCAAGCGCCTCATCTCCAATGTGGTGGCCCACTTTCCTGGATCCACCCACAACGCCTACATTCTCACCCAATCCAGAATCTATGAAGAGTTCCAGCTGCAACACATCACTGGTGGCTGGCTCCTAGGTAGTACAGTAACCAACTGCTCACATGAGCCTCCACCTATATTAGTAGAATCCCAATATGTAGGGTGCCACAGTAGGCATTTGGTTTGTAAGCCCTGTGAGCTGTACCCTAGTGAAGCACAGACAGAATGTAACCTTCTGTTTTTCTCTTATGCTACAGGTGACAAAGGCTATCCACTGAAATCCTGGCTCATGATTCCCATGGCCAGACCCAACACTGCAGCTGAGACTCGCTATAACAGGACACACCGTAGGACCAGGGCTGTCATAGAGAGAACATTTGGCATCCTGAAATCATGCTTCCACTGTCTGGACAGATCTGGTGGATGCTTCTTGTACTCCCCCTCTAAGGTGTGTGAGATATTCCTAGCCTGCTGTATTCTACATAATCTTGCACTTAACAGACACATTGCTGTACCAGAGGAGGCCCCTGAAGAGAATGAGGAGGATGAGGACATACAGCTGTCCATGGAGGAATTGGAGGAAATACATCGCTTGAGCCAAAGGTGGGCGATACGAGAAAGGAACACTCTCATAAAAAGCCATTTCCATAAGTGATAGTGCATTTATTAACAAGTGTGTCAAAAAAGTGATAATCAAATAAAAGTAAAAAGGAACAACTGAAATATTGTAACAGTTCACTTCCTGGGCCATCCTCTCCTACGAACATCAGGTAGCTTAGACTGCCCCACCCGAGCGCTCCGGCGCAGGGGACTCCTCCCACTGCTTAAACTACCCTCAGAGGGCAGAGGTACTTGGGGCAGTTCCAGGCCATGGTTACAGGATGGAACAGCCAGGGGCAACAGCGGTTCTGGTGCTGGTGGTGGAAGCATCACAGGAGGTGCAGGCAGGGGTGGTGGTGCCATCCACGGATAGCCTGGAACAGGCTGAGGCACAGTTGGCGGTACCATACTGGGCACCTCTGCACGGGCAGGTGGCATCCATGGGTATGGAGGCCCATAAGGCGGAGGGTAATGCATCCAGGGTCCCATGAAAGGCCATGGAGCCGCTGGAGGCTGCGGCTGCACGGGAGGCATCCTCTGCAGCATCTCCCTCCATCCTCTGTCTGATCCTCAGTAGCCTGGCAAAGGTCTCGGAGGCACGTCTGAATCCCGTCACACCCCTCCCTGACAGTACGACGGAGGGAACTAGCTTCCTGCTGCACCACATCAAACAGGCCAGACATGGCGTCCAAGAGGCCGGCGCCCTGCTGTAACAGTCTCTCTGCCTGACTGGTATACGGGTCAGGTTCGGGCTGGTTCGACACACTGCTGTCCTGCTGCCGATCACGTTGCATTTCAGCCAGTGGGTCCTCGGGCTCCTCTCCCTGCCGCTGCTAGTCCTCCTCCACAGGCTGTTCCATGTGTTCACGGGCTTCCACCTCCTCCTCTTCCGACGAGTCAGGGACCACCCACAGATGCCAGTACAGCCTTTGGGGTCATCTAGGTGCAGGTCCGGGTTGCTCATCATCTGGCTCCCCTAAATTCAAAAGTATATTGAAATTAGTAGGGATGTGAATCGTGTCCTCGATCGTCTTAACGATCAATTTCGGCTGGGAGGGGGAGGGAATCGTATTGTTGCCGTTTGGGGGGGTAAAATATCGTGAAAAATCGTGAAAAATCGTGAAAAATCTAAAAATCGCAAAACCGGCACATTAAAACCCCCTAAAACCCACCCCCGACCCTTTAAATTAAATCCCCCACCCTCCCGAACCCCCCCCCCAAATGACTTAAATAACCTGCGGGTCCAGCGGCGGTCCGGAACGGCAGCGGTCCGGAACGGGCTCCTGCTCCTGAATCTTGTTGTCTTCAGCCGGCGCCATTTTCCAAAATGGCACCGAAAAATGGCGGCGGCCATAGACGAACACGATTGGACGGCAGGAGGTCCTTCCGGACCCCCGCTGGACTTTTGGCAAGTCTCGTGGGGGTCAGGAGGCCCCCCACAAGCTGGCCAAAAGTTCCTGGAGGTCCAGCGGGGGTCAGGGAGCGATTTCCCGCCGCGAATCGTTTTCGTACGGAAAATGGCGCCGGCAGGAGATCGACTGCAGGAGGTCGTTCAGCGAGGGTTCCGGCGCCTCGCTGAACAAACCTCCTGCAGTCGATCTCCTGCCGGCGCCATTTTCCGTACGAAAACGATTCGCGGCGGGAAATCGCTCCCTGACCCCCGCTGGACCTCCAGGAACTTTTGGCCAGCTTGTGGGGGGCCTCATGACCCCCACGAGACTTGCCAAAAGTCCAGCGGGGGTCCGGAAGGACCTCCTACCGTCCAATCGTGTTCGTCTATGGCCGCCGCCATTTTTCGGCGCCATTTTGGAAAATGGTGCCGGCTGAAGACAACAAGATTGAGGAGCAGGAGCCCGTTCCGGACCGCTGCCGTTCCGGACCGCCGCTGGACCCGCAGGTTATTTAAGTCATTTGGGGGGGTTCGGGAGGGTGGGGGATTTAATTTAAAGGGTCGGGGTGGGTTTTAGGGGTTTTAATGTGCCGGTTTTGCGATTTTTCGATTTTTCGATTTTTCACGATTTTTCACGATTTTTCACGATATTTTACCCCCCCCAAACGGCAACAATACGATTCCCTCCCCTCCCAGCCGAAATCGATCGTTAAGACGATCGAGGACACGATTCACATCCCTAAGAAATAACATCCACAAACTATTGTAAGACAGTCCCTACACTATACTGCCATATACGGCCTGCTGTATGACCACATATATACAGCATCACCATACACACCTACCAGATCAGTGCACACTGTCCTGCAAAGTCTACTACCCAAAGTGGAGCAGTGCAATCCTCTGTGCTGGCTTGGTGCATACATCTGTACAGTAGCCCTGCCTGGAATCCTGGATACTGAGTGCTCTACATGCAATGGCCATAGTGTTGGCTGTACAGGTTAACAGTAATCAGTACTTATAGGCAGAGACGGGATGTATGTCAGTTACATCCCATCTGGTACAGGTAGTAGAGATATATGAAGACATATACTGCTATACTATGAGGAGGTACATGGATAGGATTACAGGGGGATTGACAAAGTTGTAGTTCTGTTAGTTTGTTTGAGCTTCTCTTCTCTGCCCAACACTGATGATGGCCCTGCCCTTTTAGTGACATCAGGGAAGATTCCTTTATTTAGCTCACGGCGGTGCCAGAGGTGCCGCATGGCAGAGAGAACATACCTCAATCCTGCGCACGAAGGAGTGTGACTAAAGAGCCTGCGTCTTTGTGCGGGAATAAGTGCAGGATTGAAGGTTATGCAATTAGGTCTTTCTTTTAGTAATATGTATATAAAGACCTTAGAAAGAGATGGTAATACGTGGGTTTATTTTTGCATAAATGTTTATAATATTAGTTAGTTTTATGAATATCCTTTCTGATTTGGGACCTTACCTCAGACAAATAGTTTATTAGATCAGAATATATATCTCGGATGGATAAGTTAATTCCAGTTATTACTGGAAGGGGTCAATATGGGCAATTGAAGTCCTACTTAAATGACTATTCTTGTAACATTAGAACAAGGTCTTTAACAAATATGTAAAGTGCTGGTGATTATGTTTTATTGTGTTCTAATGGAAAATCATTACCATTTTCTGTGTTACTTGTATTAATGGTCAGACAATTTGGAAAGAAAGTTCCAATATTATTCGATCTATTGATTGACTGTCCTCCAGATATATATTTTTTTATATAAATGAGTCGGCTGCTTCCATCTTATGCTGTATTATTGAATGAATTATCAATACCAAACTATGTGGTGTTTCTAAATCGTGTGTGTGTCTAAAGGAGGAGGCCTTTTGGTGATAGCAAAGGAATTGTTGCAGCTATCTGTAGTAGATATTGAAGTAGTAACACTTTTAGAAATGTTATATCTTTCCTCATTTCAGAACTGGAGTTTTTTCATAATTTATGCTCCATCAGGATATCTGAACATTAATATAGATATATTAGTGCAGTGGTTCTCAACCTTTTTCCTATCGTGACACAACTGACAGACCACGCTCACATGTGTGACACACTGCTCATTACAATTCACGACAAAAATAAAAAATAAAGGTTCAGTATTATTTTATTGTTAATAATGACACAAGGAAAAGATACGTATTCTGTCTGAACAGAAATTACATAAATAGTAAACATCCCACACTAAAACAGCACCAATTTCCAACACTTAAACAGTAACCACCTTACCAAAGAAAAGGCAACCCTGAAAATATTACACTAGGCCTTAAGGTACCAATACATCTCCTATTAGGAAAATGATGGACCAAGTCAGGCTGCTATAGAGCCCTACACAGAAACTACATGCCAGCAGAAAACCTCACCTAAATCACATGTGCTGACCCTCACATAACAAAAAATAAAGAGACCAAAACATGCAACTAGAAGCATGCAAACAAAAACTGAATTGGAAACTGCAACAAGCCAGAGTCTCTGTTGTTGCACTCGGGGGTGGACCTTGCCCTGGGACAGTGAAGGAATGCCTCCTGAAAGGGAACAGGAGGCAACTGCCCCCAGGGGGCAGAGCACTGGAGGAGACAGAGGCTGTAAAGAGCTTTACCATCGGAAGCCTGAGGTCCCCCCAGGAGGAGCCCATAGGGACCCAGGCCACTTGGACTTAGGTGGGCCTCGCAGGGTCTCCTGAGAGAATGGAAGTCCAGGGTGCCCATGGACATAGGGGGAGCGCGATCGGGTTCGAAGTTGGAAGCTGGTTGGAACAAGGAGAACCAGAACAGAGTTGGTGATGACAAGGCGAAGAACAGAGCCAGAATCTGGAGACAAGGTCAGGCAGGCAAAGGTCAAGATCCAGAGGTCAGTCCGAGGAATGGTCAGTAAGGCAGGGTCAGGTTACCGGAGGTCAGACTAGGTCAAAGGCAGGCTGAGGTCTTGAGGCAGGTGGCAGGCAGGCAGGTCAGGAGCAAGCTGAGGTCTTTGAGGCAGGTGGCAAGCAGGCAGGCAGGTCAGGAACAAGTTGAGGTCAATACCCGTAAGACAGTCCGAGGGTACTACCTGGGTAGACAGACAGATGAACACAGAAACAAGCAGGAAGTAGGAACTAGGATACAGGAGCAGGTCTGGAACAGAATTGGAACAGAAGGATCCTGGAACAAGACTAGGAGCAGGCAAGAGCAGGAACAAACTCAGAGGCAATCTTAGAACAAACCTACCTGATTACCAAGGCAAGGAAGCATAGACAGGAACTTCCTTATATCGAGGGATCAATCAGGGCACGACGCAGAGCTAAGACCCACCCTTGGCCCTACATAAGTCCGGGCGGTCCACTCACGTGCACATAGGGGCATGGCTAACATGGCAGAGGACGCTGAGCCTTGGCATGAGGCCTGGTGCGCAGTGGAAGGCCCGGCGACCACTGCCGCGGGACACCGGGGCCTGGCAGGGCTGGCAACTACCACAAGGGGGGTCATCCTAGGACCTGCTATGGAACCATGAAGGTGAGCAGGCCTGAACACGGGATGGCCACGGGCGGGGCGCGTAACAGTACCCCCCTTCAAGGCATCCCCTACAACGTGGCTGTGGTTTCTCAGGGTACATTCTATGGAAGGTCCTCAAGAGATACTTGTCAAGGATGTTTTGGGAGGGTTCCCATGAATTCTGCTCGGTCCCATAGCTCTCCCAGGCTAAGAGGTATTCCCACTTGCCTCGGCATCGCCGGACGTCGAGGACCTCTCTTACCTGGAGAGAAGTGTCAGGTTCTGCAGAGATACGCAGAGCAGGAGGGTCTTTGCGTGAGGGCCAGGAGAAGACCAACAGGGACACATGAAACGTGTTGTGGATACCCGATGAACAAGGTAGCTGGAGTTGATATGAGACAGCTCCCACTCTTCGGATCACAGGAAATGTGATCCACCGTATGTCCACCGTATTATGTCCATCGTAATTGCATAATGTCTGTAAAGCCTGTTGCTAATTTGTTATTGTAAACCGAGGGTGATGTTTTTATGTGCCGCGGTATATAAAAAATCACTAAATAAATAAATAAATAAATAAATGGTCCTATATATTTCGGAGCCAGACGGTGAGAGGGAAGTCTCAGTCGAATGTGTCGAGCACGCAGCCACACTTTCTGGCCAGGTCAAAAGAGTAGACTGGGTCGTCTATGAAGATCAGAAGTGTGTTTGGCACGTTCAGCAGCTTGCAAAAGGCGCTCCTTTACCCGGGTCCACACTTGGTGAATGGTTTGAGCCATGGATTGAGCCGCTGGAGACGGAACCGTCAGTGGAACAGGAAGAAGCAGTTGGGGCTGCCGTCCAAAGACTACTACAAATGGGGATATGTCAGTGGCTGCTGCGACATAAGTATTGTGCGATAGGTTAGCCCAGGGAAGAAGATCCAACCAATTGTGTTGCTGATCATTTACATAGGAGCATAGGAATGTCTTTCAAGGTCCGATTGGTCCTTTCGGCCTGCCCATTGGCCTGGGGATGGTAGGACGATGAATAACTCAGAGAAATATCGAACTTTCGACACAAGGAATGCCAATACTTGGCAGCAAACTGTGGTCCCCCGATCGGACACAATCTCCTTGGGGAGTCCGTGGAGGTGAAAGGTGCTCTTCAGGAAGAGCTTTGCCATTTCCTGGGCTGAAGGAAGACCCGGCAAGGGGATAAAGTGACCCATTTTTTAGAAACGGTCAATGATGACCCAAATCACCGTGTTATTCTGGGAAGGAGGTAGATCAATAATAAAGTCCATTGAAATGCTGGACCATGGCTCGATAGGTGCTTGGAGAGGCTGAAGCAAGCCCCAAGGTTTCCCTATTGGCATTTTTTGCTGGGCGCAAGTGGGACATGTGTCCATGTAGTTTTGTGAATCTTGCAACATAGTAAGCCACCAATAGTTCTTTCGCAGCATTTCTAGGGTCCAGGCACGACCATGGTGGCCTGCCAGTTTGGAGTTGTGGGCCCACTTTAAAACGTGCTCACATAGCCGGCGAGGATGACAGTCTTCCCAACAGGGACTGTAGTAGTTGCAGCAAGGGAAATACAAGCAGGGTCGATAATGAAACTAGGAACATCCGGGATGTCTTCAGGCTTGAATGATCTGGACAGCGCATCAGCGTGCAGGTTCTTGAACCAGGACAAAAGCAAAGGTTAAAGTCAAACCTTTCAAAGAATAAGGCCCACAGGACCTGATGGGGGTTCAAAAGTTGAGCCTCTTTGAGATGTTTGAGGTTCTTGTGGTCAGTGAAGATGGTAACTTACGTAGCACCCCTTCCAACCAGGATGCCACTCTTGAAGCACTAGTTTGACCGCAAGGAGTTCGCGGTCACCAACGGTGTAATGTTGTTCCATGGGGAAAACTTATGAGAGTAAAACGAGCAGGGGATTAGCTTGCCCATGGGAGAGTGTTGACTCAGAAAATGCTTCAGCGCCAATCGCTGAGGCGTCGAACTCCATAACAAATGGACTTTTGGGATCCAGATGAAAGAGACAGGGGCCAAAGCTGAAGGCTTTTTTTAATCCTCTGGAATGCAGCAATTGCTTAGGTATCCAAACTCGGGTGTTGCCCCTTTTCTAGTCATAGCAGTGAGTGGGGCAACTATGGAGGAGTAATTCACAATGAAGCTCCAGTAATAATTGATGATGCCTAGAAAGCGTTGCAATGCCCGAAGGCATACTGGCTGAGGCCAGTCGCGGGTTCCCTGAAGTTTTACTGGGTCCATTGAGAATCCACGATCTGAGATGATGTATCCCAGAAAGGGTAAGTGATTCCGCTCAAACAGACATTTTTCCAGTTTTGTATACAAATGACTCTCTCTGACATTGGAGGACAATGCGGACGTGCTCACGGGGAATTCTATATCCTTAGTGAAGATCAGAATGTCGTTGAGTTATATGACTACGAAATTGTACAGGAGATCTCAGAAGATTTCATTCATGAGATGTTGAAAGACGGTTGCAGCATTACATAGCCCAAAAGGCATTACCACGTATTCGTAGGGGCCTTCTCTGGTATTAAACGCTGTTTTCCAAATGTCTTCAGGTTGGATGCGTACCAAATTTTATGCACCTCTCAAGTCCAACTTGGAAAATATTCATGCGCCTTCGAGGTGATCAAACAGCTTGCTAATGAGGGGTAGCGGGTATCAATCCTTATGAGTTATCATGTTGAGACCCCTGTAATCAATACAGGGATGTAGTTCACCATCCTTTTTCTTCAAGAAGAAGAACCCCCGCTCCTGCAGGGGAATCAGATGGATGGATAAAGCCTTTCTCTAGATTCTCTTTAATATACTCTGACATAGCCTCAGGCTGGGACAATGGATAGGTTCTGCCTTTGGGAGGCATAGTGCCAGGCAGAAGTTCAATAGGACAGTTAACTTGCATAATGGAGGCAGGGTATCCGCTTTCAGCTTAGAGAACACATCGCTGGAAGTCAGAATACTGTGGAGGTAAACCTGGAAGGGTAACTGATTTCAAGATGGATATCATGGGGGATACCGGGTGCAGAAAGTATTTTGGCATTTTGGGCCCCACTGTACCACTGCAGGGACTGCCAACCAAACTGGGGTTCATGGACCTGGAGCCAGGGTAGCTCCAGGATTACCGGATGCGTTGAGCGTTTAGGACATAGAAGATGGTCTCTTCCTCATGGAGGGTACCTACAGTGAGATGGATAACCACTGTCTGGTGAGTAATGAGACCTGGAAGATGTTCCCCCCTGGATGGAGGCAATACAAAAACTCACCTCTAGGGGTTGGAGAGGTATTTTCAAAGAGTTTGACAATGTCATCCGTAATGAAGCTACCGCTCGCTCCGGTATCGATGAAAGCAGTGGTCACAAAGGTGTGGCCTTAATGCCCAGGGATACAGGAAGCAAGAGTTGAGGGCCAGAAACAGTTGCACCCCGCTAGTCTCAGGTGTTGCAGTTTCCGGATGGATGGGGCAAACTGCAGACGATGTCCAGAAGTGCCACAGTAAAGGCAGAGCCCCTCCTTTCACCAACGGAGATTTTTGGTCAGAGACAAATCGCCCACGATTCACCTCCATATGTTCTACCATGGAGGGAGGTGTTGGTGCAGGACTCTTTACTGGAGTGCAGGGTGCACTTGTGGGTTATACTGGAGGAGGGCATGGAGCCTTTACTTCTAGGCATCTTTGCCGGAGGCAATGATCAACCCTCCCGGCAAGGGAGATCAGTCTTCTAGAGATGTGGGAGTCTCACAGACAGAGAGCTCATCTTTCAGAGAAGAGGAGAGTCCATCTAGGAAGATGGCTTGCAGACAATCTTCTTGCCACCCAAGTTCTGTGGCCAAGGTCCGAAACTCCACTGTGTATTTGGAGAGGATCCTTGACCCTTGACGGAGGTGGAGTTATGACTTGCGATAGCCATGCGACCTGTGTCTCCGAAGGTCTGCTTGAAGAGAGCAGTGAAGTCAGAGAGCTTGGAGAGGATAGGACCAGAATGTTCTCATAAGGGAAAGGCCCATGCCAGACCCTTCCTTTCCAAATGGGACAGAATGAAGGTGACTTTAGTGATTTCCTTCAAAAACAATGAGGGTTTAGTGCAAACTGCATAAAGCACAGATTAAGGAAGCCAAGACAGGAGCGTGGATCCCCATTATACCTGGGGGTGCAGGAAGTGCCAAAGTTGCTTTGGAAAGCATGGTGACCGAGAGGCCCACAAGGTTGGCAATTGCTATATCTTGTAATTAAGAGCACAGTTCTTCTACCAAAGAGGCCAGCGTCGCTAAAGCTTGATGATGTTGTTTCACTGTGGTGGCCAGTACTGGTAAGGCCTTGGAGGCGGGACACTCCTCCGAGTCCATGGCCTTGGCAACCTGTTGCGCTTCAGGGTGGACCCTTGTCTTGGGACAGTGAAGGAATGCTCCTGAAAGGAACAAGGAGGCAACTGCCCCCAGGGGGCAGAGCACTGGAGGAGACATAGGCTGTGAAGAGCTTTACCACTGGAAGCCCGAGGTCCCCCCAGGAGGAGCCCATAGGGACCCGGGCCGCTTGGACTTAGGAGGGCCTTGCAGGGTCTCCAGAGAGAATGGAAGTCCGGTATGTGCCCACAGACACAGGGGAAGCATGATCGGATTCGAAGTTGGAAGCTGGGTGGAACAGGAGAACCAGAACAGAGTTGGTGATGACAAAGCAAGGAAACAGAGCCAGAATCTGGAGACAAGGTCAGGCAGGCAAAGGTCAAGATCCAGAGGTCAATCCAAGGAATGGTCAGTAAGGCAGGGGTCAGGGTGCCAGAGGTCAAACGAGGTAATAGGCAGGTTGAGGTCTTGAGGCAGGTGGGAGGCAGGCAGGCAGGTCAGGAACAAGCTGAGGTCAGTACCAGTAAGACAGTCTGAGGATACTACCTGGGTTAGACAGACACATGAACACAGAAAACAAGCAAGAAGTAAGAACTAGATGCAAGGAACAGGTCTGGAACAGAATTGGAAATAGAAGGATCCTGGAACGAGACTAGGAACAGGCAAGAGCAGGAACAAATGTAGAGGCAATCTTAGAACAAACCGACCCGATTTCCAAGGCAAAGAAAGCATAGACAGGAAAGTTCCTTATATCGCGGGATCTATCAGGGCACGACACAGAGCTAAGAGACCTGCCCTTGGCCCTACATGAGTCTGGGTGGTCCACATGCACGAAGGGGCATGACTAAAATGGCAGAGGATGCCGAGCCTCGGCGTGAGGCCTGGCGTGCACTGGAAGGCCCGGTGACTGGCAACCGCAGGATGCCGGGGCCTGGCAGGGCTGGCAACTACCACGAGGGAGGTCGTCCTGGGACCCACTGTGGAACCATTAAGGTGAGCAGGCCTATGCGCGGGACGGCCACACACACACACACACACATAGGATCTCAAACACATGATTGCTCATCACTCACTCTCCCCCCCCAACAACCTCCTTCACTTTCAGCCCTCATGGAGAAAGGAGTCCCATCGGCCACGGGGGCTGACATTATTCCTCATTTTACTCCAAGCTGCGCTGCTCATCCTTCAGGCCGTGCCTCTCTTCTCTTCTTTGGGCTGTCGCTGCCTGCACTATCATGGTCTCTTCTTCCCATGCATGCACTTGCTGCTCATCACTTCCTCTTCCGGGACGCGGGAAGAAGAAAGCATACCGGTGCCACTGACTCCAGCTCTCCTGCAGCATTTCATGTTGGCTAACAGCATTTCAAGCCCGGACAGAGGACATATTTCACTTGGGTAGGGGAGCAGCTGGGTCAGCGGGGAACCGGGAAGTGTGGTGATACACCTGAGTGTTCTTGGTGACACACTGGTGTGTCGCAACACACCGGTTGAAGAACCATTGTATTAGTGGATAGACTGATAGCTATGAAGGCACATGTTTGTTATTTAAACTATAGTGTTGGGAGATTTCAACTTCTTGATGGCTGCAAGCCTTTATTAAATGTTTGTCAGGACATGTTGGAGGCTATGCAGGCTTCGGGATGTGTACAGTTAGTTCATTCCGCTGCACACAAACATGTTAGATTTAGTTTTTGTTCTCAATAGTTGAGTGGCCTCTTGTTGTGGGGCTATTAGGGAAATCCCATGTTCAGATTATTATTTAATTCAATGTGCATTAGTTCTTCCTGCTTTGTAATTGGGCAGAAGTGCTAAGTCTCGTATGATGTCTAAAAGACAGATATTGAGCAACTGCATAATATTTGGTTCCCAGTACTTTCCTGCTCTTTGACTGAAGATATAGGTAGCTTAGTTGCCCATTAGCAATCTACATTACATACATCTTTGGATAATCTGGTGCCAACACAGACTAGAGTGATAAGGAGACAAAGTTCTGCTTCTTTGTACTCTTCTAGTTTGTGTAGTTTAAAATGGGAGCTTTGGAGAGCAGAATGGAAATGGCATACAATAAGTCAGAAGACAACGTTAATAACTATTGGGCTAAATTAAATAGATATAGGGAATGTATAGATCAAGTTGAACTAAATGTTATTCTGATTGGATTTCGGCTGCAGCTTCACAGCCGCAAGAACTTTTTAGCATTGTGTGTATAGCCTCTAGGGTCCTAATACAGGAGTCAATAGCTCCTACAGAGGAGTTATGTGAGAAGTTTGCATTATTCTTTTCTCAGAAGACTGAAGATATTATTAAGTCATTAGAAGAGCTGGCTCAAATTGACCTGGGGAATATTCAAGTGGTCAGCCTCCTGGGAGGAATTTACCTCGGTGTCACAATCAGAGGTGTCAGCCATACTGAGCAAACAAAGGAACAGTTTCTGTAGATTTAATTTTTGCTCTTTGGCAATTATAAAATTATTGGATGCTGAAGTTGTTCCATGTTTAACAAAAATAATTAATGCTTCGTTAAGGGAGGGTTATGTCCCAACTGAACTGAAGATAGCCACGGTATATCCATTAGTAAAAAATACTAAGAGAGATCTTAGTAAGTTATCTAATTACTGCCCAGTTTCTATTCTGCCAATGTTATCTACGTTGTTGGAGAAAGCTGTATTTACACAATTACAAGAATATTTAATAGACAATAATCTACTAGACAGATCTCAATTTGGAATCTGCCCATGACATAGTTTGGAAAACCTATTATAGGATTTGTTTGACAAGATTCATCAGGGCTTTGATTCGGGCATTAAATATCTGTTGCTTTTATTAGATCTATCTAGTGCATTTGCCACTTTAAATCATGAGATTTTGATGAAGCAGTTGAAAGATTTGGGTTTAGGAGCTGTAGTTTACTCTTGGTTCTACTCATTTTTGGCAAATCAATCATATAGTTGTTATGGGGGATGCTGAATCTAAATTGTTTTCAGCTCTTACAGTTTTACGTCAGGGTTAATCGCTATCATTGATTTTATTTAATATTTATTTAGTACCACTTTTTCATTGCTCTCTATGTTGAACGTATTCTTTAAATGCTATGCAGATAGGACAAGATGGCCGCCGTGTAGTGAGCACGCGAGCACAGCAGCTCCGGGCTATCGTTATTACTCCCTGGTATATTCCCTTCATTTTCTTAAAATTACTTTAAATATGCCTCATACCAAGAGGAAGGCCAGGGTCAGAGATGTGACTTCAATGCCAATTTGTGAACTAAGACAGCCGTGGATAGAGGCTTTGTTCACGAGGATGCCACAGATACAGTCTTGAGGGAGGCCACTGGGGTAACCGGTAAGGAGCAGTTACCGAGTCCCCTGACCTACGATACATCTTTAAGCCAGGGTGAGCCAACGACACCTGAACCACCGATGGGATTGAGAGGAGACACAGACATAATTTACTTGAAAGTTCAATGGAAAAGTCTAACCCCGTTGCGAGCGTAGCGGTGGACCCTTGGGCCGGCCTAATGGAGTGAGATGGTGTGAGAAGAAGTACACTCCGCTGAAGAGACGTAGGCCGGGAGGCAGTGCCAAGTTGAATGTAGAGCTGAAGTCTTCACCCTGGAAGTCTGAGGCCCCTCCAGGAGGAGCCCATGAGATCCCAGACCGCTAGGACTTAGGAAATCAAGTAAACTGAAGAGACGTCTTCACCCTGGAAGTCCGAGAACCCCCCGGGAGGAGCCCTTGAGGTCCCGGACCACTGGGACTTAGGCGATCAGAAAGAACTGAACAGATGTCTTCACACTGGAAGCCCGAGGACCCTCCGGGAGGAGCCCATGAGATCCCAGACCGCTGGGACTTAGGAGATCAATGAGAGGAAGATGGATGAATGTGACTAACCTTGGTTGAGACAAGCAGCAAGTGTGAAGAAACAAAAACAGGCCAGCGTCAGAACCCAAGAAAACAAACAGAAGACCCTGAGCTGGAACTGAAGCAAAAATCTAAACTAAAGTGGAACAAGAACAAGAAAAATCTTAACTGAAGATCCTGACAAGCAGAATCAAAACACTGCAGCCAGTACCGGCAGAAACCTTGTTGCCAAGCAACAAGACTCAGTCAGACGGCGGGTTTAAACATTACCGGCGTCTGACATCACTCACAAAGGACGGCCCACATTGAGACAACAAAGGCCGCTCAAAACACCTCTCCCCACGCGCCCACACGTCCAAAAAGGAGGAGCCAAGCCTCGAGACTCGGCAGAGTCTCCCTTGTGGAGACGCTGCTGCGAGGCAGCCCAAGCAGGCCCGACCACAGTGGGTCTCATCGTCACCACAGCGGGGCAGGAGGAGCAGGCCCGAGCACCAGAGCCCAACTTCAGAGCCCTGGGGACAAAAGTAAGGACTCGGTCACAGGACTTGTGACCGAGACCGCAACAAACCCTACAAATTTTGGCATCCAGAGGAGACCCAAGGGGTTGTCCGGATCTTTGGAGAACATGGAAGCACTGGGTTCCAGGAGTCAAGATGGGAAGGCACAACAATGCTGGGACCAGCATGAAGAAGGCCTAGTGGAGGTAGGAACAGAGAATGACAAAATTACAGTTTTGTGTACTACCCCACTCGTTATACCATCAAAGATTACTTTAGAAGAAATTTGGAATATCTTGATAACTATGCAAAAATCTATTAACACCTTGACTCTGATGGTACAAGAGGCTATTAGTAAAACTCATATGCTTGAGACAAAAATGGACAATATAGACAAATCGGTGAAAGTAATGGAGGAAAAAATAGAAGACATTGAGAAAATCCAAACCAATTTAATAAAATCAGAAAAAATACATATGGATAAACTAGAGATAATTGAAAATCAAATGAGAAGGGCAAACCTTAGGATTTTAAATTTTCCTAAGACGAAGATGATGTCGGCAAATGATTTATTCAAAAGTTATCTTCTAAATATATTAAAATATCCAGATCAGACTATGCCTGCAATATCGAAAATTTATCTTCCTCAATCTTAACCTTTCTCTGAAGATATTATTTTACAACAAGATAATCAACCAGATATAAATCCGGATCTGCCTGATCTTTTGGAGAAATCTTTTGAGACAGACATAAAAACAAGAGCAACTCTGTTAGTTCAATTTACATTCACAACAGAGAGAGAAAATGTTTTGAGGTCTTATTTCCAATTTCAAAAATGGAATTTCTATGGCCATCAGATAAAACATTTTCCAGACATTGCAAGGAGTACCCAACTGAGAAGAAGAAAGTTTATAGAAATGAGGGGGGAGGTAATTGCCAGAGGGGCAAAATTCATATTTCCCTGCAGATGTATGTTTGTGTATAAAGATTCCAATTATGCATTTAATGACCCCAATCAATTTTGTTCTTATTTAGATACTCATTCTCATTCCTAGGAACCACCACTGAGGGTTGGCATAGATAAATAGAGTGGCATCAACTACACTACATTGCTATTTTTTTAAACTTAGTTTTTCCTTTGTTTAACTGCTTCTTCTACATTCTGCTCCCCCTATATTTCCTTGTATGAATGGATAATATAGATACAGAACAGAAATGTTTCCTATGATTTTTGTTAAAAACTGCATTTTCTGGGGGCGGTTCTAAGATGGCTGCTAGGCAGAGACATGATCTGAGCTCCTGAAGTCAGGTAAAATAGTATTCTTGCTGCAACATTTTCCTAATGTGGAGAAAGTGGAAACCATGGGGGGGGGGGGGATCCTTACCCTGCAGTCCCTTCCGTATTGAAGCCTGTCTCTGGACCTATGGACGCTCACATTGTGCACAGGGAGACAAGTGCGGGAGCTTTGCAGCCTCTGGAGAGTGTGAGAGGGGAAGTTGAACTCCCCTCTCTTCCTGGCTCGATGTCGCCATTCAGCCCTGTGGAAGGAACATCGCCTGGGAATCCAGCAGAGGAGAGAGTAGCTCCTGAACCGAGGGAGATGCCATTTGTCCGAAGTGCTGATGGGCAGAACCCAGCAGGGAGCGGAGGAGCAATGGCCTCTGTGAGCCCTTTGAACGCTGAAGGGCAGACCGGCGATGAAGGAGGCATTCCCCGACTGGGACAAGCTGGAATAGTGGTGGCTTTCCCCACAATTGATATACCAGCTGTGGTAAGGCCTTCTGAATTTACCTTGGAGATTATTTGGGAAACTAGAATTGAGATGAGAGCTTCAATCTTGCAACAAGTTCACCCAGTAAATGACAGAGTAAAACAAACTGAGGAAAATGTGAAAGTGCTGAGCAACACCAGAACAGAGCTGGAACATCAAATTGCGGTGAATAGACAAGAGATAAGTGAAAGACAAGTAACACAGTCTGCAATGACAAAAGATAAGATCAGCACAGCTATGAAATTGGAGAACTTAGAGAACATGATTAAAAATAGAAATTTATGATTTATAAATTTCCCACAGGTTCCACTCAATTCCCCAAGGGAAATGTTCAAGAAATATATGTTGGACATTTTACAGATAGATGAGAATGTTATCCCTACGATAACAAAGATATTTTATTTCCCTAAACCCAGAGGGCAAACGGTGGTTGGGACCTCAGCTGAGCCTTTACAGAACCAATCATTGAATATTTCGCATATTCTGGAGACTTCAGATACAGAATTGGCGATGCCAGCTACTCTACTTGTGATGCTAGCACTGGAACATGACAAGGAATGGTTGTTAAGATTATCTCTTTGTCATAGGAGTGAATTGTTTCTTGGTTGTAGTGTTAGAGCTTTTCCTGATGTTACACGAGACACACAGAAAAGAAGGAAGGCTTTCCTGCTGTTAAGACCTCAGGTATTATCAATTGGGGGGGCCTTTTATTTAAAGTTCCCATGCAAATACATAATAAAATATAGAAGTAATACGTATGTTTTCTTTGACCCATCCCAGCTGATACAGTTTTTAGTGGGGAAAAATACTGAGACACCAGCAAGTTCCGGGGTAGAAGTTATAAGTTACTGATAGAAAATTAGTTTCTCTGTGTCTACCTAGCTTATTTATTTTGAGTAAAAAAAAAAGGTTTCTTTAGGTTGTGTATAACTGTCCCCTCTCAGTTCAAGGACTCCATACAGAGAAATGTAAAAGTTTATTTCACAAAATTGATATATATATATTGTTTCCAAAATGTATTGTAATTTCTCTGTATCTTTTCAAGATGTTATCTTATTTACAATTGTAAAATTGCATAAAGATAAAATAAAACAAAAAAAAAACCCTGCATTTTCCTTTTTCAGTGTATTTTCTGCTCTGAAAATATTGTATTATACTTTCCTTGTTATGTTTAAAACTCAATAACAATAAAATAAAAAAAATGCTATGCAGATGATATAAAATTATTTTTTCTCTTAGCAAACCAAGTTCACCTATAAGTTTTCAATTGGACCCTTAGGTAAATATGTGAGAATTATATAAGAAGTACAATAAAGTCTGAAAATCCCATATTCTTGACTCAATGAACCTATGTTAGTTTGACCCTCATAATAGGCTTAATCGTATAGTCTTATAAACAACTTTAAAACTCCGCCTTATATTTAATCATCGGTCAATCACTATTCAATTTTTTCATTTCCCATTATTTGCAAATAGACTGTAGTCCATACAATATTAACATGTGCTATATATATATAAATAATCGCTTTCAACAAATCTGTAAAAATTCTTCAAATTGCTTCACACATCACTTATCTTAGAACTGTAATTTGCTCCTGAGCTGATATAGAAGCCTTCTGCTACGAGGAAGCTCTGCCTGACACGGGACCGTGTTTTAGATTTAGCGACCCTTTTTCAAGGGCTTAAAACACTAAAAATGAAAAAGGTTCAATTTATGACTTTATCAATTTATGAATTTATTTTTCCAGTCTCAGAAACTTTGGAGTTGGCTCAGTTGAAATTAATGAAATGCCTGAGCCAGGTTCAGAATTGACTAATTGGGATTAAATTGAAGCTAAATATTAAAAACACTGAACTCATGATGCTAACTCATTTAGAGAATATTCAGACTTTTCCCAATGTTCAATTTGAAGGTAATTCATTATCAATTAAGGATCAAGTTAGAAATTTGGGAGTTGTTATTGATTCTTCTTTATCTCTTCACCCACTTGCCAAAAGTCCCTGGTGGTCCAGTGGGGGTCCGGGAGTGATCTCCTGCACTCGGGCCGTCGGCTGCCGTATTCAAAATGGCACCAATAGAATCTGTGACATAGTAAGGGCAAAGGCTATCGGCGCCATTTTGAATACTGGCAGCTGACAGCCCGAGTGCAGGAGGTCGCTCCCAGACCCTTGCTGGACTTTCGGAAGTCTTGTGGGGTTCAGGATGGTCCCCCAAGACTTGTCAAAAGTCCCTGGTGGTCCAGCAGGGGTCCGGGAGCGATCTCCTGCACTTGGGCCATCGACTGCCAGTAATCAAAATGGCGCCGATAGCCTTTGCCCTTACTATGTCACAGGAGCTACTGGTGCCATTGGTCAGCCCCTGGCACATGGTAGGAGCACAAGATGGTGCCAGCCATCCATTGTCCTACCATGTGATGGGGTGACCAATGGCACCGGTAGCCCCTGTGACATAGTAGGTCAAAGGCTATCGGCGCCATTTTGAATACCAGCAGCCAAGGGTGTGAGTGCAGGAGATGGCTCCCAGACACCCCCCCCCCCTTGCTGGACCACCAGGGAGTTTTGGTAAGTCTTGGGGGGTCAGGAGGGTGGGGGGTTTGTTTAAATTGGCTCCTTTAGATGGCCGTATAATTCAGCGAAGATTCATTGTATTCATGGGGAATCGCGATACATTTCGCTTCCCCACGAATACAACGAATATGGCCCTATACATTGCAGATTACAAATACATAGGAAATGAATGCACACCCCTATTAAGGACAAATGTATCAAGTTCATTGACCCCCAGGCTTGAGGATAAATATTATGATGAGTAAGAGAGTCTACCCTATGATTCTGGTGGTGAACAGAGAAATGAAGAACCACATAGCTCATAGTGAAATGAGAAGTCACGTTAGCTGACAGTATTTTGAAAGCCCTCCTCCCAGTGACAAAATACAGGCCTCAACATTACTGTAGGTTTAAGCCTGGTGACTAAGTCTGTAACCCCCCATCTGTAACTTTGAGGTGGAATTATTATCCATCCTAATATAAGGGTCATCCATTCAGGTCCACAGGCTGAGTAACAGAGAAATTGCAAGGAGACAATTGCCAATAAAGTACAGTTTATTTATTTTATTTTAAAATGTTTATATACCGCAAACAATAAGACATTTGCATGTCCGTCTAGGTGGTTTACAAATTTATACACAAGTTAAAAATAAAACATAGAAATTTACATATGAAGGTTAAAATAGACATAAGCAGCTAAATTAGACATAGTAAAGATCTATCAGTATATTATGTTATTGGTTTTATGGTATGTTGTATGCTTCTTTAAATAAATATCTTTAGCATTTTCTTAAATTCTTTACAGTTTGATGTAAGTCGGAGGTTTTCAGGGAGAGAGTTCCATAAGATTGGACCGGCAACAGAGAAGGTTCTTTTGCGGATTAGAGCTAAGCTGACTGTTTTGACTGTTGGTACTTCTAGCAAACATTTGTCCATGGATCGTAGCTGTCTTGAGGGCTTGTATATGCGTAAGATGGAGCAGAGCCAGACCGAGTCAACGTCATATAATAGATTGTGAATGGTAGATAAATTTTGTATCTAATACGGTGAGTTATGGGGAGCCAGTGTAATTGTTGTAGAATGGGTGTTATATGCTCTTTACGGTATAAGTTATATATTGTTCTTGCTGTGGCATTTTGAACGAGTTGCAGTGGATATATTGATGATAATGGCAGTCCTAAATATAATGTGTTACAGTAATCTAAGTTTGTTAGAATTAGCGCTTGAACGATAGTCTGGAAGTCAGATAAGGTTAAAAGAGGTTTGAGTTTTTTGAGCATATGTAGTTTGAAAAAGCATTTTTAACTGTTTCTGATATTTGTTTTGAGAGAGACAATTTTGAGTCGATGAAGATTCCAAGATTCTTTGCATAGGGTTTTATGAGTATTTGATGTTTGTCAAACAGAAAGAATTGTGGAGGTTTGTGAATGGAGTCAGGTACCGTTGAAAGATAAACTAGTTCTCTTTCATGGATGTGAAATTTGGTGAAGATTTGTTATATCGTGGGAATCGCGATACGTTTTGCTTCCCCGAATACAACGAATATGGCCCTATACGTTGTGGATTGCCAATACGTTGCAAATGCATGCCACCCCTCACGCATGCAGGGGGCCTAATTTTAAAAAAAGTACACATGACGAGATTGGGCCTCTCTCAGTTCCCTCCCAGTCTGCTCCATTCCCCCTTCCCTCCCAGTCCGCTCCCTTCCCCTTCCCCTCTCCTCCCTGCCCCCTAACCCTATCCTATATAACACCCAATTTGTTTATCGTCCTTTTGCTCCTCTTCCGGAGCAGTAGTAACTTGCGTGTGCCAGCAGGCTGCCGTTGCGCTTCCCTGGCACAGCGGCAAATGGCCACTGTACCGGCTGCTTCCAGCCCTGCCCCTCCCCACCCCTGGACTGCCCCTTTCTCTGGGCCTGACAAATCAGCACATAATGGGGGTTTTGCGTGTAGCCGGGCCCCTATGAAAATGTGCGCAGAGCTTGCAAGGCCTGGCCAGGTGCATAATCCCCTGTTTTTTATGAACGTGGCTCATTTAAAATTCACCTGATAATGTGTTGCCAGAAGCAACCAGGATTAACAATACCTGGCCTATACCTGGGCAGAAACAATCTATGGGAAGCAGGCCTACTGAAGATTTGCTTCCTCCCATCTGAACTGATTCTCACTTAGCTGAGAGAAGTCCTTTGTTTCCTGCTCTAGCCTGTTTTTCTCAAGCAGTGTTCAGGGGACAGGAAGGGAGAAGCTGAGGCTGGAATAAACATACCAGAGCAAAGAGTACTCTGCTTGGCAATCTAGCCCCTCATCCCTGTCATTCAGGGGTAGGAGTGTACAGGGAGCAGAAAAGCCAAAGAAAAAGGGGATCATTTTGGGAAGGTTAGAGGAGTTGCAAAGGGAATCATTGCGATTGAGGAGAGAGGATGGGGATGGGGATTATTATTTGTCTAGTGCATACCAGATGTATGCAGTACTGTACAGACACTTATAATGGACAGTACCTACAACTTGGAGCTTTCAATGAGAAGAGATTGACTGGAGTGTTGCACGCACTGTATCTGTATGAGAGAAAGGGGAATGGTTGGGTGAAGGGTGGCAGTATAAGTGAGATATGTGAGAGAGAAGTGAGTGTTTTTAGGTATGTATGCATATGTATGCCAGATTGGGTGGGAAGTTAGAGGAACTAGAGATACAAAGGATCAGAGTATGGTAGGGAACCTCCCTCCCCAACCGCTCTACGACAATGAAGGTCTCCCCCCTTGACTTTGAATTCTATCCCCAAATCCTAAAATTTTCTTTTCTTCTTACCTCTCCCTTCTCCCCAGATCCTGAAACCCCAGCTCCCACCCCTGATCCCAGTTCCTCCCTCCTTTGATCCTCTCCTCTCCCCCCCTCCCTCCATTTGAGATTCTTCCTCCATTTCCATCCTGTTTCCCTTCCCAAATTCCTAATCCACCCTCCCTATCTTGATCCCTTTTCTACAGTCTTTTCCATCTCCCAAACTCCCTATCCCTGGCTTTCTGACCTCTCCTTCTCCCATCCCCGCCATCTCATCTTCTTCTTTCCCCAAGATCTCCTCCTTATACTGAAACTTGAAATCCTTTTTTCTCATCCAATAAAAATAAAATAAATTATACAAACACAAGCAACAAACAAGATTGGAAAACTATTTTTATAATGTAATATAAAATATGGAAATATTTTCCAATGTGCTTCAACAATTTCCAGTTCTTGTTGCAGATTATTCCCCGAGCTACACAGAAAACTATTGGGCTGTTCATTAGACTTTCTCCCATTGTCCCACCTTACAGTGGGTAGAGAGGAAAGGTGATCGTAAAAGAGAAGGGGGTGGCAGCAGCAAAAGTGCCTAGAGTTGGCAAACACTATATTCATCATTGGCTGGAGGATGTGGTCAAGGCATCCAGCATTGCTGGGTTTAAAAGGGATTTGGAAGAGTTCCTGGAGGAAAAGTCCATAAACTATTATTGGCCAGGCAAATTTTGGAAAGCCAAAGGCACTACTTGTCCTTTTGGAATGAGCAACAAGAAATAGATCTACTCTTTTGGTTATCTGCTGGCACTTGTGACAGAGTGGACACAGTTGGAATTAGGGTATTGGGTTCATTGGACTTATCACAGCATATTTTAAGCTCTTATGTTCTTATAAAAAATTTCAGATATTACTCCTGGAAATATTTCTTCATGGAAAGATTGGTGGATGTATAGAAATGCCTCATAGTAGATCTGGTGCTCTGAAAAGATGTGCTAACACATATAAGAACAAGGTTTTCAACTTTCTGTTTTTCATTTGGGGATATTATGGCATATAAATGCTGAAACATCTTTCATTGCCTTAGATTTATTAAGTATGACTCATGTTTGGCTAAGGTTTTGGAAGCACCATACATTTGACATGTTCATTTCTAATTACACTGAAACAATAGTGCATTCATGCTGAATGCTGATTCACCATTGATCAAAATAAATGAAAATCCCAATAAGCATGAACAAATTAATATTTATCAGAATGAAAAGGTCAGTTCAGATTGCATTATTTTTGAGAGCATAGAGGGTTTTCATGTGGTACTTTGTTTTACTGTACTGTATGGACAAAAACATTCTTAGCACAATTAGCAGATATACACTGCCATATTTTGTTATTACAATTGCATACCATCTTTCTTAAACCAAGGTTCCACCCAATGTTGTTTACAGAGTAATCAAACACATATAAAAATAGTACTTCACACTTCTATAATGTGTAGCTTTCTTTGGTTGTAATTAGGGGAATAAATGAGATGACTAAAGATGGTATTTAAATGCCAACAAAAATTCCATTGTACAAATTATAAGCCTTTTAAAAATGCATAAGTAGATTATTTTGATTACAAAATTTGTGTTATATAAATGACTATAGATGGCCTGTTCTATCATTATGAGTAGTGAAAACAGTTCTGCTGATTACCTTTTAATGGAATCTATATAATTAAATGCTTATGAGATTAATTATGAAACCTGTTACCTTTTATTTACAATATAGTTATTATGAGGTAGAAAAGAAAGAATGCATTCAGTCTATATGGTTACATAGCAGTTTAACTTATCCTGCTTGTAATCCAAAAGCTAACAATA